>NC_071992.2:132358560-132661590 GCF_028885655.2 Pongo abelii | reverse complement strand
AACAAGTGTATTTACCCTGCTGGTGGATTTGTCGCTTTTGTTGACTGCATAGAAGCTGATAAGGATTGCTCTTCTCTGTCTTAGGCATGAGGCCTGGTTCAAGAGTAAAACATGGATTGGAGTTGGGATAGCTGCCTTAGCAGGTCACTAGCCTGGTTGAGTGATATATAACTCACTGGAAATCTTGTCTTTACTTTTGGGTGTTCAGAGGTTACTGGTGAAGCAGATGAAATAATTTAAGAAGCTTTTGTAATAGATGAGGAAGTCTAATTAGATGAACTCACCTCAGGGCCCCAAGCTAGCATTTAGTACAGAATTTGGATCAAGGAATGTTGGCATTCTATACAGATACCTGGAATCTGATTCTGCATAGTTGCCTGGCATGTGTCTGTTTCTCAAAAGACTTTTAGCTTTATTTCTCAAGTGTTTGTGTATGTATATCGTGGAACAGTTTTGGCTGTATTTATAGCTTCTTTAGTGGAGAGAAGTAAGCATATACATCCTGATTATTACATCCGTACATAGGCAAAGCAGTCCATGCCTTCTTATATATCATGTGTGAATGCTTTCAGAAGAAAGTTTTATTAAAAATATTGCATAATTACAACTCAAATTTGAGTGCCAGCAGCACAATGATATCTGAGATTTGGGAACAATGACTACCTATGCATTTGCTGGTAAGGAAGCTCATAAAATGGTGGCCATAAGCCAAATCCAACATGCTGATGTATTTTGCTTGGTAAATAAATTATGTGTATGTGTGTGTATGTGTGTGTGTGTGTGTGTGTGTGTGTGCTCACTGTGTTTTGAGTGTTGGTAGAGCAAACATTCCCTAGTTTTCCACAATCTTTACCACTCATTGTTATCTTATTTCTGCTTTATTCACACATTTACATTACTTGACAGGTGAGTCTTCAATTTTGTCAGCTCCAATAGATATGGGAGGAAAAACAAATGGAAGATGAAAAAGCAGTAGGAACAAACGGGGTAAAAAGAAAGGGCTAGAAGTGCAGACATGAGATTAAATAATGCAAAATCCTGGGAGAACCAGGCTCCTGGGCCTGGCCTAGAGCAGGGGCCCATGGAGGACAACACAGGTGTGTGAGTGGGAGGACAGGGGAGAAGCAGAAGGGGAAAGTCCTGACGTCTAGTAGGTATTACATCTCAGGCACTGAACCTACATTATCCCCTTTAATAAACATAAACCTCTCCCACCAAGCAGTCATTCTTATACCATTTGTAGTTTAGAGAAGTTGGGAGGTTAAATATCTATAATTTTCAGCCTAGAATGGCCCCGTGTTGTGTTTGTTGAGTAACTCTCACTCATAGTGAGTATTAGCCAAAGAGTGGGGTCTCAAACCTGGGGCTCTGTGGTTCCAAAGCCAAAGCTTTCCCTCTTTCCCATTGCATCAGTTGTTATAATGTCACAGTGGGTGTTTTTAATTTCTCCAGGGCCAATTCTGGAGAAAATATTTTTTGGCCAAATTCTTTAAAATCTAAAATTAAAGAAGCTTTAATAGATGCCATATATATATATATAAAAGATATCTATATATAAAATATATATAGTAACAACTTAAATTACCTATTTTACTGAATAAAGGATTGCCAATGAGAAAATTGGAATTACTTTTAGCTACTAAGAATATTAATCTCTCAGAAATAGAAATATAGGCCAAGGCACGGATCTAGTTGGGTTTGAATGAGGATTACTCAATACACATTACATGAGACCATTCCAGGCTGAACATTACAAATAGAATCAATAGTACATCCCTGATTTTTACCCCAAAACAAAGTTGAAGATGCAGCAGAAGAGGAGACATACCCTGCTTTTGTTGCAGAAGCATCTTCTCAGTAAAGCCACTGAACAGCTATTTGTGGTAGAAAAAAAATAGTCTATGATACATCTAACCTAGGTTATCCGGGAAAGGGAGATAATGAGAGAGAATAAGTTAATCATGTAGCAAAGCATCAATGTAGAAGAGAAAATATCTTACAAACAAAGCAGGAGAGAATTTTTTTTTTTTTTTTTGAGAGAGTCTCACTCTGTCATCCAGGCTGGAGTGCAGTGGCACAATCTTGGCTCACTGCTACCTCTGCCTCCTGGATTTAAGCGATTCTCACGCCTCAGCTTCCTGAGTATCTGGGATTACAGGTATGCATCACCGTGCCTGGCTAATTTTTATATTTTTAGTAGAGATGGGGTTTCACTGTGTTGGCTAGGCTGGTCTTGAACTCCTGGCCTCAAGTGATCTGCCCGCCTCAGCCTCTCAAAGTGCTGGGATTACAGGGATGAGCCACCATGCCCAGCCAAAATATTTTTTTCAGTGAGAAAAAATAGTTCCCATTAATAAATCTATAGGAGTGATAAAATGAATTATGTCTGAATACCTAATGCATGTGGGGCTTAAAACCTAAATGATGGGTTAATGGGTGCAGGAAACCACCGTGGCACATGTATACCTATTTAACAAACCTGCACGTTCTGCACATGTATCCCAGAACTTAAAATAAAAAATTTTTAAAAACAGAAAAAAATTATGTCTGAAATTACAAAGATATGAAACTTCCTTTTAAAAAGTTAATTTTAAATTGACAGATAAAACTGTATGTATTTATTATGTACAACATGATGTTTTGAGGCATACATATATTGTAGAATGGCAAAATCTATCTAATTAGCATGTGCATTATCTCAATGGTTATTTTTGTGGTGAGAACACTTAACATCCACTCTCTTAGCATTTTTCAAGAATACAATGTATCATCATTAACTATGGTTACCATGCTATCCAATAGATCTCTTGAACTTATTCCTCCTCTGACCAACATCTTTTCCCCAACTCTCCAACCCTCCAGCCTCTGGTAATGTACATTTTTGTCTCTACTTCTATGAGATCAGCTTTATCAGATTCCACGTATGAGTGCAATCATGCAGTATTTGTCTTTCTGTGCCTGACTTCTTTCACTTGACATAATGTTCTCCAGGTTCATTCATGTTGTGGACCAGAAACACGTATTCCTGGGGTATGTATGTCCAAACATGCTAAGTGGTCTTTTATCAAGAGCTACTTTTACGGGCTCTTAATTATTTTATAATTGTTTACATTTTCCTTGATGATAGTGCCCTGTTAACCATACATTAAAAAGAAGTTATATTTTTGATAATTTTTTATAATAGAACTTTCTTTTAATGTGTAGTTAGTAAGACATCATCATTAGGAAAATGTAAACAATTAGGAAATGATTAAGAGCCTGTAAAAGTAGCTCTAGACAAAGGTAGTTAAAAGACCACTTAGCATGTTGGAACATATATACACTAGGAATGTGTGTTTCCATTAAGATGTTGGTGACAACAGCAGTTAACAGTGATTGTTGGCCTCTGAGGACTATTGTGAAAATCCATAAGAAGTGAAAAGTGGCAACAAATTTGTTTTACTGGTGGGCTTTATAGTAGTGCAGGAACTCACGAGATGCCTGTTTTACATCAAGCATTTTTTTGGGGGTAAGTTAAATGACTTGGATAACTCACTTGTGCTGGATGGTCTTTATCTGCCCCCTTGGCTAGAGTTTCCACCTCTTCACACTGCTCTGTGCCCTGGGAGGCTGATCTGTATAGACTGCATCAACTAGATTCCTTTGCTCTCTGACTTCTGGTTGAATTTACCAATGGGGGCAGCAGCAGGAGAGGGCAGGAGGAGAATGTGGTCAAGGTCTTCATTTCTCTTGCTACCTCCTTACTGTGCCATGAATTATCAGTGTTTTTGTTTCTCTACCAAAAGGCATAGCTCCTGTATGTGGAGGGTTGGAGGGCACTTTTCTACAGCTCTGGATGAGTGTATGCAACCACGCTAAGGGTGGTTAGTGTACTACCTGTTGGTAGTTCCAGTGGGCTTCACTCTACTTCTTCTTGCATCTTTCTATCTCATTCCTTTACAAAGCTCTTCTCCAATACCTTATCTGATGAATGTGCCTTCTATTTCGTGACTGATAAGTCACTGAACTCCAACTCTGACCTCTGTATAGTGGGTTTTCGGAGGTCAGGCTACTTCACCTCTTCTAATGGCTTACAGAAAGAAAGTTTCAAATAATAGTAATTTACAGTAATAAAAGCATTATAAATAATATTATTCACCAAAAAGCAAACATGAATATGCCTTGAATGAGAGGAAAGAAAAGCCATGTGAATGTTGATGATGGAGAGGCTTTAGAATGGGCAGTCACTGGAGGGTATGCAGCAGGTTTCTAGTGGCAGGATTTGTCTGGTCCCTCTGGTTGTCTCTCATGGATTAATGTTGTGTTGGCCAAGACAGTCTTGGTGTCAGGCTTCCAGCCTGTGCTATGGTGCAAGTTGGAAGCTAAGAAGATTCTAGATGAAGAAAGCTCTGTTTATGCCCAGCAGCTCATACTGCTTCTTATGAACTGTGGTGAGTCCCCATGCACACACAGAAAGTCTTATTCTGGAAATAGTTTGCACGTGAAGGTACTATAGATGGAATGTTTGTGTCCCCACAAAATTCATATGTTGAAACTTAATCATTACTGTGATGGTATTAGGAGGTGGGGCTCTGGCTAGGTGATTAGGTTATGAGAATGTAGCCCTCATGAATGAGATTAATGCCCTTATAAAAGAGACCTCAGTAAGCTCTCTCACCCCTTCTACCATGTGAGGATACAGTGAGAAGACATAGAACCATCTATGAACAAGAAAGCGAGACCTCATCAGACTCTGGGTCTACTGGAACCTTGGTCTTAGACTACCAAGACTGCAGAACTCAGCAATAACTGTTTGTTATTTATAAGTCACCCAGTCTATAGTATTCTGTCTAGCAGCTTGAATGGACTAAGACAGGAGGTATCCCTAGAAAAGGTCCTAAAATTACCCATCAGTATTGAGTCAACATCCTCAAGCCAACTTCTTGTTCTAGCTGCTGGTTTGGAAAAAAGAGTTGCTTTTCACATGTTGTGGACAGTTGTGACTTCAGATTGTCTGTAGTTGCTTTCTTGCCATAGGATTCCAAAATACTTTCCACATTCAGCAAGAGAATGGCCAGCTATTGCATTAGGGGAAATCATAGCCTCTTTGAGGTAAAACAGCTTCAGAGGTGAAATAAGGATAGCTGTTTCCCCGGACACATCACAGCACTGCTCATGAGGCAAGGAATGAGGCCTGGAAAAAAAGGTCCCCTTCTCCCCCAAACTTTTAGAGTCATAGAAGGAATCAGAGGCAGCATCTTATAAATACTTCACTAGCAGGGCTAACACCTTTTCAATGCTTTTGGCCACTAGAGTAAACCACATGAATTGCTGCTACCGTTGCCCCTTCCTGGTATCTCTCAGCTCCAGGGAAGATCTAAAGTCTGCTCACTCCTATTCTACCACAGAGCCACTCAGGTTTTGTTTATATACCAGTCCTGCCTTTAATATGCTGAACTTGGTGCTAAGATATTAATTAGGAATCAGTATTACAGAAAATATAAATTTTCCATGTTAAAAAAGCAGCCATGAAAAGAAAAATTCAGTTGTGCTTTAAATGTGCTGTGTGGAGCTACTTCTCCAAAGAATTTCGAAGTTTCAGGACTTTCCATTTATATAGCTTCATTATTGCTACATGTAGGAAGAAGGCTCTTAGACAACCAATACATCAGTGTTCTGAGATGGCCAGAGTCATTCAAGGGCTCATTAGCTCCCACCATTTTTCACACAACAGGGAGGGCAACGGGCAGACATTAAAATCCTAGGGCTCTTTCCAAATGAATTATAATAAGATCTATCCAATGGGATCCTTAATTTCATGCCTTCCTCAGAGGAACAGTAGGCAGACAACTGGGAGAAAACGTAAGAAGGTTTTTACATCTTATTAACACAAATTATATGAAGACAGGCATTGGCATTGTGAACCATGCATCCTTGTATATCCTTTTTTCCCCCCCTCTCTCTTCTCTCTCCTGGTGAAACAAGGGCATAAAAAGGAAGAGAAATTGATAGTTACCGAACAAAAATAGTGTTAGATCCAGTGTTCCCTCCTCGGAGGCAGCATTATCTCCACATTTTTCCAAGTTTTGCAGGCTTGATAGAAGGTTGCTAAAAGAATGAACAGTCTGTATGCCGACAATGCTTTAGCTATAATCCCCATTAGTAGGAAAATCAGAAATTGCTTTTGTATGATTTGGTAGTCTGTGCCATAATATCATATTACTGAAAAACACAGTATAGTTTCCTTTTCATAGCCCCAAATTGTCTTGCTTAACAATTTAAGGAGGAATTTAAACTAGGTCTTAGATCAAACTTAAAACAAATATTAACCTAGTTATGATTTAAAGCCAAATAATCTGTCCTAATGCATTTCCCTTGTGGGAACATACAGAGCAATTTAAGGAGATTTTTACAAAAATAATAAATCTTACCTAAGGGAAATGGAAATCTACAATTCTTTTCAAAGTGATTCACACTTCCAGGGAACTGGGCGAGTCAAGGTTGGCAAACTTCATCAGCTGCATGGCCCGCATGGTAGGGGCAACCCAACAGTATATATTTCCAATGTTGATGTAATCTGAGAATTTTTTATTTTTTGTCCTTAAACAATAAGCAAATCAAGTCACGGCTGAATGGAAGTATTTCTCTGGTATTTTAATGGATTACAATTTACGGCCGTATTTACTTCAGTTCTTGGCTTGCTGACACTAAAATTATCTTAAACAGGAATTATAACATAAAATTAGATTAGATATACTTCAACAAGTTTATCTCTAACAATAAATATATACATATTCTGAAATGAAGTACCCTGCAATTTTCAGCCAGTGCTTTAAGTAATTACACATTCTGTGGTGATAACACATTCCGTTTTTTATTGTGCCACAAGCTGGTGAGATACCTCTACCACGCATGTTAATGCTAATTAGCAGATAAAGTGTAAATCTGAGGAAGCCTCAAATTCTGTTGCTTTGCCAGTTTTCCCTTGATTGGAAATTGCAGGCCGAATTTCCTCTCATTCTGACTTGGCCTATTCAGGCATCGCTTGAGATGTCTTTCTTCGGTGCATTTTAATCCATCAGATCTGTTCGTCGTTGAATGCCTCACTGTTTGTTTTTAATTCAGCAGACTCAAACAGTTTCCTCTATAACTGCCTTTTATAATCAATCATAGGAGAATTTCAACTCTGTAGAACAATAGGTGGGGGTGACATGTTTACTCCATGCTCCCTCATCCCTGTCGAAGAGGTGTTTTTGTTTAGCTGCTAATAAAGTGGCATTTTGAAATATGTTCCTGAACCAAGAGGGAGGGAGGTACGCTCTGTAGCAAGCTTTGTTTCCACTTATGCACCCAGAGCCCTTAAACTAGAGGAGCGCATGTACCCAGAGATTCCAATTAAAATGAGCATTTAGAGGGATGCTAATATTTGGACAATGGAGGACTGTCCAACCTGTCCTATGGGATGGCGAAGACCCAGGGGGATGTCAGTAACCGCCAGGGTTTAATTCTACTCTGCAGTAGACAAATGCAAAGGTTATACATTCCATAACCTCTTTTCCTTTCTGCCCTGTGGCCCAAATCTACCTTTGAAGTCAGTGGGAGATTGTTTATGAGGAGTTTTTGCTTTGAGTTGTTGTGCTTGATTTAATTTGAATTTACATTCTAGGCCTACAGCAAATATCTTTGGGTTTCATAGATTAAGATGTTCTCATCAAGTCCCTTCCACACTCCTTTCTTTATTTCCATCTGCCTTTTTGACTTCTGATTCTATGTCAATTATGCACCAAAAAATTTCCCTGCCATCCCTACCACTTGTGTGTCATTAGCTCTGTCCATGTTTACTAAGTGCATACTGCATTCTTGACTGAGTGTGTGTGAACCACTTCAGCCCCAAAGATGAACAGGCAGTGTCATCAGCAGGGTGTAGAGAAGAATAAAAAATGCCTAGAAGGAAAAGTAGCTCTGGAACATTTGGAAGTCAGTGAAAAAGCACTGTCTCTTCTTCCACATCTTGATAACAGTGAACAGGGGTATCAATGGTGTAATTGCTCAAAAGCTCAACGATGAGGTTAATTACCAATGCACAGTAATAAAGATAATTTTCTTGGGCCATGATGTTTGTATTAGTCAGATCAGGCTGCTATTACAAAATACCATAAAAATTTACTAACAGAAATGTATTTCCTCACAGTTCTGGAGGCTGGGAAGTCCAAGATTAAGGTGTAGGCCAGTTCAGTTCCTGGTGAGGGAGCGCCTACTTTCTGGTTTGCAGATGGCCACCTTCTCACTGTGTCCTCACAAGGTGGAGAGAGAGCTCGCTCTTTCATGTCTGTTCTTACAAGGACACTAAATCTATTGGATCAGGGCTCCACCCCGTGACCTCTTTTAACTTCAATTACCTTCATAAAGGCTCTGTCTCCAAATACAGTCACATTGGGGGTTGGATCTTTGGGAGGAGACGAACATTTAGTCCATAACAATGTTTCTTTAGGCACTAAAGGCACAGAGAAAGTACTGTGGATCGTGACTATAGAAAAGGAATTTTTCGCCAGACATGGTGGCTCATGCCTGTAATCCCAGCATTTTGAGAGGCTGAGGCAGGCGGATTACCTGAGGTCAGGAGTTTGAGACCAGCCTGGCCAACATGGTGAAACCCATCTCTACTAAAAGTACAAAAAATTAGCCAGCCATAGTGGTGTGTGCCTGTAGTCCCAGCTATTTTGGAGGCTGAGGAAGGAGAATCACTTGAACCCAGGAAGCGGAGGTTGCAGTGAGCTGAGATGGTGCCACTGCACTCCAGCCTGGGTGACAGAGCAAGAAGAGTGAGGGCCAGACGCGGTGGCTCAAACCTGTAATCCCAGCACTTTTGGAGGCCGAGGCCGGCGGATCACGAGGTCAGGAGATCGAGACCATCCTCGCTAACACGGTGAAACCCTGTCTGTACTAAAAATACAAAAAATTAGCCAAGCGTGGTGGTGGGTGCCTGTAGTCCCATCTACTCAGGAGACTGAGGCAGTAGAATGGTGTGAACCCGGGAGGTGGAGCTTGCGGTGAGTGGAGATCGTACCACTGCACTCCAGCCTGGGCGACAGAGCGAGACTCTGTCTCAAAAAAACAAAAAAGAAGACCGAGCCTCTGTCTCAAAACAAAGAGGACTTTTTCTGGACATGTGGTATCATGTTTAATTGTTTAGAGTTATGCTTCCATTTTTATTACATTAAAAATAAGTAACATTAAGTTTTGTTTTTATTAAAGTTGTAGTGTTCATTACAGAAAATGTAGAAAATATAGCTAAGAAAGAAGAAGGATGAAAGTGATCTTTAGAAAATGTAAAAGAGAGGACCTGATAACCCTTTGGTGAATATCTTTCTCAGATTTTCCTATACAAGCATATATGTGCACATGTGCACACATACTCTATTCTATTTTTTGAATATGGATTCATCTTGTGTTTGTGCTTTAGAAATCTGCTTTTTTCCTTTACCAATATATCTTGAATATTTTTCCATGTCATTAAATGTTCTTTTATAACATGTGTTTCCATTTCTTAAATGAAAAAAAGTGGTTTCTGCTGCAGAATTTCACGGTTAACTTGTTTAAATTTATGTCAAAGACATTTTTAATTGAAAGTGTATTAGAATGACACATCCAGTTCTGGGGAGAAAGTAGAATAGCAGTGAATAAGGAGATGTGACCTAAGGACCTGGAACCACACAGGCAACAAATCACTAAAGAAATCAATACTCGAAGTGGGAAAGTATCAGTGCCCCAGTTTCAAGCAAAACTCATTCTGTCTCTTGGAGACATTATTTGCAACAACCCCGAGACTCAATAAAGCTTGTGTTCACTGATATGATATTAAGTTGATTTAATAACCAAAGACCCTGCAACTTTTACTCAGCTGGCATAAAAAGCTGGCCCTGTGGTCTAAAAAATGTGTGAATCTGTTGGATTATGTGGAAACATAGCAATCAGCTGCTGTTTAAATACTTACAGGGATTACTTGCCATCTCTTAAAATCAGTTTTCTAAAAACACCTTGTAAATTTACTTTCTGAACAGCCCTTGCAAGAATGTTAATTTGGTGATGGGCCAGAAAGTGACTGGCAGGAATTTAAATAACAATGAGAGCAGACAGATTAAGGCTAAAGATATCAGTTGGTTTGGAAAGTGTGAATAAAGAAATTAAAATCTAGGAAAAAGAAGAAAATAAAGGTGAAGGAAAAGCTGTGAGCCTGGTTAGTGTAATTTAGAAAAGATGACACCAAATGGGATATCCAGTCATGCGTCTGGAGTATTGTATTCATTTGGCAGGGGTCTTAATCCTTCGGGAACCATGACAAATGATGCACTTTGCAGTGGAGAGAAGACATGGTGGTAGAGAGTCTGAAAACCATAGTATATGAAGAACATTTGAACAGCTATGAGCATTTAGTGGGGAAAAAGGAGGACTACAGACAGCTACATTTTTTGGACTGAGGTCTGATGAGGTACATGCGTATACTTACTCTGGATTGCAACAGATGGCTCAATTGGGACTATGAAAGGAAAACTTATTCTACCAAAACTTTCTCATGATGATCTGGCACTGGCTGGATGACCATTCTGTGGTGTTTGTGGCACATCTGCATTTGTAGCACGTCACAGTAGATTTCTAACTTTCTTTCCAATTTAGGTTTCCAGGGCTTTAGCAAGGAGGAAATCACCTTCATGTGAATTAGAAAAGAGCTCTTTGGTAGAGATGAATGTCAATCCACTGAAAGTCTGTATTCTGCTTTGCATAGTGTGGAGTTGTCGCTGGGAGGAGATGCCCAGTCAGGGACTTTATCTTCTATTTTCTCTCTAGGGGTAGCCATAAGACTCTTCTCAGCAACTGAATGAGACCAGATGGAATGCGACTAACTTCTAGGTCAGGGCTTTTAAGATACAGGCTGGGCTTCTTCTATTGTCATTTCCTGTCTGCCAGTGAATGCAGAAACCTTTGAGGTCTAGGGGCTGGTGAGCCACGGGTGGAGGGAACAGGTCCCTTAATCACCATATGAGCAAAACTACCCACCAATCAGAAATAACAGCTTTGGACTGTTACGTAGATAGCTCAGTTCTTAAGGTGTTAAGCTGTTAAAACTTGGTGGTTTATTTGTTATAGCAGCTAACCTAATAGTTTCATCTGGGCTGATGCTGGGTTGTTCCCCTATAGTTCTTTATTTTATTGATTGATTGATTGATTTTTTGAGACAGAGTCTTGCTCTGTCCCCCAGACTGGAGTGCAGTGGTGTGATCTTGGCTCACTGCAACCTCTGCCTCCCAGGTTCAAGCGATTCTCCTGCCTCAGCCTCCCGAGTAGCTGGGATTACAGGCGTGCACCACCACACCCAGCTAATTCTTGTATTTTAGTAGAGACAGATTTCACCATGTTGGTCAGGCTGGTCTTGAGCTCCTGACCTCAAGTGATCTACCCACCTCAGCCTCCCAAAGTGCTGGGATTACAGGCATAAGTCACTGTGCCCGGCCCCCTATAGTTCTTTGAAAGTTCTCTCTGTAGGAATAAAGAAGGGTAGAGAAAACAATTCAGTGGTTCAAATAAAACAACTGTAGAGAAAGCACAGGGATTGTGACTAGACAACTGGGCATGAAGAATTTCACCTTGCCTAGGACCAGCAGAAGGTACAGAAGGTACAATTCTCTTTTTCCTCATCAGTTAATATGAGAACTCTGCTCAGTAATTTACATTTCAACTTCACAATAACTCTGAAATAAGCAAAAATCTCCCATGGCAAGGATGAATAAATGGAGATTCAGATGGGTTAAGTAACTTGCCAAGGTCACACAACAAGTATGAGACTAGACTAGAATTTGAAGGAAATCTGTATAATGGCACCATTAAATTCTAAGCCTGTTACTTGAAGAAAAGAAATCCTTTTCCACCCTGGGGTCATACTCGCTTTAGAGGAAGAACTGCATGCAGAGACTTTTGTGTTTCACGATGATATTGGAACTCTATATCACAGTGTATTGCCTAATCTCTTCTGAGGATATAAGATTACTTGCTTTGTTGGTTTTCCTAAAAGTTGGCTCCTATAGAGCCTACCTAAGGTAACAAGAAATGCAGCTTCAATTCAAGCCCTGCAATGAACTCTGGAAGGGAACGCATCTGGATTCCCTTCACTGAGTATAAAGTGTAGCTCTCAGCCAGAAACACTGTCTCTTACTGCTGAGAATCCCACACCGAATCCAGAATTTTCACTCCACCCCATTTTTTACTACTTATGTTAAATCTATAAGAGCAGCTCTCTCTGTGTTGAATTGAAGTGAACTACACAACTCTTTCATGCCCTTTGTGTCATTAACCTATGATGTATCTTTGGCTTCAAGAACTTAGATGAAAGGAGGTTTTTCTTGTTTAGCAGGTTGTTTGTGGACTCTCATCTCAGATATACAGATTTGCCACTGGGCTGTTTTGTTCCTGGGTTGTACCGGGCAATGGAGGAATTCTTGTGCAGTTACTGCTGAACTGGACTGAAATTTTCTGAGTATCTCTGTAGGTTCTGGGTGAGGCATAAGAACCTATGTATTTAATAAGCCTCTCATGCACATTACATTTGGAAAAATAAATGCTTTAGAGGATTGTAGAAAAAACGGTGGCTATAAAGTTTGTCTTTCTGCTTAAACATCCAGACAGTATGATATTTTCTAAGCATCTATCTGATGATTGAGCAAATGCTTCTATTTGCTATGTCTACATCCCTCTCTTAGGATCTGGAGATAAAACACCCCCTTGAAGCTTCCAGTCTAGTTCAGGAGGCACAATCAACATTTATAGTGCAGTGTAGAAAATTATTGCTATGCTTTGCTCTGTTAGATCTGGTAAATTAATCTGCCATAATACACTGACTTCCTAGTTAAATATTCTGTTAAAGTGGAGGTCATTATCTAAGGAGTCTTTTGTAGGGTTTCTCAATCTTGGCTGCACAATACTATCACTTGGAGAATTAAAAAAAATTGGCACTCAGGCTGCACCCCAGACCCTATCAAATCAGAGTCACTGGGATTGGGATGCAGGCATGAGTGCTTTCCCCCCGGGTTTTAGTTTCAGTTTCTATCTTAGCAGAATGTTTCTCTCCTACTCCTTCCCGAGCATCTGTACTTTGGGTCCTGGGAGGGTGTGTGTTTCCCAGAGACATCCATCATCAGTGGAGCAGGGTTTTTATTCAGATCTGATAGAAGGCCACGTACTTTGCTTTCCATCTGGGATGCCAGGTCCAACTCTTTAATTAGGCTTTCCCCACGTCCGCTATTGTATCTCATTGTAATTATAACAAGTTGGCATGGCTTATGTTTGAGCAAGGCTTTGAATGATGTGGGCCTGTTCTCTGACATTTAAATTAGAAAAAATAAATTTGCCGAGAGAAGAACTGAGGGGCTACCAGAGAGCCCCCTACCAAATAGTCTATCTTCAGAAACATAATTTCCTATTTGTTTGTATATTGCATTTCAGGAAGTGTTAGGTGCTGGGATGATGAGAGAGGTGTAAAGCATTCTAGCAGCCACCCACAGGTAAGATGTTAATTACATTGGGTGGGAGCCCAACACCCGTTGAAAACTAGATCCATGAATACTGAGACGGGTGATTTTCCACTGAAAAAATATTTTTCCATTCTGGGGGTTATGCTGCTGACCTAAGACAGCAATTTAATAGTAGGGCCAGTTAGCTTATATTAGATTTCTTTTTAGCCCAGGACTTTCTCAAAGTCCCAGCTAAGCCTAGGGACAGAATCACTGGCTTGGAAATGCAGGACTCTAACATTCTCCATTGTTTGCGCGTTTCTCCAGATGCCCATCCACTTCGGCCTGGGTGGTCCAAGCTTGTGTTGCAGGCAGCTGCAGAGGTTCCAGCAGGCTCAAAGCCTCTGACGCAACCTTCCTTGTGAAGACTGATTGGCCAAGAGCTGGCAGCCAGCCACAGCAGTTTTTTTTTCCCCCCTCCAGTGTTTGCACTTTTATGTCTAAGCTGCTACCTTTGCTGAACTGAACGGAGGCAAAGTGTTTGAGCTTTATTTTCAAAACTGGGAAGGGTTTGTGAGAAGAAAGCGGTATCCAAGTTTTCATGTGGGTCTCCAGCAGATCATGGCAGTTTTTTTTTGTTGTTGTTGTTTTTTCGGTAAGCATTTATAGATTCAGATATCTCAGAGTTTTGTTATTTCTTTTTTTTTTTTGACTTTATGCTTCTCAAAGAAACACTGATTAAAGTAATTTAAAGGATAAAACAAGGAGGCAATGTGTGCTGCTCATCTTTTACAGCTTCCTGAATTACTAACAGAAGACTCAAATATCAAAATGCTGCCTAATTATTTGAGTGCCCACCTTGATTTCAGAGACAAACCCACTTATTACTTCCATGTCTTGTCTTTACATATTTCCTTATCCACTAAGGATAACTGGGCTTGAACAAGGGAATGGAATAAATTGCTTTTTGTTGACTGTTGTCTAGGTGACAGTCTGAAGTAGCTAATCCTTACAGCAGTTCTCTAAGGAGGGTGCCATTAATATCTTGATCTGACACCAGAGGAAGCTCAGAGAGGTGAAGCAACGTGGCCAACGTTACAATACAGGGATGCTAGGAACTGAACCCTGGTAATTGTGACGCCAAAGTCCATGCCTTATGATGGCCATCACTTGCCTCCCTGCCTCAGCTAATGCACAAGGCCGGGGCCTAGAAGCCATCTTAAAAATAAGGACTGTTTTGCACAGGCAGCTCTTATCATCTGTGTTATTCACCACTATATTCCCAGAGCCTGGAATAGAGCCTCCTACATAGTAGATGCTTGGTAAATGTCTTCTAAATGACTGAACACTTTTCTTTTAATTGGAACTCTTCCAACAGCATTGTCAAAATATGTAAGCTTTGATCTAAATGATGGTGGTGTATTATTATTATTATATTTAGTGTTGAACTTGGAAGGCCCTTTTACACTTTCTGAATTATGCTTTGAAGGAAATGAGAAACCCCGTTGTTTGGTTCTAACTGGTGTAGTGAGTGTCAGCAACTTAAGCCCTTTCTGCTGCCCCCGAGGAAATCAGCTCCTGAACAAATACCTGTGGAAGAAAAATACAGTTTGTGTCTTATCTGATTCAAAAAGTTTTGTCTTGCTCTTCAGAGGCAAGCTGGTGAAGTCTTGGCACCATCGGATTCAGTGAGGTGTGTTTAAATGTGAAACTTGTTTAAAGAGACAGTGCCTGCACTGGAAATGCCAATAGTCAGTGCATATGATGCCAGGTTTGTCAGAATGTGATGTTTTTCTGTCTTATTTTATGGACGTGCAATATAATATATGTCTCAAGGGCTGAAACATCTGTGATAGCATTGGATACCTCAACTATATCAAGCTGGGCATAATCATGCACTGGCGTATGCGAGCTCATGTCCGTGTAGGTTTATTGATGGAAAACGGAAAGTGGGGAAATAGTTTAAATTATCAGTCTTTTCTATGAAGCAAAATGATTGATCTTTTTGTAGAGTATTTTTCTCTGACTGTTTTCATGAAACATAAAAAGTTGTTAAAATACTTTTGCAATTCATTGGGACTGCTTCTTCTAATCTCTTCTTGTAAATGATTCTTTTTTGTAAGAATATTTAAGAGATTATATAGAAAGAATACACTATATGATAATAGTAGTAATACCGAACAACAAGTATTTTTTGTTCCAGTCATTGTTACAAAAAGGAGCTTTGTCTGTAATACCTCAGAGGTGGATACTATTAATCTACTTATGTGTGAATACCAGGGCTCTGAGAGGTTTAAGACCACACAGCCAGCAAGTAGTAGAAATGAGCTTTAGGTCTGGGTTTATCTGAGAACCAAGTTCATGGCAGGTTCTTATCCACTGTGGACTCTATCTCCTGGTCATATAGACAAAGCTTTGGACTACTGTGGTTTCTCTACTACTGTCCTTCCTAAAGCATACATGCGGTAGATACAAATTGTACTACTTTAAATGTTAATTAATTTGTAAATTTACTAATAAATTACTTGGTCTCTGCATACTGGGGGAGGCCATTTAGGTGAGGGCACCCTATTGTATTTTGGCAGAGAACTACCAGATCCAGGAACTCAAATGTCATTTCGTAAAGGTATGACTACATCTTGGGCCAATGAACCAATGTAGGCCTTGTATTTACAGAATCAAATGCTAGTAACCAGAATCCACATAGAAAGATGTCTTACTTTATGACAGAAGATATAACTTGAGAATGTTCTATGCAGAACATTTTCTTTTTTGGATGTTTGGTTTCATTTGGAAATAAATTGCAGTATGAGATGTGGAATGACATGGTGAACAAGAATGAGGGGTCGAGGGTAAAATCGCCTAGATTTGAATTTCAGTCCTACTGTTTACTATCTGGACATATTCCTTCAACATTCCTTGCCTCGGTTTCCTCATCCTTAAAAATATGAATAAAGTTCACTCTGAAGGGCCAGTGGAAAGATAAAAATAAGATGATCTTGGAGGTTATTTTTGTCTAACAGAGTAAGTGCTCAACAAAAATTGAGAACGATTGTTAAATTTGTTTTCCTTTATTTTTACAGTTACAGAGAGTGTTGGGTGAATATGGTGATTCAAAGTCAATTGGATATTTCTAAGCATTATCTTAGCAGGCTTGGAGAACCCAACATGTGATTTTTCTCCATCGTGGAAAAATGATCAAAGAACTAGAAACCAGGATCTGGCACAGAGTTCCCACTTTTTTAGCTGGAGCTAAAAAATATACCCATGGTGTCTTACTTTGCAGTTTGTACTTTTTGAGAGTCTGGGCTACACTTCTTTTTTTCTTTTTTTCTTTTTTCGTATCATTAACAGACTGAAATTCAGCATTCCTTTTCTAATTCTCCAGTATTCACTCTTGCCTCACACTCTTTTTCACATGCTACGGTGCCCCAGTTTATGTGTATGCTAATTCTTAGTGGTGTTAGGTACTTGTTCTTTTCTGACATTCACCTTGGCACACACCTTACCTCGGGTCTGTAATAATTACAGGCCATGCATTACACAAAGTCTTACTGTGCAGTTAGTGAAGCTGCTTTAGTACTGTGTTTCTTGTGTTTTTCATAACCCAGTTTAATACTGTATTAATGGTTATTTACTTGACTACTCCAAGATACTTTCTTTTCTCCCTTCTCAAACTTCCAAATTAGAGTTATTTGATATGGTTTTTTTGGGGCCATAAATACTTTTTCATATATATAATAGAATTTCATTAATTTTTATTCTTCAAGAGTTTAGTAGCAGTGATTCTTTTGCAGTTCCCAGACTTGAAGTAGTACTGAAAAATGTTAATTTTTCTAAAAGTTTTTTCTAATTTAGAATTTTCCTAGTTCATATAGGGCTCCTTTCCTTTTTTCCTTCATTTGAGTTGATGTAACTTATTTTCTATTTTTGTTGATGATAGATAAATAGATATTGAAAGGGAGTACATTATTACTGCATATATTTTATTATTTTATTTCTTGTTATTAGTAATAATGTCTATTTATATAAAATGTGTAGTTTGCAAATGCTTTTAACTACAGTGTTGTTATTTTCATTTGACAGATTAGGAGATTAAATGACAGATGACTACTAAGTGGCAGAATGGTAATGTCAAGCTCAGTTTTCTAACTGCAGAATATATGTTTCCAATATACTACAACGCTTTTTTGACAGACACACTGTATTTACGTGTAGGTAGAAATAGGTGAGTCTCACAGACGATGTGAAACCAAGATTACCCATGTATCTGAGACTCCCTCTTTAATACAAAAGTAACATGTTTTGGGACTCACATTGCATATGGCATTAAGCAGATATGGTTGTCTTCAAGAGATCTGACTTTGTCTCTCTTGTCTTAAGATAAACACTTCTTAATTTCTTCTCCCTCTTCCTTTGGTTTTCATCTATTAAGAAATCAGAGGACTTTTAGTCTGTGACTTTCCGCCATCTTAAGCAATTTATGTAAGCTTTCTCAACTTGTTTTTCTCATTAAATGTGATACCGCAATGGGTAACTGTGAAGAGCTAGCACAATATCAAATTCAATGTAGTGTACCATATAAATGTCTTTTAATATTATTATTGCTTTCATATTGTGTTTGACTTATGGGGTTGATTTTTAAGAGTTATGATATTAATAATTCTTATGTTAATCACACAGCAATTCATTGGATCACTCCATGTTCAAACACCACTCCAGAGCTTTAGGTCTTTGGCTTTAAGAGATCTGAGATGCCCTTCAGTGATCTATTCAATTAGTTGACTAATAGATTTATAACTGTAAACCATATTTCAGCTCAAATGAAGCAACTAAGCTTGGAGAAGCTTAGTTTGAAGTCAAAGAGCAAGTTAAGTGACAGAGAAAAAAACAGGAACTTAGGTCTTTCGATTCCAAATCACTGGGCAACATCCTTAGAGGAAAGACTGGGCTTGAAAATCACATAGTACTAATTGTGTATTCTGGTTCAGAAATACTTCAATTAACGTGTGTATTTTCAGGTATTTCACACCTGTTTCCAGTGTGGATACCCACAAGTGTCCCATATGAAAGGCTGTTTGTTTAGAGACTAAAACAACTTTTCAGATATCTTAACGTAGACATGCTGGTTTCCTCTGAGCTGCTGTGAATAATTTCTGATTGCTGTCCAGTGGCAGATTCTCCGTTACTCCCTCTTCTCCAGCAAAATAGTTAATTTCTGATATAAAATGCCACCCTAACTTTAGAGACCAACCATCTGAAGAAGGTGAAAGCAGGGTTAATTTTTAGGGTAGAAAAGTGGCTTTACATGAAACTCATAAAATTATCATGAAATAAATATTTGGATTCATTCATCAATGTTCACCCATGCATTGACTCTGTTTACATAGGTGACTGAGAAGCTTGATGCAGATAGCTTTAGGAATCACAGTACAAATCAAATATATGAGATTTAGAAATCTCATGCATGATTAGCACTCTTCAACGTTTTAGACAAATAAATAGAAAAGAATGCAAATTTGTTTCTGTTTACTCTGAGGCCAAATTGATAAACATTGTGAGAAGAAAGGAGTGGTTCATTTAACAGCATTCAGGAGCTTGGTTCTGTTTTATTAAAGGTGCGTACCATCTTTTCCTTGCTGCTGTATTTGTTTGTATTTGGGGCACTCTATTCAGCAATCTTGGAAGCTGGATCTCAGCTACTAGCACAACTACTCCCTTTAATAACAGTGGCGAATGTTCATTCATGACAATAATCATCACTGGCTTTAGAATTCTCCTAAGTGCATTTAGTACCATGTGCCTTTAAAAGGATTGAAAGCAAGGGGCATACAGGGAGTGAGAGAATTTTAAAATTATTATTATTATTAAAGCCTTCAGTCTTTTAAATACTTCTACAAAGGGTTAGACTGTGACAGGTGAAATTCCAGTCAACTGAAAAGGTGATCCTTTAACTCAGGAACTGTGGGATATATCTTAAAGGTTTTTTTGTTTCCCTCCACAAATCTTTGCAAAGCCTGTGAGTCTGCATAGGAGAGAAACATCTCCACAGAAAACACGTTTAAATGACAGGTTTTTATGGTCTAGACATTCCAGAATTTCATAAGATTTACAAGGCCCCAGTAAAATGTGGTAGATAACCCATAAAACTCCAATGGCTTGAAATGAAACATTTTCATGAAGTGGAAATCAACCTGCTTTGATTAAAACACAGTTCAAAGGGAAATAAACTAATGTGATGTAACAGATTTAGTTAAAATAGTGCATTTTCAACATCCTCCACCACTCTCTTTCATTTCCTTCTCATCAGAGAAAACAGCAAAGACATCACTAATTATCTTTTACCTGTGAAGATCCTGGATACTATTGACCCTTATTAAGTATATTAGAAATAAATATAGCTACTTTGAAATTGTATTGTGTTAGGTACACACATGCTAGCACACACATGCAGACACTTTAGACTTTCACTTGGAAGAGAAACACTATATAGACCCCATTTTAATTTGGGGAAGAGATGCAGATGTCTAATTTAAATGTATTTTCAATGTTGGATCATAAGCATGTTTTCAAACAAGCTGGATCTTTTTTCCATTGACTTTACTGTGTGCTGTGATTTTGGAAACAGGTGCAGGTGATAGAGTTAGTATTGGTTCTTCTTGGTCAAAGCCTTATAACATTTTCTCCTAGGGGATGGGTATGTGCTTGGTAGCAGTAATGGTGAGATGTAGATCTTTTTGTCTCTGCCCTTCCTGCCTCAGTTTATTTATTTTTTCTTAGTTTCATTTAAACAGAGATGACTGTAATGGCTAAGAAGCTGAACTGAGAGAGATGCCATCAGGAGGTTTAGTGGGTTGAGAAGGAAGCTCGTCAGCTCATTTAGGGTTTTTAATCTCTTGGAATTTGTCCCATACTAATAAAACTTCCAAAAAATTATGGTGCACCAGCAGGCCAATTATTTAGGGAAAAAGAGATAGATTTCTAGTAGATAGATTATTCTTGTACACTAACCATGCTACTCCTTTCTAGTATCACAGCACCTGTCAAATCAAATTAATTATCCCCAAGGTTGCTTTTGAGCACAGAATCAGAGCACAGAAATATAGACAGTCTATTTTTTTTTTTTTTTTTTGAGACAAGGGCTCACTCTGTTGCCCAGGCTAGGGTGCAGTGGCATGATCTCGGCTCACTGCAATTTCTGACTCCAAGGTTCAAGTGATTCTTATGTCTCACCCTCCCAAGTAGCTGGGATTATAGGCATGTGCCACCACACCCAGCTAAGTTTTGAATTTTTAGTAGAGACAGGGTTTTGTCATGTTGCCTGGGCTGGTCTTGAATTCTTGGCCTGAAGTGATCCACCTGCCTCGGCTTCCCAAAATGCTGGGATTACAGGTGTGAGCCAATGCGCCAGGCCCCTTTGGTTCACTCTAGTGTGTGCTAGAATCACCTGGAAGGCTTATAAAACACAGATCGCTGAGCCCAATTCCCAGGGTCTCTGCTCAAGGAATGGGGCCCAAGAATTTGCATTTCTAATAAGTCTGCATGTCGTGCTAATGCTGCTGGTCTGGAAGCCTGCTGAAAAGACTACTGTTCTATAATAGTAATATGTTGCTCTATTTGTATTACAGCCCCATGAATTATTTCTACTTTGTTGTGGAGTATAATTTCCTAATAACTAGGATACTTCTGTCCACCAAATGCATTTTTTTCTACTTCAGACAATACTGGATAAGCAACAGCAAACTCTTATTAACCAATACTTTTCCTACATCAGCCACCAAAGATAACATTATTGAAGCATGTTATTTGGTAAGTATATACAGCATAGTTGAGATGCCCACAACTTTCTTTAACAATTATTACATATCAATTACTTTTCTGAGCATATTCTTTAGGAGCTTTGCTTTCACTGGTAACTGGATTGCCTAGCTAGAGTTTTGGGAGTCTGCATTTTCTCATTAGAAAACAGCTTACAAACCATCTTCTTAAGATGGAGCTATTTCTCTAGAGAGGCAATCTCGTCTATCACAGATTAGTTTCACCTGTTTCAATTTCAGAGGGTGGCATTTTTCCTAGCCTTGTCTTCCGAAATGTGTGGGGTGCACAGTTCAAGTTTCCCATGTGCGTTTATGATGAGCAACGGGATCTCACATTTATTAAGAGCTTACAATGTGTCAGGAGTTACTCTCGGCACTTTATGTGTATTAACTCATTTAATCTTCAGCTCAACCATATGAGGAATATACTTTTATTATCACTACATTAAAGATGAAGAAGTGAAGCCAAAGAGAGGTGAAATAGTTTGCCTTCGTTCACACTGACAATATGTGGGCAAGCTAAGATTTGAACCTCAAGATTAAAGATTTTCTTGTCTGTTTGTTGCTTTTGCTCCTCCCAATATGGGTGGTGAGGAGGGGAGCTTATCCCCGACTCATATTTCCATAGAAGTGAGCAGAAGTTTCGTCACTGCTCTTCAAGTTAGTCCAGCACAGAGCAACCAGGACAGGAGGCAGAAAGCAGCTGGAATTGAGCTACGCTTGGGTCACTAAGCTGTGCCCACACTGGGGTAGGCTCCACCATCACGGGTGTTTTTCTTCAACTTCACACAAAGGCTCTGCGTGTGGTCAGAAGGAAACTCTTGCTCTGCTCCCCAGGAAGGGAGAAGCGTAGGAGAAACACGTTGGGGTTCCTTCTGACCTCTCCTTCTCTGTGAAAACCAGGGTATCCTTGCTGGTGTTCAGCTGTTCCTATGATTTGGGTGGGGGCGTGAAGTTAAGCTCAGGGTGTATATGGGTGGTAGAATTAGAAAGCCTGATTGTAACCTCAATCTAAGCCAAGTATCTTAGGTTGGGCTCTCTGGAAGAAGATCTTAAGGCAAGGATTTATGTGCATGTGGTTTGTTGAGAGAGTGCTTAGCAGAAAAACCCACAGTGGAGGGAGGGGAGCAGAATAGGAAAGGGAGAAGAGCTGAGCAAACAAGGATGTGGCCTCAGGTTAAGTGCACCTGATCTACAGCAGAAGGCGCCAGCATATAGAGACCAGGGCACAGTTACTTGCTTTTGAAACAAGAGGGCTGATGGGCTGTGGGGGATGGGGCAGGGAGTGGATGGTGGGCTTTTAACTTCTCAGATGAAGTAGCCCCAGTAGCTGAGGACAACTCTTCAGATAAGGGAGTCATCTATGAGATGTTATGCAGTCAATACTCATGGTAGCTGGAGTGGGTGCACTGGTACCCACCTTCGGCTAAAGGAGATCTAGGTGTGGTACCAAGCTTTGTTTTCGAATTTAGCTTTAATGGAAATGAACCTTATATGTTCATCTTCTGTTTGACTCATATATCTACTCTTCATTTGGGGAAAAAGAGATTTGATTATCACTCTAAAACCCCAAAAGTAGGGAACTAAGCTTTACTCTGCATGGGTACCAGCTTGTGCATTATTTATAGGATAATCACACATTTACTTAAGCTTTTCATCACAGCAATGTGTAACTGAGTTTGTCTAGAAGAAGGAAATTGAAATAAAAATTTGTTTGCTTTGTTTTTTTTTTCTTTCTAATAAATGAAGGCTATAACTCCTAGTTTATTGTAAAGAAAAGAAAACAAGAAAAGTCAAAGCAAACCTGTAAATGGTACTTCTGGTTAATACTGAGATCGCTCCAGCCATGAAGGCTTTGTAACATATGGAAAATATCCAGGCTTTGGAGAGAGACAAGGAAAAGTTCAAATTGAGATTCTGCCCTCAGTAAGCTGCTTGAGCTTAGATAGTTAACCTCTGTGAGATCCATTCTCACTCAAAAAAGATGTTGCATCTAAAGCTTTTGTTACAGTGCCTGGCCCATAGTGGAGGCATGAAACATAGAAATTTATTGACTGGGACTATTCATTCAATAAAGATGTATTTCCTGTACTACTAGAATATATCCCGAGCAATGTACTGGGCACTGGGGCTATCAGCATGAATGTGACACAGTCCTTACTCCTGAAAACTTTTAGTCTAGTGAGGGAGACACATGAGTAAATCATTACAGTGTTGAGGCCGGGCACGGTGGCTCACGCCTGTAATCCCAACACTTTGGGAGGCTGAGGTGGATGGATCATGAGACCATCCTGGTTAACACAGTAAAACCCCGTTTCTACTAAAAAATACAAAAAATTAGCTGGGTGTGGTGGCGGGCGCCTGTAGTCCCAGCTACTCGGGAGGCTGAGGCAGGAGAATGGCGTGAACCCAGGAGGTGGAGCTTGCAGCGAGCCGAGATAATGCCACAGCACTCCAGCCTGGGCAACAGAGCGAGACTCTGTCTCAAAAAAAAAAAAAAAAAAAAAAATTACAGTATTGAGTGGGACCAAACAGGTGTAGCTTTGGGAGACCGGATGAGGAAGTAATTTTGTGCAAAGACTGAAAAGTCTTTGCAAAGGAGAAAAAAATTGAGTTAGATTTCAGAAGATGGGAACAAGTTTGCTAAAAGATAAAGGAGGCCCAGGTAGAGGAAAATGTATAAGGCATGGATACATGGAAAGGCATGTGGTGTGAAACACTATGTTAAGGGTCACCAGCAAATACATGCTCAATACGAGTTGTCTCAAAACTCTGTTTTTGGCTAACCTGATGTTCATATCTCTTGGTATAAATCAATACTTACTTTTCATTTTGGTCCTATAAGCTTTTGAACTGAAAGACTATGTATGACACTTCAGTGTCATTCCAAACATGATTTCTGTATGCACCCAGTTTTCAGGAACTGCCTCTGGCCAAGCATTAGGGTGACACAGCAGCTCAAAAACACGTGGGTGTCCCGTCAACCAACTTTACTGTATGACAGGGAATGGTTACCATTTATTGGCAGTTTGTCATGTGCCTTGTGCTAAATGCTGGATGTGCATCATGTTATTCTCACAACCTTGTGAAGTAGGTTGTTTCAAAGGAGGAAATACACTTCAGAAAGGTCAAACAACTTGCCCAAAGTCATATAGCTCCTAAGAGGCAGAGCCAGTATATAAACCTACTTTTACCAGCATTTTAAATCATTGTGGTGCATAATCATACTTTGCACATTGCTATAATCCCACTCTGCCATAAGCCTTCTCTGAAGATCCTGAGAAAAAAAACAGTTTTCCCAGTTTATTTTCTACTTTCACAAGGCAACTGCACTGCCAGTAGAAGTTTCTGCAAGAAGAATACAATTTACTTTTGCCAAGACAAAAAAGGATTAACCTAATGTGGTGCCACTCTGCTTGCCAATGAGTTATAGTATCTTAGGTTGGAAAGACTGTGGAAGTCATCTTGTCCAGCTTTTCCTTCCCAGAATGGCCTCCGCAAGCAGAGGTTATCCAGCTTTTGTGTGGAAACTTCCACTGATCTTTCAATGGCTCACTTTGGCATGGTTCCAGTTGTTACGGAACTCTTTATTGATTTTCATTTTGTAACATCATTTTAGAGATTCTAGGTCTATCTTCTATACAAGTGCAAGCCTTGGCATCACAAAGATCTGAGGTTACATCTTTCTAACATGGAATATTGTTTATCCTCACTCAGCTCCCCCCGCTCATTATTAAAACGAAAAGAGAATCTCTAGTACTGTCAGGTCAAGGTAAGGATTAAAGGAGAAACTCACATCTTTAGTACAAATCTCCAAGGGAATCTGAGTAGTCTGTTTAATTGCTAGGTAAGAGTAGAACTTTTGAATTAGGTGACCCCATAGGCTGTTGGGCAGGAAGTAGTTTATTTGCCCCTGTGTCAGGTGTTTTATTGTGCCTAGGGCCCACCTGGCATGATAGAATGTCCTATTTTAAAAGTTCGCCATGGTTGTACCATATCTGAGACGACATGCATGGCGATTTCCTTCAGGAGAGGGCCACAGGCAAGGTGTTAACTTAGAGAGTAGAAAAGTCCTGCATGGTATCTACACCTAGTTTCACATACAAGTGCTCAGTAAATGTTAGTTCATTTCATTGTTTTCTTATTCCACTTGAAAACCTTTCAAATTCTCAGAGATGTTTCTTACTTGGTTCAATGCTGGAAATACCGTCCAAGGCTTAGTGTGTTTGTCTGTTTCCTATTTCTGCTGCAACTCCCTCCCCCCACCGTCCCATGCAGGAATTTCATCTTCCTACTTTTTAAGCTTATCCTATAGTCCTTGGATAATGGTGGATCCCAAAGGGGGCAAGTCTTCAAAGTTTAACAGTCAACACAATTGAGTCTAATGTACCACTACACTGAAATTTTCATTCTATAATGAGGGAAATAGAATTCTATCACAAGTTATTTCTGCTCCCCACAATTTCTAATAGGCTTCATTAGATGGTGAAAAGTTGAAAGTGTTAAATCTAATAAAAATCGCATTGAAGGTGTTTGGAGGATCGGACCATGCATGTAATGATTGACTGACTCCTATAGTTCTTGTTGATTGATTGATCCTTCTACATTTCCTGAGATCTCGTGCCCTAGACCAGCTCAGCTTCTAGTCCAGTTGTCTTCAAAGTTTAATGTGTATAAAAATATCCTGGGAAACATTTTTCAGATTTCTAAACTCATCTCCAAGGATTGTGATTCATATGAAGCCTCAAAATTGACTTTTAAAAATAATTCCCAGGTAAAATCATCAACTCTGTGAACATAAAGTTGTTGTGGATTTGACAGTGACTATCTTCTTGGATTCAGACTCTGAGCTTTTGTTTCTTCCTGTGAGAAAATATTTGCCTTTTACCCCAATGTTGGCCCTTGTCTTGTAATCACCCCTTCGCCATGCCTCTCAGGAACTGGGGACATGCTGCTGAATCCAAGTCCATCATGGCTGGGGTCTGTGTTCTCTATATTAACTGAAGATAAGGATTTCAGAACCCAGAATAAGGTAAGGGGCAGGTAATTGATTAGATGAAGATGACAAAGGAAGAATGATTCTATGACATATCTCTGGTATGATAAGGTTGAATCAGAAACAATAGTTGAACCATAGACACCGTTTCTGAAGTTGTCATCCTTGGACTTTTCTTCATGACCCAAATTGCCCTTTGAGTTCCTAGCTCATTTTATTCTTCTTTTTGGTTTTCTGGCTCTGGTTTTTGAGTGTGTAAATTCCTATTTCGGACGCTCTTATCTGACCCTGCACCACTTCTAGACTATGACTTAGTCTAATATTCTGTCATATATTCCTGCTGAAAACTTACATAATGATAATAATGATGGTGATAATTATGATAATAAACATCTACAGAATATGTATTTAAGTTTTACATTTATATCATTTAATAAGAATAGTTGGTCTTGTTCTTTTCCCCAGTTTTAGGCAAAGAAACTGAAGAACAGATAGGTTAGATTATACAGTTGTTAAGTGGCAGGGCCTGAAGAAAGATGCAGGTAGTTTGGCTTCTGAAGCTGTGCTCTTATCAAGTGTATTATATTGCTTTATTACATCTCTACCAAGCCCTTCATTGCTCACCGAATGACAAAGAAGTCTGTAAAAAAAGTCTCCTTTTCCTTTCGTGCTTGTGATAACATATGGCATTGGGGGGCTAGAGTTCCCAATAATTCTTCTTTGGAATTCCTTAGGCAGCATTTAATTTCAACATTTTTTCCCTCAAAAGGGCATTTTTAAGAGCATGACATTTCCTGTTATCTCCCCTAAATAATGAGATCACCCAGATGATTCTGGGGGACTAGTTGCATTTTATCAGTGGCGCCTTTGTTGCACAATTTACATTTTTGCTCTTGAAGATACAATAAAAGATTTATGTCTGATGGGCTGTGATGTGGTTTGCATCTAAGAGAAAAACAATTCCTTCCAAAAAAATACCATATCCCCAAATGATTTCATAATTGCAAACAGTGTTGACGAGCTCTTTGGCTTAAATAAGTTTATAACATATTTGCTGTGTTTTTGTGTAGATATGTTTTGATGCTAAGGAAAAATAATTAAAACCCCTCTGCCATTTCTAATTGAGAAGAAAGAAATGTAATCCATTAGTTGATGTCTCCCATCATAAGATTATTTTTTCTCCCTCATTTCATTCCAGATTTGTTTAAAAAATTAACTTGTGTTAAATAGTTTCAGGTCTGAAAGTCAGCCATGTTTCTCATTATTGGAGATCAAAATGGCCTCATTCCCTTTGTGTGTTGGTGCCACTAAAACACAAGGGAATCTTAAAAGTACAAACTTCTGATAGAAGCACCACATTTCCCTAGTCAATCTGCCCAGCAGAGCTTACATTTTTTTCCTGCATTTACTGCTGGAACAATGCTTTATACTGACAAATTTCAGGGTTTTAGTGTCATGCTCAGACTGGGAAAGACTTTTAGTGAAGACATGCTGGCCCCAAGGCTCTAGTCACCCTTGAACTTGTAAATGTGTCATTATGAACTTTGCTCTCTAATGCTCCTTGAATCAACTATTGTCTTTGATCTTAAAGCAGAATGTGAGCATCCACCTGGTGACATAAAGCCTCATGACCTACATTAATTTAGGGGTCTCTGCATTTAAACAAACCTAGCTTTCATCCACTGATTGTTATATGACCTGTTTCAAATTTGAAAACTTTCTTCATCTACAAAATGGGACTATTGGTAATAGATGATGTATGTTAAAGAATTGCTGGGCAAAGGAAGACATGTTAAGTGCCCAGTTAGTGCTATTGCATGATACCTTATTACATTGAAAGGGAGGAGATTGATTTCAAAGCCTTCTGAAGATTCTTTCCAGCTCCAGCATTTCATTGTGACACTGCTAGAATTGGTTACCTGGTTGATTCAGTCTAAATGATTAGATGCTAAGGGAAAATTTGAGGGGCATAGAGGCATAGGGCAAGAAATAGCAGCTATCTTCCCTGCTTAAGAGCTGAACCAATTAAGAGAGAAAATCAAGCAGTAAAAGAAGTGGAGATCAAGATATCACTTTTATGATTGATGAAACCAAGAATGAAGACTAAGGCACGTGTCTATGGCTTCCTCCTGGACAACTCCACAAGGAGCCAGGTTTATCCTTTCAACTGGCCTCGGCACTGGCTTCACACAAGAAGACCAGAGAACATGTGTTCCCTCCTAAGAGCTTGCTCCCTAGAGGAGGTGACAGAGGTCTTCATTCTCATTCCAAACTCACCAGTCAGCGGGGAGGGAGTGAGAGGATGGAGAGGAGCCAAGAGCACTGTGCCAATGATTGTCCTCCACCTGGAAGGGAATATCAGAGGTGGGAATGACAGGATCGTCTGCTTCGGTGTCTATTGAGTTCAAGAAATAACTGACGTAGATTTCACTTTGTGAAGATACAGTTTGTGGGAGATAGGCTCAGATGTAGGTATTTCACCTTCCTTGTAGGTTAAATTGATTCATATCAATGAACTCAGCCTTTTTCTCTAAATCCATAGAGTCCTGGTGGGATAATATCCCACACACAAAGGTGAGAATTAAGTAAATAATCTTCTCTTGACCATTCTCTCTTCCATCTTCCTCTAGCTCCTTTCAACTTATGACCGCAACAATGAATCTTAAATAAACTGCTTCAAAGTCGTCATAATGAAGTAACTGATAGGATAGTACTGGCAGCCACATCGATGATAATGAACCTGAGGATGAAGGTTTGATTTCTAATATGCTTTAGTTTTGAAGAGAGATAAATTGTTTTGTTAGAAGACTTGGCATCTCTGCTCTTGTCCAGCTGTTTAACAAATGTGAGTCCTTGGTCACCAATGAAGCCAGTCTAGAGGGTGTAGATAGCTGAGTGTGAGCCATAATTACTACTGTGAAAACAACTCAAAGCACATGTCCTACTGACGGGTGTGGGATGGCATGCAGTATACGCACAATGCAGACGTTTGGAGGTATGTTTTCAAGTTGTGCTTTGCAGGAGGTCTTAGCCACACACACACTTTCAGGGTCTTAGAATCCTAGCTTTATGCATGAGTAGAGGGATCCCGTGTGTATTATTAGTAATTCCTTTTTTTTATTGTGCCATCACTTGGAGGGTGTTCTCAAGATCTGAAGCCCTTGCCTCTGTGCTGGGGCCCTTTTTTGTTTTTGTTTTTTTTGACAGAGTCTTGCTCTGTCGCCAGGCTGGAGTACAGTGGGGCGATCTTGGCTCACTGCAAGTTCCGCCTCCTGGGTTCAAGCCATTCTCCTGCCTCAGCCTCCCGAGTAGCTGGGACTACAGGCGCCAGCCACCACACCTGGCTAATTTTTTGTATTTTTAGTAGAGACGGGGTTTCACCTTGTTAGCCAAGATGGTCTTGATCTCCTGACCTTGTGATCTACCTTCCTCAGCCTCCCAAAGTGCTGGGATTACAGGCTTGAGCCACAGCGCCCAGCTCCTTCTTTTGCTACTTTTATCATAGTGCATCTATGTCATATTATTTTTAAAAATTTTTCACTGGGCTGTGAACTCTGGAGGATTGGTGCTGAGACTATCGTGTTCACAGCTATATCAGTAGCACTAAGTACAGTGTTTGACCCGTGGGAGGGGATCAGTGGGGATGTTGTTGAATTAAATTAAATGTCAGTTTGCTTCCCAAGGTAGGGCACACAGGCACTCTGGGTTGAGGCTCTGGTTTTGTTAGGAGGGCACTTCTTTAGTCTTGTGACCTTGATTTACTTCTAGCAACAACCTGCAGACTCATACAGTTTTCAAGGGCCTCCAAGATTCCTGAGAAATGAATCACATTAACCTTGTTTGGGATATCTTCATCAACAATACACAGATATGTAGGCTGCAGAATTCTCAACACCCCAATGTAAAGAGTCACATTACATCTACCTGTGAACTCTCTGCTGTGTCAGTCTATGTGACTGGTTCCTTGTCCTTCAAGGAGAACCAAGACTGGGATTCAGGCACAAAATTAAAGGTGCACCAAAAAACTCCATAAGCAAGATAAATAATACTTTAATGTAATATTCAAAATTAATGCAAGCATTTTACAACTCACAAAATATAAACTTTTAAATAACGACCGTTTTGGTATTCTTAATTTTCCTTTGCCTCAACAGCACTTCTTTATTGCCTCCCTTGCCTGGTCCTGGAGAAGACACAACCAATGAGAAATTACCTTGGCCATAACTTTCCTGAATTTTACTCCTTTATTTTATTTTAAAAAGTTTCCATATCGGCTGGGGTGGGTGGTAGTATGGAGTTTCAGTAATACTGAAAGGTAAATGCAAAAACATAATCATAAAAAATGGATGAGGTAGTCAAACCTGAAGTGCCTACATTAGAAAAGATTTAGCAGGGAAAATGTTGCATGTTTAATAACTAAATAACGCAAGACTGAAATAAGTAAAATTTAATAACATTCAGAAATACGACTGCAATATTTATTTCTCAGATGAATGTGTATGGCTTCATTTTTATTTGCTTTGTCCTTCATTGGAATTGATTTTTAAAAGGGCTTCTTCTTAAATTGTTCTAGATTTCCTTTAAGCAGCACAAAATGCTGCTATATGCAAAGTTGCTTTAAATGGGAGCAAATGTGTATGAAATCAGCAACTGCTCCAAAGGCGCCATTCTTTCCTACTGGAGGAGCTTTCTTCATTTACATAGGAGCGCATGAAGCCAGAAAAAGGGGAAAATACAAACATGAAATCTTCAAGAGTCTTTTGGAATTGCAGCAGAAAAACACAACGCTTAAGCACAGATGTCAAGTGCTTTTTGAGTTTCTTGCAGGGAGGCAGCTACAGGGGGAGCGTTACCTCCTGGGGAACGTCCAGTTGCTCTGGCTGGAAAATAAAGTGCTGCCGTTTTGCAGGCTTTTGGATGGGAGAAAGGAGGGAAAAGATTGTGTAATTGCAGAAAAGCATCCTGAAACTTTTTCAGTTTCATTTGTTTCCAAACAGGAAAACAAAGTGCTGAAGAAGCGTTAAAGAGAAGGGGAAGCCTCAGGCATTTTTTTTTTTTTTTCCGATTGAGGCACAGCTGTGGCAATATCACAATATTTCCCTGGTGTTTTCTTTGGATCTCCTTACCTGGTGCCAACCGTACACAACGAAAGTAGAAGAGAGTTGCTTGGTTGGAACAAAATCCCAGTCAAAATGCTGAGTTTTCTCCTGGTCCATTTCTGTAGTACCGGGGGCGTCTGATTTGCTTATACTTGCAAGTGATCCCCCTCTTTCTTAGACCTCCCCACCTCCACATTTTGGAGGTACAGGCTGCAGGCAAGCTTGGTCTGTAGAGTCTGAAATGGGGTGGAAGTGGACCCACTACCAGAGACAAACTTTCTGTTTTTTGCTTCCCCAGCTACGGAAATGCAGGTATGAGGAAGTAACCCTTTTAAATTTTTTTTTTTTTTTCTGGAGGAGTCGTCTCATGGCTGGTTGCACATTAAAAATACCTAGGGAGCTTTTAAAAAACACTGATGCCAAGGTCCCACTTCAGTCCTATTAAATTAAATATCCTAAGGGTGGGAACCGTGTATCCACAAGTTTTTAGAGCTCCCCAGGTGATTATAATATGAAGCCAGGGTTGAGAAGTCCAGACCCAGAGCTCAGGCCCCCTAACAACACTTTTCTCTCCTTAGGGTCGACTCTCCACCCAAACAGCTCGATGATCTCCATCCGAAGCTAAGTCTGCCTTTCAGTTTAATTCAGTTCAATTACATACAATTCAATTTAATAAATATTTATTCAACTGCCTCTCTACCCTTAATTTCTGATTGTGTGTCCCATGAGAGTGGTGAGATCCTATTTTCAAAATAAGAGGGCAGAGATACTTGAATTTATCTCATTTTTTAGAAGGATATTTTTTAAAAAATTACCGTCTTAAACACAGATTGCAAGTTTCTAAAAATTTGTGCATTGGATTCAGATATCATTCTTTTTCTGATGCTCAAAGCTCTAAACAGATAGTTGTTTGTATATGTGTAAGACATCCATCTTTTGATTTGTTCAATTGTTCAGTGCATGTTAATAAATATCACTGAGCTAAGATAACTAAGAGAGAGTACTTGGCTTTTGAAGACTGCCCAGAAAAGTAGGAGACATGATATGTGAGTAAGAGATTAAAGTACTGTGAACTGCTGAAGCTAAAAGAGACATGCATAAAAAGGATGTTTCTGATTTATTCAGGGAAGCAATTGTGCAGGGCACAGCACACAGGCTTACAGAGGGCCTGTAGAAGAGTTCTCCGTGGAGTATTTCGGGCAACAGGAGGAGCACATGCAGTTTTCAAAGGTGAGAGTTAAATGTTTTGGTGAAGGCTCACAAGAAACACAGGAAGAGACAGGGAAGAAGTTTGAGGGCTCCCAACTCTCTTTAGACCATTATCTGTTGAGCCAGGGTTTCTAAATCATTTTTGCCTCATGGCTGAGTTTCAAATTCATGAATGTGCAGCTACCTTCGGGCTTGCAGGGAATGAGAGTGCACGCTGAGTGAGGAAGGAATATAGCTGGCCTGCTTTTGGAAAGTGATAGAGAAACCTTTGAGGAGGATTGGATTGACCTGGGATTTCATACATGAGCTGTGGAATCTTGAGCAAGTTACTTAACTTTCCCTTCCTCAACTGTACAATGAAGATACTTCTGCTCAGCTTAAAGAGTTTTTTTGTTTTGTTTTGTTTTTTAGATGAAGGTTCAATGTATTATGTATTGTGTAAAATGCATAACAAACTACCTGAACATAGGAAGTATCCATAAAATGGAGGTCTGCAGCTGAGGTACTAAGTTTTCTGTCTGCAGTTTTCTTTACATTTTATTTGTGTTTATTTGTGTTTCCCTCCATACCTGGCCTTCCCAGGGACCTACCCAAAGACCAGCACACTGGCTGATGGTGAAAAGTGCATGATTTTGAATACACAATATTAAATGTATCTTAGGAAGTAACCAAGGAAATCACCATCAAGGAACAGCACACTTCTAGAAAGTTCTCTGATAGACTCATGACATGTCTTTTATCTTGTTTTTTTTTAAATTAAACAGAATTTAAATTAAATTAAATTTAACAGAATTAAATTAAATTAAATTTAACAGAATTTAATTGAGCAAAGAATGATTGGCTTGTCAGGCAGCCCCTGAACCAAAATAGGTTTAGAGAGGCTCCCTGTCCTACTGTATGGTCCAAGAAGATTGATGGACAGAAAAAAGAAAGTGACATACAGAAAATACATTGGTTACAGGCTTGGTGTTTTCCTTATTTGAACCTGGTTTGAACAGCTGGCCACCTTTGATTGGCCAAAACTCAGTGACTGGCACAACAGGAGGTTACAGTCTGTTTACACATCCGGTTAGGTAATGGTTCAATATGTGTGGAGAAACTTTAACTGAACTTGAAATATGTAAGAAGGCAGCTTTAAGCTAAAGTTCATCTAACAACCTACAGGTCCTTCTGTAGTTTACTGTGTCCTTACCTTCAAAATTAAAATCACTGCCCAAATTTCCAGACTTAGTCTTTCTACAGCATCTCATCTGACTTCTCTATGGTTTGCTCATCATTTTTTGATATGGTTTGGCTGTGTCCCCACCCAAATCTCATCTCATTGTAGCTCCGATAATTCCCATGTGTTGTGGGAGAGACCTGGTGGGAAATAATTAATCATGGGAGTGGTTTCCTCCATACTATTCTTGTGGTAGTGAATAAGTCTCACAAGATCTGATGGTTTCATAAGGGGTTTCCCCTTTCGCTTAGCTCTCTCATTCTCTCTTGCCTGCCGCCATGTAACATGTGGCTTTTGTCTTCTGCCATGATTGTGAGGCCTCCCCAGACATGTGGAACTGTGAGTCCATTAAACCTCTCTTCTTTATAAATTACCCAGTCTCGGATATGTCTTTATTAGCAGCGTGAGAAAGGACTAATAACATTCCTTTACTTTTTAAGATGTGGTGAAGACAGCGACGTTTGAGAAGGACCTTGAAGTATGCATGGAATTTCCTTACGGCAGAGAATAGGCATTCCAGGTGGTGAGATTAATATAAATAATGGCATAGAAATATATTTAGAAGCAAAAAATAGTAGAATAGTTGTTTTTTGGGACACAGGTCTGTGTACAGGAAAAATAGAGAAATCTCAAAATTTAGACACAGGCTACAGTTTCTAACTTGAGAATGAAAACACGCACAATTAGTACATCCTATACAATAAGTGACATCTCTTAGCAAACCTGGTTTTAGATTTCTTTTAAAATAATTTGATCTTGTCTTTCGTTCTGTTATTTTTATTTCTCTTTGTGTTTATTTATTTATTCTCTTGTGTGTTATTAAAGACATTTGTGGTGAGGTCTCAATCTTGGCTTGCTGAGAGTTCATCTGCTTCTGATGATTATCTTTATCCACCTAAAGTCACAATCTGTTCTTGGGAGAACATACTTATTTGCACAATAACCAATTGTGATGTGAAAAAGGGAGGATTATAACATTAGTTGGGGCATGAGTGCCTGGCATAGAAGGAGTCCGACAAGGCATGGATCCTGTTTCTGTACATGTGTCCTTAATAATAATGAAGTTTTAGAGGGTAGAGTATGCTAGAAGGGAGCACTATATTAGAAGGGAGCAGAGTTGTTTCTGAATAGCTCATTTTCTGAGGGAGTACATATGATGTCAGCAATTAATTCAGGCCCTAAATTCTGTTTTCCTATAAAAAATCCTATTTTAGTTGTGGTATCTTTGACGCATCTGCTGGCATAAGCAGGATATATGCCACAAATAAAAATTCAAAAATATCTCTTTCTTATAGAACTTGGAAACAGAAATTCTGAGATGGGAAGAAACCTACATATTATCCAGAAGGATCCCCAGGCCCTTTCTGATATGGAGAGCAGTGAAGTCCATGCTAAATCTAGGCACCTCTTGAGTGCAGGTCCTAGAGGAGCTTCCAAAGGGAAGACAACTCTGAAAGGAATCAGGTCAGGATTTATAACTGGGTAATTTCAAGCTGACGTTAAGAGATCTTTCAGTGGCAAGGCCATTTCTGGAAGAAATGTTAGACAATGCCAAAACCTGAATAAGAGTGAAAAACACATTCCCAACCCCAATAATGAGAGTGAGAACTTTAGTAGTAGGATACTGCTAACAGAGTGTAGAAGGTTGACTACCAGGCATCACAAATTGCATTCACAAATCATCATATTCTCTGGTAAACTTTCCCAATTTCACAATTGGGAAATTATTTTGGCAACTTTACCTAACAGAAGGACAAATGGATCCTAATTAGAACCTAGAGGTCTCTTTAAAAAATGAGATAGATTTCGAATGACAGATTATTTGAGCTCAGAGAGACTTGATTGCTTGTTGAGGCAAATGTCTTCATTTTATTGAGGAAATTGATGTCCAGCGATCAATTGATGCCCAGCCTCTGGAAAAATTTTGGTCTTGAGAGGACTTTATCCATGTTATTTTAATGCCCAGCACTCTCTTCATACATAATCCCAAGAGTGTCCTAAAACTTGCTGGGCCAGTCCCAAGGTAGGTGTAAGGAGGAATGGGTATGTTATATGACTGCTGTGGAAAATCTGACATGTCACTATAAACTACTGAGAGGAGCAAGTAGCCAAAAATCACAAAGAGAGTCCAAATAGTGGTGTGGCCAATTCAGTCTAGTTTTCTGGTCAGCTTCAAGATTTGGGGGAACCAAAATAGGAACTTGTTTGGAAATATAGGATGAAGAATCTCCTCAAAATCAGAGCAAGTATACTCTTCCAAGTCAATGCAGTAGGAATGAGGGGAAGGGGCCCAGATGCCCAGGAAATGAGGCTGCCAGAAAGAAAAGTTAGGGAAACAGGTCCCGGGCCAGCCAGCTGCTATGAAAGGCAGGTGGTGATTGTGGTGACTGGTGGTGATGGCAGGAGAACTTTTGAGAAAACGTAAATACCTGAGAAGTTCAGGAAGAAGGGGGCAGAGCCATTTGGGAGTTGGAAGATTATCTGAGGTTATCAGAAGCTTCCTCTGATAATGCTGACAAAGCATTGAAAGCCGCAGCCCTCAGCTCATGCTCCCCGCTGAGACGTGAACTTGAATATGAACTCCCTGGTGGTAAATAAGATATGAACTTGCTGATGGGAGGTGAACCCAGTGATTTCTTACTGATTCCAGGGGAGGAAAAAAATCAGAAATCAGATCACTACATCTCAGAATTTATTTTATAGAGTAACCTAAACAATGTTCATAAATGACTTCTGTTCAGTGGAGGAACACACAATGAGGAAGATTTTTTTCTCTGTTAAATAATGGCACTTTAAAAATTTGCCTCTTAATCTCCATCCTAATAACAGACAGGAAAAAATTATCTTCAGGCATCTATCTATCAAAAAATTTATCAGAGAATATGATGATTGACAGAGCCTCAGCAGAAGATGTTAGAGACAAAGAACCAGAGTTCTGGAACCTTGGCTTAGGAAGATGCTATCTACTTAAATTCTAACCTCTACACAATAGAAGAGAGACTGAGAATTCTAACAGTTGGCGTTATTGGCAACAAAGGGAGGCAGTAGCGTATGAAATGCAACGAGCAAGGAATATAGATAAAAATGAGGGGTAGAAGGTGGTCAATAGGCAGCAGGCACCAAGGAGGTAAAGGGAGACCTGACCTGGCTGAGGCGGCTGCCTCTGCTTCATGCTAAGAGATCACTGAATACTTTATGAAGGCTAATTTTAAGATAAAACATAACTACACTCTGTTGTTTCTCTGAAGTATTTGTTAGTATGATGAAACACACGTACACAGATGATAGTTGATGGATTAATAAATAATAGCTTATTTCTTACAGGCGGTCATTTTTTTTTTTTTTTTGAGACGGAGTTTCGCTCTTGTTGCCCAAGCTGGAGTGCAATGGCGCGATCTCGGCTCACCGCAACCTCCGCCTCCTGGGTTCAAGTGATTCTCCTGCCTCAGCCTCCCGAGTAGCTGGGATTACAGGCATGTGCCACCACACCCAGCTAATTTTGTATTTTTAGTAGAGACGGGGTTTCTCCATGTTGGTCAGGGTGGTCTGGAACTCCCAACCTCAGGTGATCCTCCCGCCTCGGCCTCCCAAACTCCTGGGATTACAGGCGTGAGCCACCACGCCCGGCACACAGGGTCATTTTTAAATCCCTTTAGTGAATACTTTCGATTGTCTACATGCAACCCTGCGTTATAAGAACCCCCCGGGCAAAGGCCTGTTAGGAACATCTTTGGAAACAGGTGGGTCTGACTTGTCCTCGTCATCCAGATGCACCTTCCCACTGTGGGCTGACTGAGTAAGCTGCCCTCTTACTGAAGATGAGCTTGAAAAAGATCAAGGACATGAAAAAAAAAAAAACCAAAAAAAAAAAAACCCAAAAAAAAACCTTGCAATTACACTCTTCTACCACTAGATGCTATACACGTATAAGCAAGATAAAAGTCCTCCGCCATTTCTTTTCCTCATCAGTGACCTCAGTGATGAATGGGTAAGTTAACATATCCAGAATTCAATTACAAATGTTACTAGGAAAGATAAGCAAATGTGAAAATGGAGAACTGTCAGTACTGATTAAGATAATAACTCTAATAACAAATTTATTGAACACGTATTGTTTAAGACAGGGGTCATTAAACTACTGCCGGTGGGACAAATCCAGCTCACCACCTGTTTTTGTAAATAAAGTTTTATTGGAACACAGCCACACTCATTTGTCTGTGGCTGATTTTGCTCTACAGTGACAGAGGTGAGTAGTTAAGACACAGACTGTATAAAGTGCAAAACTGAAATTATTTTTATCTGGTCCTTTATAAAAAAAAGTTTTCCGATGCCTGGTCTAGGCATATAGGCCATACTAACTCAATTAATTCTCACAACTTTATGGCTATGGGTATGTATTATTATTATTTGTTTTACAGATAAAGAAATTGATTAAGAACGCATGATACATTCTGGCACATACATTAAATGACTATTGTAGACATGTATGACAAGTGCTGTAACTATTGATATAGGACATGTTTGATACTCTTGGGCTTGTGTAACCAAGATGAATGAAAGCTGGCTTCCAAGTAGGTTGTAGGGGACCCAGAAAAATGAAATTAAAATTATTCAAGGCCAGGCTGGCTTTCTGTATAATCCACAGGTAGAAATGTGGCTGGGATGGAGCAGCTGCCTGTAAACCCTTCCACCTAAAGTGACACATTCAGAATAAAATATCAGCAATTATTCTGACACACGAATTCATAAAACTGAGGATGGAAACTTTTTAAATTGTGATTGAAACATCAGCAGTCAGGTGGAGGACACAGAGAAGGCAGTCAAAGGAAGGCTTCTTTTCAGTGTCTTGGTTTTCCCCAATTGAAGGGGGCTTTTGCTCCTCCAATGTTAGAGCCTGGGTATACCTGGACCCTTAGAATATCTCCTGGGAAGGCAGAAGTTCAGTGTGGGATTGGGGAGTGGTAGTATTATGATTTAGACTACTTAAGGATATCTTTAGGGATGTCCTCATCATTTTAAGGGATATCTTTCCCCATAGCTTATAATGAGCAGTGTCATACTAGGATTGTCCTTGTCAACCGCTCATTCCACACTTGTGATTGCTGGTCTTTTTTTTTCTTCTTCTTTTTTTTACCGAAGGGTTTGGGTAACTAATTGCCTCGGAGTCATACATTGTGAGGAGGAGAGGGGAGAATCAGAAACAGGGTCTAGTCAGCCAGCTTAATCCTTTATCCCATATAATGAGATGGAGCCATATTGCCTAGGCCTTCCAAGAGTTTTCCTCATAGACACTTTTCCTGGATCCTATTCCCTCTTTCTTTCTCTCAGGGTGACTCTCCTGCTAAATTCTTCCGCGTTTTGATGCCCCCTTTCCCTGGGACATTCCGCCATCCATACACAGTAAAGCAGATCTGGTAGATTGTACCTTGCACTCAGTCCTCATTGACTCTACAATAGAGGAGGTGCCAGTGTTTGATGTCTCCCTGAGGTGAGGCAGGTAGCATAGGTAGGGGTCAGGGTGAGCAGGCAGGAAAAAGAAACTCTGGGGCCTTGAAGAGTGGGTGGGTGGGTATTCCTTTCCAGGGGCTCCGGTTCCTTTTTTTTTTTTTTTTTTTTTTGAGTCTGAGTCTCACTCTGTCGCCCAGGCTGGAGTGCAGTGGCTCACTGCAACCTCCGCCTCCCGGGTTCAAGCGATTCTCCTGCCTCAGCCTCCTGAGTAGCTGGGATTACAGGAGTGCACCACCACGCCCAGCTAATTTTGTATGTTTAGTAGAGATGGAGTTTCACCATGTTAGCCAGGCTGATCTCGAACTCCTGACCTCTGGTGATCCGCCTGCCTCGACCTCCCAAAGTGTTGGAATTATAGGCGTGAGCCACCGTGCCCGGCCTCCAGTTCCTTCTTAAAGAATGTGAAATAAACCAAGCTTCCTGTAATCATATATATTTTCTTTTTCTAAAAATCATCCTATCTGGTGTTACATGAAAAATGTATATTCTTCCTAATAACATAGCTTGAAACTTTTTCTTGGCCAGGGGGACTGGAGGAGGGGTAGTTAAAATAATAATTCCAGCCCCTTCATACCAATGGAGCGTTTGTCCTGAGTTTCATTAGAGAATGAACGTCCTGATATCAGGTGAACACATTCACAGCAGTGATATTTTAGGAAAACGTATCTGGAACTAAGTATAGGATGAATTAGAGAGGAAAGATATAAAATAGAGAAAAAAATAGAGGTGAGTGCAAAGGTATTGCATATTTTTTTCTTTCACTAAACCCCCCATGTGAAATGATCAAATTTTAAATCTCATTGCTATTACCACAGCTGTAGTTGGAAATAGCTGACCATGAATCAATCATTGCAACATAATTGTAACCAGAAATAGGAAATGTTTCATAAAAAGTCTATTTGTATCACTTCTGACTACGTGGCTATGTATTGCTGTGCCCAGTTTGGAATGTTCTACAAATGTGGCATAATGAAAAAAAAATCATCAGAAAAGTAGATTCTGTGTTTGCCTCATTCATAATCTTTTTCTGATTGAGAAGTAGCTTATTTAATAAATATTATTTCTTTTTCTTCTTGCCATCTTCACATCTGTATCTGAGGTGATTCCCTTTACTACTGCCCCTGCTGCCCTTCCTTTTCTCCTTCTCCCTCCACTTTCTGCCCCTCCCCCTCTCTCACTCCTCCTCCTCCTCCTTTCTATACCTTCCCTTCCCCCTCCTCTCTCCTCCTCCTGCTGCTTCTTCTATTAAATGAGAGCCAGCTAATAAGAAACAGCCAAGTTGGAGTTATCAAAGCAGGTTTTCTTCAATTCTTCTTTCTTTATTCCGCCCCTGGTACTTGGTAGATATGTTTAACCAGAAGGGCTTGCTCTCAAAATCTCTGTGTTATTGGGTGGAGAAATGAGGGCTGAAGTCCATCTCTGGTTACGTCAAGTGGTGTCAAATTTGGCCTGCTCTTCTCACTTCCTGTTGACTCCAAGAGAAAGGCTGCAGTTGGCGTCTCACAGTAAAAAACATGAAGCTCTGAGACCAGTCTGAATTACTAATCACTACATGTCCTGTTCAATCTAACCACTTTCCAAGCGATTAAATAAACCAGCCAGGTCGGTGACTCAGCTTCCGAGGGGAGAGCCAGCACTCCCGGCTGATCCACACATCCCTGGTTTCAATTCCCAAGGTTTGATCCAGGGCTGTTGAGGCAGGATGATTTCCCCCTTGGAACTTGTCCCTCCTTGGACAGAAAGATGGACATGGATGATGAAGTGTATAGTCTAGTGGAGAAGGGCCACCTCACCATGAGTCTTTTGAGGGAAAGGATTGCAAAAATGTCATCTTTCATCAGTTAGTGTCACTCTTTGGAACCAGTCACAAGTAGCTGGGTGTGGTGGAGTGAAGCTGTCTGAAGTTTGAAAGGAGAAAATATATTGAGTAGGAAACATTAACTTTTTCCTTTTTTGGCTTAACTGTCAGTAGATACAGTATTCCCTTGTTTATTTCAGTAACTACAGAAGGTTCTTGAAGGAGATGTCACAATTTTAGAGTAGTCTCTTTGCCCGTCTTTCTAAGTGACTGGCTGAACTTTGCTGCTTTCCCTAAGCTCAATGTCCAGTTACCATGAACAAGGCAGCATGTAGTCAGTGGTGCTGAGTGTCGGGGCCACATGGGAATGTAATTCCAGGAACTCCCAGTTTCATATGCAAATTAGATTAAGCTGCACTGCAGCCAGGGCTCCCAGGGCAAATAATTCCCATTACCACCTCTTTTCTTACATTATCTCTTGTGGGAATAAAGAAATCACTTTCAATTTATTTCAGCTACTGCCTTGTTTTTAAAAAGTACATTCTGGGCCGGGCGCAGTGGCTCATGCCTGTAATCTCAGCACTTTGGGAGGCAGAGGTGGGTGGATCACCTGAGGTCAGGAGTTTGAGACCAGCATGGCCAACATGATAAAAACCCGTCTCTAGTAAAAATACAAAAAATTAACTGGGCGTGGTGGCATGCACCTGGAATCCCAGCTACTCGGGAGGCTGAGGCAGGAGAATCGCTTGAACCCAGGAGGCAGAGGTTGCAGTGAGCCGAGATTGTGCCATTGTGCTCCAGCCTGGGCAACAAGAATGAAACTCTGTCTCAAAAAAAAAAAAAAAAAAAAAAAAAAGGAAAGGGAAAAAGTACATTATATGCCTCAGTTTGTCTACTTGGCTTAAGAAAACTCCGTACCAAGTAACCTTTTAAATTCTTAAAAAGAGAGATTTTGAGATCCTTAAGAAGAACATACTGTATGGAATTCAAAGTCCTATGCTCTCAGAAAAAAGTAGAGTCTTTTGAATGGCTGATGCCACCACATCCTTCAGGCGATTTTCATACTTGTCATGAAACTTTTAGTCATTTCTTGTATTCCCTTTGTTTTGATTAGCTAATACATGATAACTTGACAACACTGAAATGTGGAAGCTTGAGGAAGTGGAGTGACAGGGAGGGAAGAAACCCTTCAGCCAGCAATTCTTTCTTTTTATTTTATTTTTAAAAGCATGAATATTTCTTTAGCATGGGGACTGAAGGTGAACTTGAAGAACTTGTATCTCTGAACATTGCCATTGCAGTGTTATCTGAAAAGAATGTGTGAGCTCCTGCACACCAGATAGCAAACGTGCAAATCACTCCTTTCCCAGGACGCTTGAGTGCTGCTGCTTCATCCACGCAGATGTGCTGTGGGCCTTGCAGATAGCATCTGTTTGTTCTATTTATGGGGGAAAAAGGCATGTATTTGTGAGCTCAGCATGAGCACAACTTTCCTTTTGGATCTTTTATTTCAGTATTTTTTTTTGTGTAAATTTTGCATTTGGAACCAAAAATTTTTAGAACAGTTATTCTAGATGCCATCTAATTCCCTCTCCTGTTCATTCCTTACCCACTCCCCTGCCTCCAAATTTCAGAGTTAAAATGAAGCGTGGAGAGACGAAGTGACTCGCACAAGAATATATATTTTTCATTCTTGTTTTCATTCATCACTTATTGATCTGTTTAGCTATTAACTATTTATTGATTGAGGACCTACTATGTTCCAGGCCCTGAGCAAAAAGCACCACTGTTCCTGCCCTCATGTGTTGTATAGTTTACAAGGGGAAATACACATTAATAAAAAGAATTACACAAATATGCAACTGCATCTGTGGCAATTACTACATGTTGCTCTAAGAGCTTAACATAGGCACATTTGAGCTGGTCAGAGAGGTCACAGAAAATTTCCTTGAGGAAATGATGCTTAAGTGGTGATCTGAAGAATGAATAAGAACTCACAAGGCATAAGAGTGAAGTGAGCAGGAAAGAGCTAAGACTGAGAGGTGAGTCAGAGCTACACACCGTAGCAACTTGTAGCTCATTCTGAAGCTTTGTTTTAGAGGCGAAGGGAAATGCATGTAATGAACAATGGGAGGAGGGCAAGGGTGGATGAGGAAGACATTGAAGGCTGTAATAGCGGTCCAGGCAACAGATGACGAAACCTTGGTCTAAGGTAGTAGTGATGAAAGAGCTAGAAAGGAGTGGATATATTCAAGAGATATTTAGAATGTAAAAGTAATCCCAGCACTTTGGGAGGCTGAGGCCAGTGGATCACGAGGTCAGGAGATCAAGACCATCCTGGTCAACATGGTGAAACCCCGTCTCTACTAAAATTACAAAAAAAAAAAAAAAAAAAAATTAACTGGGCATGTTGGTGCGTGCCTGTATTCCCAGCTACTCAGGAGGCTGAGGCAGGAGAATCGCTTGAACCCGGAAGGCAGAGGTTGCAGTGAGCCGAGATCGCGCCACTGCACTCCAGCCTGGCAACAGAGTGAGACTCTGTCTCAAATAATAATAATAATAAAAAGTCACAGGATATGGGGAATAGAAGACTAAATGGGGCCAAGGGTGACCCCTAGGTTTCTGGGCAGGGAATAAAGATGAATAGTGGTGCCTAGAAGGTGAGGGGAAGGGGAAGATGATAAACTTATTTAGGAAGTGTTGAAGTGAGATGGTAGGTTATAGGTTGAATAGATTGGTCTGGCCCTCAAAGGCAAGGTCTGGGCTGAAGATAACATACTTGTGAATGAGTTGCATATAGTTTCGACAGCTGATGTGATTTATTCATCTTCAGTGCCTAGTATCACATCTCTGTGTGTAGAATAATTCAAGTAGTCTTGGACAACAGGCTAAGTGAATTGTCAAACAACTTATTCTATATGGCAAGTACTTGAGGGAAATACGCGAGGTGGATTCAAGTCCTTTGCAGATGAATTAAATTGTGTGATTTGAAGACACCTCTGTGCCCAAATAGTTTTCTTTTTACCCTTGACCTGCAGGAGGGCCTGAATTTGCTGGAAGTTATGTTATTCTTTAACTAGTTCTCATTTTATTTGGCCTAGAATGATAAAATTTGAATGTTTGAAGGGAATGTAAAAGTTGTCTACTCCAAACTTCTCATTCAAAATCTGAGCCTGCTTCACACAATTTCCAGACTTATAACCTCAACTTGAACATGTCTGTGATTGGGAATCCAATATTTGGCAAGGAAGTGCAGACTTTTCGTTCTGTTCCCCAAATTCTTCTTTATTTTGGATTTTTACGCCTGGGATAACACGGAATAGTTCTCCTTTCTCTTCCACATAGTAGACCGTCAACTAGTGTTACCCCATAAATCAATCACTACTCTCAGCTAAGCTGAAACAGGGGTGAGTGAATTACATTCAACAGTCATTGAAGTCTTTGAAGCCCTTGCAAATACATCATCTTACTTAGATGTCACAACACACTTTGAAGTGAGTATTATTATTCCATAAAGAGATGAGGAAAACTTAATCTCTGAGTTAAATGACTTAATGAATGACAGGTCACACGAGTAAGGAAGACAGCCAGGATTTCAATCCAGTTATTCTGACTCCCAGCCCAGAGTCCTACTCAAGATGCCTTGAAAATCTGGGTTAGGGCTCGGTACTGACTTCAAAGGTAACACATTAGTAGGGACCAGTGGAAATCAGCAGAAGGCATGGGGTGGGGGGCTCACCCTGCAGCTCCCCATGGGCTGAATGATGCCTGCCACCTGGACTTGCTCAGCAAATGTTTATTAAAAAATAATTACAGATGTTCAGACTATTTTTGATTTTGAACAGCTGGAGGCTGGGCATAAACTCTTCAGTCCTCCATTTTCTCCACTGCGTCCTTTGGCTGTATGCATTTGTCTACGGGCACAGCCCTGGAAAGCACTTGTGCTTATAACCTTGTATCCCTCTAGAAATGGCATAGAACTCTAACCTTCAATTTTTTTTCCAGATTTCACACCCTATTAGTTCAAAAAAACTTGAGTACATATCCCAAATATATTTATATGTGTATGCATGGGTTAAATACAAATATTAATGTAATCAAATATTATCTTCATTTAAAAATAAATACATCAAATATAAGTTTAAAGGAATATAAAAAACATAAATCAACAACTTACTATTTTCTTCTTCTTATCCCAACAAAATTATCTTCATGAGCTTCCACTGGAGGGACCACTGAGATGGAATGGGGGAACAGGGGCAGGAGAGGAGCCTGGTGTGACAGGCCATGGCTAGTTGGAGGACTACACCCAGAGACCATAAGGAAACAGAGTTGATGTGCTAACGACAAGCTTTCCTCTCTGGATTGCCCAGCATCAGCCCTGTTCAGAGGAATGCACAATGCTAAGATCTCTCTCGAAGCTCAGAGAGTGAAGGGCTCATTGCTTTGGTCTGTGTTGTTTGTCCTTGGTTTTAATTGCCACTTGTGCCCTGAGCTATGTGGTAATAGCACTAATAGCTAACATTTGTTGACTGCTTACTATGTGCTACTGTGCTGAGAGATTTACCGACATTACCTCATTGTCTTTATTACAACCCTGCGAAGTACTGTTATCCTCGCTTTACGAAAGGGTAGGCCGGGGGCGAGATGCCTCATGCCTGTAATCCCAGCACTTTGGGAGCCCATCGCGGGCAGATCACCTGAGATCAGGAGTTCGAGACCAGCCTGGCCAACATATAGTGAAACCTCATCTCTACTAAAAATATACAAAAAATTAGCAGGGCGTATTGTTGCACGCCTGTAGTCTCAGCTGCTTGGGAAGCTGAGGCAGGACAATCGCTTGAATCCAGGAGGCGGAGGTTGCAGTGAGCCAAGATTGCGCCACTGCACTCCAGCCTGGGCAATAGAGTGAGATGAGATTCTATCTCTCTCTCAAAAAAAAAAAAAAAAAAAAAAAAAGGAAAACGAGTTGTAGAAAGCTGTGATTTACCTATGACTGTAGGGCTAGTTAGTGACAGAGCTGGGATTTGAACCCAAGTCTATTCTCTACCAAATCACTCATTCTTAACTGCTGTGCTATACCGACAATAGGATTAGTGGTTAGATTCCTGGTGGTGATCTGGATGGATTCCATCAATAGATGTAACAGTGATGGGAAGAATCACTAGCCCCACAGACCAAAAGGTTAGGCTTATATCAGGTGTGGATAAATGAGAGGAAACAGCCAGGTTTATAGAAATACAGATATGCCAGTGCAGTTAAAAATAAATCTTTTCAACCAAGTCTGAGTTCTTCTTTATTTCTAGCTCACTGGGCTCTTGTCATAATCCATAGCTCTAGGTAGCAAACATCCTAAATACTTTTTTGAATAAGACTGTCGGAGGCTGTAGTTGTTGTCTAGGGCATGTGAGTTCTATTTCAGTCTGTAAATAGATCAACTTTACATTTAAGAGTTTGGAAAATGAGAGAGAGAGAGAGAGAGAGAGATCCAGGAATTCAGGAGTTTTCATAATCTGATAGAGTGATTCAAACCATTGGAGTCAGACAGATCTGGGTTTGAATTCTGATTTTGCTATGTATTCACTGTAAGAAATTTAGTGAGTTATCTAAGCTTTTCAAGCCATAATTCCTTCATGTTTAAAGTGAAAATAATGATACCTGCTACAAAGTGGTGTTAAGATATAATGATATGCTATATGTAGAGTGCTTTGCATAGCACTTGGCACATAGTAAATGCTCAAAGATTGATACCAATCATTGTTTTCTTTGACCCTCCCTTCTCTAAGAAGAGGCACCGATTATCTGTGGCATAAGCCCATGTCCTCTGTTGTGTGGGTTACCTCCTATACGTCCTGTTTGAAAATGAGAATGAACTTTCTTCTGGATATCCTCAATATCTTGCTACCACAGAAAAAGAAATCTCTTTCCACAAAAGAGAAGCAAGAACTGGAGACACTGAAAGTTTATGGGCTGGAGAAGGCAGCTCTGAGAAGAAGAAAAGAATTCTGATGATCAGTGGCACCCTTCTGAGGGGGCCCAGATGCAGGCCAGATGCTGAGAATCTGTAGAAACTCAGGCTCAATAAATGTCATGCCATGACTTTCATCCATGTGGGCATGAAGAATAGCGACTGATCTCACTGAGATTATTAAGAGTGACTCAGGGTTCTGGAAACAGAGTTGTAGGAGGCTGACACTCAAGGGGTGGTCTTGACAATCCTCCCAGTTGAGCCAAAGAGTTTCTGTAGATGACAGCTCTGCTCTAGTGATGGATATCTACTTCACATGCCCTGCCCCACCCTAGAAGGGAGCTAGCGAAAAACACTGGAGATACTTCAATGGAAAGTGATTTGAGATTTCTGCCAATGCAGAGATCTAGCAATGTAATTTTATTGTTAGTAAAGTTGATTTCTATGGGATCATCACAATGGTGATTACTCCTGTCACTTTCTGTTAGGCTCAGCCTGTGTGAACTCTCTTCTAGCTGGAACTTCACTGTAATGCATCCACCTTCCACTCCACATTTTGATAAGCATGTTTTGTTCTAAGTTTTTAAGGATGATGGAAGTTTCTCTTGTTATGATTGGCATGAGTAGAGGCGCATTAGAATAACTCTTAAAATAAGAGGTAAAGGCAAGAGCTGAACTCTGGACAGAGAATGGACAACATTGATTGTTGACTCTTCTCTGCCTTCTGTTTCACCCCTTCTCTTCTCCATTTAGTTCTTTCCACTGTGGTCAGAGTGATAGTTCAGACTTCATACCCATTACGTTAATTTCCTGTTGCTGCTGTAACAAGACCACAAACTCAGTAGCTTAAGACAACACACATTTCTCCTCTCAGTTCTGTAAGTCAGAAGTCTGAGAGGGGTCTCAATGGGCTAAAATCAAAGTGATTCAGGGCAGAGTTCCTTTCTAAAGGCTCTAGAAGAGAATCTGTCTCCTTGGCCTTTCCAGCTTCCAGAGGCTGTTCACATTCTTGGCTTGTTGTAATCTCCTCCTTCATCTTCAGATCACAATGTAGCATCTTTCTGACCATTCTTCCACAGTCACATCCCTTTCTGACCACAGCTGGGAAAGGATCTCTGTTTTTAAGAACCCACATGATTAGAATGAGCCCATCCAGATAATCTAAGATAATCTCCATACCTCAAGATCCGTAATTTAACCACATTTGCAATGTGACTTTTGTCAGGCATGGTGACATATTCACAGGTTCCTGGGATTAGGATGTGGATCTCTTTGGGAGCCATTATTCTGCCCACCACACCTACTATCCTGCTCCAAGCCCACATCTCTTCCCTGGACAGCTGCTATTGCCTCCTAAAGGGTTTCTTTTTGTGCTCCTGATTGTGCCCTCTTGACCTTTTGTTATTACTCCTCTGATTCACTCTGATACAACCACTCTTGCCTCCTTGTTGTTATGGAACACACCAATTATACACCTGCCCCAGGGCCTTTGCACTTGCTGTCCTCTCTGCCTGCCTTGATTTTTACCCAGATGTCTTCATGACCGCCACCCTCAGGGCGGTTCAAATATCACCTCTACAGGGTATGGTTTCCTGAACAATTTACATAAACGAGTATCCTCTCCTCCTCACTTCCCTCAGTCTAGTCCTTTGTCTCATGTTCCTACCTGTTGACATAGGATAAAAGACATGTATATATGTATGTATGTATTGTCTCTTTTCCTTAAGTCTTTATTTCACTTTAATCATTTTGAAAGATAGGCTCATTGACTATAAAAATCTAGGTTGCCAGGTATTTTTTTTTTCAACATTGCATTATCTTCAGGATAGCATTGTTTCTCATCAGAAGTCTGCTATTATTCTTAGTTTTCTTCCTCTTCATGTAATTGATACTGTTATGATTTTCTCTTCATCATTGGTTTTCAGAGATTTAATTATCCTTTGCCTTGATGTGGCTTTCTTTGTGTTTCTTTTGTTTGGTGGTCATTCAGCTTCTTATGTATGTGGTTTTATGATATTTGTCAAATTTAGAAAAAAATTTATTGAAATATTAGTGCCTCCCATTTTTCTGGGACTCCAATTACACATATGTTAGTTCACTTGATACTGTTGCATAGTTCACTGAATCTCTGTTTGTGTCTTTCCACCTCCAGTATCTTTTCTCCTTATGTTTCATGTTGTATAGTTCTATTGCCTTTTCTTATATTCACTACTTCTGCATCTAATCTGTCAGTCATATCTAGGGACATGCTTTAAAATCTATCATATGTAGCAGTATTTTTTAAATCTCAGATGTTGTTCTTGTAATTTCTATAAGTTTAGTTGGTATCTTTTTACTTCATCCTAATTATACTTAGAACTTTCTCTACTTTCTTAAACATATAAAGTATATTTCTTGTAGCTAGTTAGTGTCCTTATCTACTAATTCTATTTTCTGTGTCATTCTGGGTCTGTTTCTGTTGATTGGCATTTCTCCGTGTGGGCCATATTTTCCTGTCTCTTTGCATGCCTGGTAATTTTTGATTTGATGTAGATATTGTGTATTTCATATTGTTGATTGCTAAGTTTTTTATTCTTTTAAATAATTTTGGCTCCCTCCCCTCCCCTTTCTTAGGATTCCTTTATTCATTGATAGTTTTGTTAAGGGAAATCTAGAGCATCTTTCAGCCTAGGGTTAATTTGGCCATACTCCTGGGGCAATATTCTTCTGAGGACACTGTTTAATGTCCTGCATGTTAGGAGTTCCTCTATTCCGGCTGGTGAGGACAACAACTCTTCATCATCCTATGTTTTCCCTGGAGATCGTTCTGCTAGCTCTTTTCCAGTGGTTCTTTCTTTGGCCTTGGCAGTTTTCTCACATGCGTGTGATAATCAATAGTTAGCAAAAAGCTTCAGGGGACCCGTCTGCAAATATCCAGAACTTTATCACGTTGAAGCTTCCTCCTCTGCCCCAGAGTTTTTTCCACCTTGGGCTTTCTCAACTCGGGGACATGGGTGAGTTTTGCTTGGGTTCCTCCTCCCAGTGCTGTGGCCTGAAAATGCTCTCCAAGTATTAAGCTCGGTCAGTTATAGGGCTTAACTTATTTCCCTTCTCTCAAGATTACTATTCTACATTGCCCATTGTCCAATTTTTGAAAACTGTAGTTCCATAGTATGTTGTCCAGCTTTTTAGTTGTTGAAGGTGAGAAGTTAAATCTGTCCCCTGTTACTCCTTTTTGCGTGGAAGCAGAACTTCTCAGCTTCCTGGCTCTGTGCTCTGCTTCTGACGCTGCCTCTGGCACTTCCAAGATCTACCGGTCTTCCCAATCTTTCTCTGGGTATTTGAATTTAAATTTTCTGCCTAGATTCTGACTTCCTTCACTTTTCTGACTCTTTATCTCTGATCAGCTCAGCTGAGGGGTCCAAGCACATGTTCTGCCTTCTGGATTTTCACTTAGCCTCAGCAAGCACTGGTTCCTTTGCTGGGGGTGGAAGTCAGACAATTACCTATTTAAAAATCTGTAATAATTTGATAGGTGAAAATAAAAATTTGTTTTGATTTTGATTTTATGGTTATTTGTGAGGCTGTTTATATTTCTTCTTTCATGTGTAGACACGATCCACTTTCAATTTTTCTATTTGCTCTGTCCCAGAGGTGCCACACTGGAAACTTTAGTTCCTACTGTAGTTTGGATAGATTTATGGGACAATTGATTATGCCAAAATCCCAGTGCTCTCTCTTCATCAAATGGGGATCTCCATATAGTTGAAGGACTTTTCTGCCCTGAAGTCTTCTTAGAGAGTTTTTTGCTTTAGTGTGAAATATTTAATGCTAGAAAGAAGACATTAATTATTGATTTTTCTTCCCATCATTTTACCACTTAAGATAAAATATCAGGAACAATGCCTAATCACTGAACTTGATTTCTTTTAATTAATTTTGGTTCTGAAAGTATGTTGGCAACTATGTCTAAATCAAGGAGAGATGAAAATATATGAAGTAATGCATTTCACAAATTAAAAAAACTGATAAATGAAGGATATGTTTTTAATGTCTTTGAGGAAGAACTGATGGATGAACCAAGGACAACTGAGAACTTTGCTAACTGTGGTTTTACAATTAAAGCACTGGCCTACATTTTGTCTTAGAGGTTTTAGTGGATTTATTGGTGTAGAGCAAATCAATGGATCACCATTGCTCAGAGCTGCTCTTCATTGTACTATTCACAAACATTACCATCAATATTATGACTGTTTTTAATTTACTATCATATTAGGGTCGATCACTAACTTCTTTTTTTGTTATATGATGATTTGAACTCCTGGAAGATTCTGATCATGTCTGCAACACACAATTTAACAATCTTTTCAGTAAGTCCAGGAGATAATATTTTCCTCTTCTAATGTCTCTATAAAATGAAATTATTCGCTGAGATAACAATGGGGTAATGTAATCTTCTAGCTTGGATGCTGGCTTCATATCAGTGTCCAGATTTGGTAACTTGCAATCTCCTCCATCTGCATAACTGAGCACAGTTCCCTAGCAGTGCCTAGTTTTTGTTGATATTTTACATGTTGGGTTTTCTTGGAGGGAGGGGAAGAGGGCAAGGTGTCAATACATAATATACCTTTTTTTTGCCCTTCCAATTAGAGGGTTGGATCCAGTAGTAAGACAGAGATCAATGGATTGTGTCAGCTCTATTACTGATAAAGTAATGGAGCATGTGACGTTCATTTATTGGCCATACGAATTTGCTGATATTTCAACTCTGAATAGACACACTTTACATCCACTGCTCCTTCAGTCTCTTACGTACCAGGAATAATGCAGGTCTTCTCCAGATGGTAGCCCCTTATATTCAGTCAGGGGGGCAGTTAGGAAGAGAGGAAACAAAAAAGGGCTGAGAAAAGCATGCTCTGTTTCTTCTCCCAAAGTCAACAACCACATCAGCCACTCTCCCTATGACATAGGGAGAGAGAACAGGGGAGAGTCCAGCTGAATCTTAGCATATGGTTACTTCAGCAGTGGGCATTGTGTTTCCTCTAACAGTGAGCATGGTAATCTTTTGAGAATCAGTTTGTGAACCACAGCCATGCCACCTGAGAGTTTTGTCTGTCCTTTCCTTTAAAGGAAGCAGTGTAATTAATGTTTATTGGGTCATTAGAAGACCTGAGTCCTAGTACCAGTGCTGCTAATTATTAGTGGCTACTTAGCCCTCCTAGCCTTAGTTTCTTTATCTATGAAAAAGTGCTAATACTACCTGCCCATCTTATCTCACTGATGTGAAAATTCGGCAAGATAATATATATGAAAGTGCTTTATGAAAAATGTCAGTTGTTCTAAAAATGTTTCCAGTAGCTAGTCAATGCTAAATGACAAAAATCTGGAAAATTCTTGGAGAATATAATAATAATGTGAATAGTAACAGCTACCCTTTGTGTGTGCCTATTCATGTCAGGCCACTGTGCTGGGGGCTTTACATGTACTTTCTTCATATTCTCTTAACATATATTCTTTTTAAGTGCCTTTTCTATTTTCTCTATCAATTCTCTATAATAATGATAACCACTACAAGTTATTTTTATCCTCAGTTTACAACTTGTGAGTGCCGCTAAATTTCTCTTCAAGTGTAAGTTTTTCACTTCAATCCTTTGCAAAACGTTGCAAGAGTTTGTTGCTTTTGCTTCTTGGAAAGGGAAATCGTAAGAACCCTAGACCTTCAATACGAGAGAAAAGGAGGGCAGAATCTTAAAGACATTTCTTCATGAGGGCTTCCACTGAAAACAAAAGTGCACAGGCAAAGGGTAAAGTGTGTACAAAGTGGGCTCAGGAGAGAGAAGTTAGGTCTTGTGTGTCAGCGTATGCTCAGTAAGAGCAAGGAAACCCTTTTCGAGCAAGGAAACCCTTTTCGTGCCATCTGGCTGGTTTGCTGTTTCTTTTGCCCCCTCTCCTCAGGGCTTGCATGGGCCATGGTCCTGGGCCTTGCACACTGAAGGCAGAGGAGTGTGCAGCCTCCTGCCATCCCCACTGATGGACAGCTCTCTTGCTTCACTTCTCCTCTGCTCTGTTCTGCCCCTCACCCATGCCCTGGTCACTTCCCAGAACTTGGCTCCAGGTTACACTCCAAGGAAGGGCAGGATGATCTCTTCCTTCTTCTTCATTGTGCTTGGGGGAATTAAACACTGTAGCTTGCTCCATTCCAGCTTTGCCTCATTAAGAGGTCTCTATGGATTAATTCCTAAGAGATCGAATCTCCTTACTTTACTATGGCAAAGTGAAATTAGTGTAAAGTAACAAGGAACCAGATTAATGTGACCCCAGGAAATAATCCATAAAAAACTTATGAAGCCTTTAGCAGGCTATAAATTGGATTTCAGATGGGCAAGGGGAGGGGGAAGAATCATGTTAAAAACAATCGGTTTGTAATGAATAGGGCTAATATTTTAGCACTTCAAAATGGAAGAAAACAGCATGAATAACTCAGAGAACCCAATGGCAATATTTTCTAACATGTGTAAATAATTGAAACTGTGATTATAATCCTAACTGAATTTTTCTTGCTTTGTGTTTGCTGGGAAGTGTATTGTTCATTAAGCATCACAGAACTCTAAATCAAAGGAACAAAAGAAGGGGAAGGCAAAAGAAAGAGGTAGAAAAGAAAAATATTTTGTCTGGGGTGATCTGTTGTCTAGCTTGGTCTATAGTGAGAAGAGTCAGTGGTCTTGGTCCCTTTACTACAAAGCAGTTGGCTGTTGCAAAGATATATTCATTCACAGGCTGTGGCAGTTGTAGCAGAGCATGTAAAAGCAAATAAACAACTCATTAGGTCCATGTTGTGCTTTTCTGCAGCAAGGAAACTAACTTGCGAAAGAGGAAAAATGTTTTGGATGTTGATGGACACCTCCGCCCTCCTCTTTTTTTCTTTCGAACAGTGTCAGGAATAGAGAAGTGACAGGCACTCAATAGTTGTAGCCAGCTCTCCTGTGTCATCAAGTTAAGAAAGGATGAGAGGATGCCACATTAGTCTTGCTGTGTTGCACATCCTGAGACCTTTGGGTTTGTACACCTTATTTTATCTCATTGTCTTCCTGGAGCCTGTTCTTACAGCTTGGTTGTGTGCTGCCTTTGGAGCCAGAGGAAAGGATGTGGCAAACAGAAGGTTGGTGGGCTGGGTTGGCTATGAGGAAACCAGGCCCATTTTAAGGAAGATACAGACGGCCTAAGATCAGGGATACAGTATAGACGGTTGGAAGTCTAGAGGTCACCCAGGTTTAAAGGCAGAGTTCAAAGGATTTGCCATGTAGGCTCCTTGAAGTCTGGGTAAGCTATAAATAGTAGCTGTGGATGCCATCTGTGGATCCAACAGGAGTCTTGGTACGGGATGGGAGGTGGGTTTCTGGGGACTAAAGGGACTGAAAAGCTCAGGCCCATCTGCCCAGCCCTACCTGCCTGGGCAATCTTTTTGGGTTAAATGGGAGCTTGTATCTTTCCTAGATTACTATGTATGTTTAATACCATCCCAATTCTTGATGAAACTCAAGAAAGCATCTCTGAAATTATCTGGAACAATAAACAAGTGAAAATAGCTTTAGGTCATTGTGGAAAATAAGAGCAATGAGAGGTACTTATCCTGCAGGTTACTAAAACATATTATAAAACTACAATAAGTAAAGCAATGTGGTGTTTGGGCAGGTAGACAAAAATAGATCATAATGGAGTGTTCAAATCATCATAGAACATATGAAAATTTAATATGTGGTAGAGGAGATAACCCTAATGATATAAAGAGAATGACTTAATTAATATGTTACTGGGGGAAAACTGCTTTGACATTTAGAAAATAAGTTAATTGAGATTCTTAGCACTTATCATATAGCAAAGTTCCCAGAGAGTGTGGTGTGTGTGTTGAGGATTGAATTATGTCCTCGTCAACAGCCATACCACCCTGAATGTGCCCAGTCTTATCTGAATTATGTCCTCCAAAAAATATGACTTTGTTACATCAGCCCTAGGAAACTAACATTATGTATATTTACATAGATGTGTGCATGTAATTTTAATAGCTTTTAAAATCATTTGTGTGAATTTATTTTTTTAACTGAAAAATAAAAATTTTATGTATATATAGTGTACAACATGTTTGATGTACACATTTTGGGATGCCAAAATCAAATTAACTAATGTGTGCATTATCTCATTGAGTTTTTTTTGTGTGTGATGAGAACACATAAAATCTATTCTTTTGGCTGTTTTCAAGTACAGTTATCCCTCAGTATCCGTGAGAGATTGGTTCCAGGACCCCCTGCAGATACCAAAATCTGCAAATGCTCAAGTCCTTTGTATAAAATGGTGTAGTATTTGCATACAACCTATGCACATCCTCCTACTTTATTATAAGTAATCATCTCAAGATTACTTATAATACCTAATACAATGTAAATGCCACGTAAATAGTTATCTTGTATTTTAAAAAATTGGTATTTTTTAATTGTTGCATTTTTTATTGTTTTCTTCTTACAAATATTTTTGATCCACAGTTGGTTGAATCTGCGGGTGCAGAACCTGTGGACACAGAAGGCCAATGTGTACAATACATCCTTATTAACTATATCACTGTGTCACATAATGGACATCTTGAGGTCCTGTATAACTGAAATGTTCATATCGTTAATTTTTATAGTTTTCAATTTGGACAGGGGTAGCTAATTAGATGAAGAAGCTTGAGTGGCAAGTTGCCTTAACAGGTAGTAAACATTTCATAAAGCTGCAGTGATTCAAACAAAAAAACTGATAGATCATTAGAGAACAGAATGGTAAGTTTAATATATACAAAACATAGGGGAGGTGAGTGGGATGTGGGCTGGCAACTTGGCTTTTCTCCATGGAGACCTCTGCATGGTCTGCTTAGGTTTCCTCAGAACATGCTTTTTGAGTTCTGGAGACAGTATCCTCAGAGAACAAGGTGAATGTGAGTGGCATTGTATGAGCTAGCCTCAGAAGTCATATAGTGTCACTTCTGACATACTCGATTGGTCAGCTAGTCACAAAGACCTGCCCACGTTCAAGGGGAGGGGACATAGACTTCCATCTTGCTGGAAAAATGGCAAATTTCTAGGAAAACACGTGCAATGGAAGATGTTGCTACTGTCATAGGAGAATAGCCTGCCATACTTGCGACTTGAGAAATCCTAACTCTCTCCATATGGAAATTGCATTGGCTCTAATTGGCCCTGCTCCCTTGCTTAGCTTGGTTTTTACGTTTGCATCTGTCTCTTTGCCCTCACCTTTGCTTCCTTATTATTATTTTGGGGCAAAATTTCTGGACATTGATGACAATTTTATTTTGTGAGGTCTTTTGGGAAAGTATTTGAACTCGCTCTCCATCAGGGTTAAAGCAACTGTGAAATTAGTCTCAAGCACAACAAATGTAAAACACAAAGAATACTGGATTTGTGGTAATTTTAGGTGATACAAATTTGAAGAATTGTAAAAGGAATTGTGAGCATGTCACATATCCACGCATGCAATTTTCTTGATGTCTGTAGTTGTGGAATGGTCACAAGAATCTTGAGCTCTCTCCACATTGTGTTGGGGGTTCAAGACAAATTCCACTTCACAAAACCTAAATCATAGCCACGTTAAGTTTGTGGACTGGAAATGCTGTATTGTCAGTTTTATGACTTTAGCTTTGAGATTTTGTTTTGTTTACCTTTTTTGTAACAGGATTCTGTTTTCCTCCTTCTACCCCACTTTCTCCATCCAGCCAACCATAGTCTTGCTATATCCTGGGGTCTTGGATAATGTAGGAGAGTAAAATCTAAGTCTTGCTTACAGAATCTGAAGAAACTCTTCTGACTTCAAAGCTCAATTCTGTGCCATGGAAATCAGATATACTATATCATATCTCAACTTAAGTGCAAAGGAGCAAACTTTGGCAAAACTTTATATAAAGGAAGAACTTTCTCCTCGTCTCTCCCCATATCATCATAGCGACTACATCCTACAAACACACAGCTGCTGTTATCAGAAATCAACTTGTGAAAGTGACCTCTACCCATAGATGAGGTTGTGATGGTTTCATCCAAATGATTTTATGGCCTGTGAAGCAGTCATTTGGATCAAGGTTAACAAATTCTTTGTATCAGAGGTGCTACTGAGGACTCCACATACCGATACCAATAAATAATGTCCATACAACGAAGGTGGTGTTGGTTGATACGGTTTGGATCTGTGTCCCCACCCAAATCGCGTGTTGAATTATAATCCGCCAATATTGGAGGTGGGGCCTGGGGGGGAGGTAACTGGATCATGGGGTTGGATTTCCCTATTGCTGTTCTCATGATAGTGAGTGAGTTATCATGAGATCTGGTTGTTTAAAAGTGTGTAATACCTCCCACTCACCTTCCTCCTGCTGTGGCCATGGAAGATGTGCCTCCTTCACCGTCCACCATGACTCTGTTTCCTGAGGCCTTCTCAAAACTGAGCAGATGCCACCATGCTTCCTGTACAATCTACAGAACCTTGAGCCAATTAAACCTTTTCTTTATAAATTACCCAGTCTCAGGTATTTCTTTACAGCTGTGCAAGAACGGACTAATACATTGGTACAGAATTTCAGCTGTACTTATCTGAGCTCCATTCAAAAAGAAGTAAAAATAAAGGGATGACAGCATTTTAGCTAATGAAAGAGGAAGGGCAGGCATAGCTAGGTGGATGCTATGCACACTCTCTCAGGCTTAACATACGTCTTGCACATATGGGTGATCAACACAGATTTGTTGAATAACAAGATAAAGGGAGGAAAGAAGGGATTTGGATTACGTTAAACAATAAAGCTAGAAAAATTATGATATAGAATAATGGATTCCTTAGCATTGAGATATTGTTATATCATGCAGTGAAGTATTCAATATTACTGTATTGTGTATTTCATTAGTAGTTATGGGTTTTTGTCTACTAGGTCATGGCATTTTGCGAGGAGGGTCAGTTTGAAATGCTTTGCTTTGATTCATTACATACTTATAGGTCAATGAGTTCTGTAAAGACTACAAGTTTTGTTTGTAACGTCTCCTAATAGTGCTTCTTTTTGCTGTAATGGCATCTGGATAACATTTTAGATTGTGTTCTCTTTGCTTCTGATGCCTCTCAATGGTTGATTTCAGATAGTCTTAACACACACACTTTGGAATAAAGTGAAGGAAGCTGTTAAGATTGTATTCCAACTCATTCTAAACAGAGGGTGTGGAAATGCAATTGTGAGAATAATAGATATGAAAAGATCCTGTCCAGTGCTTTCCCAAGGCACTTGGGACACTTTGAAGATATTAATTAATGCTTGTTAAAGTCCTATGGGGTAGGAAAGGGGCAAGTATTATTAAATTGTTTTATAGGGGAAATGAAGCAAGAGAGCTTTAATAAACTCGCTGGTATCAAGCGGTAATTATGTAGGATAAAAAAGTGTCAAACCCCAAACTCCTTTTTCTCAAGGCCTTGCTCACTGAAGCACAAGTAAAATTGCTCCTGAATTGCAGTCTTGAGTAAATTTTGGCAAGCCTCGTACTTATCTTTCTTACCTACACATCTTGTTCCTCTGAGCAGGTGTTCTCGGGCCTTTTTACACTGCTCTGCTCAGTCCCCAGCCTTCCACTTCCCTCCCTCAGCAGATGAAATTACCTCCTATTTCACAGCGATCCTTGAAGCCATATACGGTGAACTCTCAACCTCCCTTGTCTCTGATTCAAAATTTATTTTTATCTTCACCCGTGTTCTGCTCATTCCTTTTTCTTGTTTCAGAGTCTCATCGCCTTTAAAAGTCGAATCTGTCTACCCCTCTTCAGACCGGCACGCATTACAGCCTTCTGGCGGGGGGCAGGGGAATTTCCACCACCTGCCACCCCCATTGCTCTTATCTTTAATCTCTCCTTCTCCCTTAGCTCTTTCCTGTCAAGCTAAAATCAGGCTCCAAACTCTCCTTCCCTGAAAATGCTTTTTCTTGGCCCTGCTTTTCTTTCATGCAACTTCCCTATCTCTCGCGCTTCTTGTGATCGTTAAATTTCTGAAAAGAGCAGTCTGTGTTCTGTTCTTCTGGGGTCTTTGCAAAGATTGTTTGGACTGCTCTTGTTTTCCTGAGAGGCTGCAGGAGCTCTGAACTGGACTGCCTGGGTTCATTTCCAATGAGAGTAAGACCGGCCTTATCACGACTCTGCTGTTTACTGGGAAGAAGTGATCCTTGCTTTATTGCTGCCTTTTCAAGCACGGATTTACACCACTCTAGCAGTTTACAGCAGCTCTATCTGGAGAGGTGTCTCATCTGCTTTTATGTTCAAAATTAAGCTCATGTCTGAAATAAATACTCATGTTTCCCTTAGAATTCAGTTGAGTTTGTAGTTTATTAAGGAGAATGACTTACATTTTTGAAATTTAGATTTCTTTTTTTTCTAATCGGAAGTGAGGAAAAGAGAAATACCGGCCACTATCGTGAAGTAACAAAGTACATCTACACATAATGGACTGGCTACCACTCACAGATCTTTAGCCTCTTCTATCAAAATCACTGTACCCACAGAAAGGATAATCACTTAGGCCTGGGGAAGCAATTTTTATTTTTTTAGACTTTAAGGTAAAGATAAGGCAATAATTACCTCACTAGTTATCTGGAGTTCTCACAGCATTTCTTTCCTACACTTGGTTTAAAATTACTGATTGGATAGATAAGAGAGGTCTAAATATGTCATGAAGATTGTTTTAGAATAAGAGAGGTGTTCTGTTTAAGGGCAGAGAGAAGAGTGAACAAAGGGTTAAGGGCTTATTGGTAGTAGTTATCTAAGTAACAAATAAGGCACCATTACGTTAAAAATGGAATCTGATAACTTTTGTAACAAGAGACTGTCAATCTACACATACAATAAAAGCTGGAGGATGTTACCTGCTGCCTATAGCTGGTAGCCACTAGGTAGACATTCATTTATTTGACAAACATTTACAGAACACCTTCTAAGTGAGGCACTGGGAAGGAAGGAGAGAATTACCCAGTCCTTGTTCTGATGGAGTGCAGGATCTAGGGCATGGAACAGATAGGTAAAGAGATAGCTTACACATGATAAATGCACGATTCAGTTTTGCCTGGAGGTGTGATGAAATGATGCAGGCTTGGAGGAACAGGGCAAGCTTTCCCTGTGAAGGTGCTTACAGGGAAGCATGCAGGAGGGTTGAGCTGGAGGAGCATGGAGGAGAGGGAGTGACAAGGTACTTGGAGAGAAAGAGAATGGGGAAATTTGGGGAGCAGAATCCGAAGAGGGGAGGGTGCAAGATAGGGCTGGGGAAGTAACCCAAGTCTGAATCAAAAATTAAATGATGCTGAAATAATACTAGTGGCAATAAAAATGGGGGTGAGAAAATACAAATAAAGAACTAAACATCACAAATAAAAGGTTCTGGCTGGGAATGGGAAATATAAAGCAAGACTTTAAAAAGATGATTGTAAACCAGACTGCATATGGGTCTGAGTGACCTTGACACAAGCACAATAACTCCAAGAGCCCGAAACTCTTTAAAGGGCCCGTAAGGCTCCAGATCGCAGTTCTGGTCTCAAATATGCTGTGTTCTTGTATTTCAAGGGAAACCCACTGTATACCTGTCTTTATTTTCATCTTCCTTTCTTATGCCCTACTGCAGGGCAATGTAGATTAGGTGTAAGTTTGGTTTGGTCTAGAGATATCCCTTCTAGTCACAAGGATAGATGAGCTAGGCTGTGCTTGCTTTGTGGGTAGAAGTCTGGAGTGGCTGTGTTTCCACCCTGCTCCTTGAGTAATTCCTGCACATGTTTTAGCTCTCATGATCTCAAGTGGCTCACCTTTGTAAAAATGATTTTCACGATGCAACTGGCAGTTTTATAAAGAAATAGGCAGTGTTTATAAAGAAACAAAGTTTTACAGAGTCTGGAGCAACTTCTACAATGCTTGGCAAATTTTTTTAAACATGGCACTGAAAATGAAAAAACATACAACTTCTGAGATGGTTATTTCTTGTCTTTCTCCTGTTGTATATTTGCTCTGCCGAAAGACAGATTTAAGAGCAAAGCAGAGGAGGTAGCATTTACTCAGCCCTTGTTACATTTCACTTGTTTTCCCATACATTACATCACAACAATCCAGTGAAGTTGCGAGGCAGGAAGTGTGATTGTCCCCATTTTATAGAGGAGGAAACTGAGGACCAAGAGATTAAATAATGTGCAGAAGATCACAGAACTAGTAAAGCACTGTGATTCTAGGTCCTGCCTATTTGATTCTGAAGCTTAAGTTTTTCCCATAGCAGTAAGTTACAGCATTTTGGGGGGCCTTTATACTCCCAGGGCCCTATCTTTCCCCTTTGTTGGTAAAAGCTGTAGTAAAATTTACAAACAGGAAAGTGAACATGTATCATAAGTGTACAGTTTGATGAATCTTTCAGATGAGCAACACGCCCACGAATCAGCTTCCAGATCAAGAACGAAACACCATCAACCTCCCCAAAAGTTCCCACCCAGTCATGAATCCCCACATCTAGGGCAACCAGTATCCTGACTTCTACCATAGGTCACTTTTGCCTCTTTCTGTATTTCATACACAGGGACTCATACAGTCTTCTGTGCCTGACTTATTTCCCTCAATATTATGCTTGTGAGATTCATTTATAATAGTGCATGTTATTGAATGGTGTTCATTCTCATTGCTATTATAGTATTCCAGTATACAAATATACACTTTTCCATTCTTTTGTTGCTGAGACATTAAGCAATTTCTTGCTTGGGCTTCGTAGTAGACAGAATAATGGCTCCCCAAAGATGTCCCATGTCCTCATTCCTGGGAATATGTTACCTTACATGGTAAAAAGGACTTTGCAAATGTGATTAAGTTAGGGATCTTGAGATGAGGAGATTTTCCTGGATTATCCAGGCCTGGAAATATAATCATGAGTCCTTATAAGAGGGAGGTGGGAGAGTCAAATTCAGAGAGGAGATAGCATGATGGAAGCAGATGTTAGAGGGATGCATTTTGAAGATGGAGAAAGGGGCCAAAATATAAAAATGGCAGTTGGCTTCTAGAAGCAGGAAAAGGCAAGGAAACAGATTCACTCTTAGCTCCTCCAGAGGGAATGTAGCTTACTGACACCTTGATTTTAACCTATAAGATTCATTTTGGACTTCTGACCTAAAAACTATAAGATAATAAATTTGTGTTGTTTTAAACCACCAAGTTTGTGGTAATTTGTTACAGCAGGAGAAGGAAACTAATACAGTGCTCCTATGGAGACTGCCACTATGAAAATTCTAATACTTGTATTTTGGTAGAAATACAACCATAATACTGTTGAGTGTCTCCCTGGGAGGGAGACTGCTGAGTCATAGGATATGCACATTTCAGCTTTACTTGACAATGTCAAATCAGTTTCCAAAGTGTTTATACTAATATACACCCCCATTAGGAGTGATGCGAGTTCTGGTTACTCTAAGTCTTTGCCAATATTTGGTTTGTCTTTTTTTCATTTTAGAAATTCTGGGAGTGTGTAGTGGTATCACTTTGTGGTTTTAATTTGCATTTCTGTGATGACTAATGAGTTTGGGTACTTTCATGTGTTTATTGGCCATTTGAATATTCTTTTTTTGAGAAGTGTTTGTTAAGTCTTCTGCCTCCTTTTTTCCCTGACTGGTTATCTGTCTGTTGTGATTATTTTGACTATACAATTCCATTCAGATCTGCTCTCCTGAAACTGTAGCCCATACTTCAAGACTACCTTTCCCTGTTCTTTTCCATTCTTCTAACTCCCATTTCTTCAATCGCCTTAAGGGAAACACATCATAAGCTGATTCAGACCTAGACATGACTCACTATTAGCAGTTTGTAATTACCTCTTTGAGAGCTTTGCAATTTTGAAAAAGGCTTTTTGGTTTAATTTCTTGACTGAACCAGCATTTGTGCATCCTGCCTTAACTTGGGCCTCCATGGCAAGACCCAGCAACTCTTCCATTTAAAGCTACTTGCGACTTTCCACCTACAAGGCAAGTCAGCCTCACAGCCTCTCTTCTCTGCAGCCATCTTTGGCTGTTAACAGCTCGGTGGATTATGGAGTTCACGATTAGTGGGAAAACACCAACATAATTGTAATCCTTCAGTTTATTTCCAAGGATGTGCTATTCCTTGTGTTGACTTTCAAGGAGGAAATCTTAAAACACAGTAACACACTTATGTATAATACATAAATATGTAATATAAATACTACATGAATGTTATATACATATGTATTTTATTGTTCTGCAGTTCTATCAATTTTAGCACGTGTACAGATTCATTTAACTATTGCACAAGTAGAATACAGAATAATTCCATTATCCCAAACAACTCTCTTGTGCAAGCCTTTTGAAAGGATATTCTCTCCAACCTGTAACCCGTGGCAACCACAGAACTGCTCTCTATAGCTTTTTGTCTTTTTGAAAATTTTATATAAATGGAATTTTACAGTATGTAATCTTTTGAAACTGGTTTCTTTCACTCAGCATAATACCTTTGAAATTCAACCAAGTTGTGTTTTCAATAGTTTGTTTCTCTTTATTCTTCCTTTTACCATTCCTTCTTATTGTTCCATTCCATCATGTGGATGTACTAACAGTTTATCTATTTACCTGTTGAAGGATGTTTGGATTCTTTCCAGTTTTTGGCAATTATGAACAAAGCTGCTATAAACTTTTGTGTATACGTTGTCGTGTGAACATAAGTTTTCATTTCTCTAGGGTAAATACCCTTGAATGATATTTCTAGGTCATATGGTAAATGTATGTTTCACTTTATAAGAAATTGTCAAACTGTTTTCAGAATGGCTGTGGTAATTTACACCATCACCAGTAATATATGAGAGTTCCAGTTACTCTGCATCCTAATCAGCACTTGGTATTGTCAGTATTTTTTATTTTAGCCATTCTAACAAGTGGAGGTAACTCTTTATGATTTTAATGTAAATTTTCCTAGTCACTAATGATGTTTAACATCTTTTTGTGTGGTTATTTGCCGTTTTTGTATCCTCTTTGGTGAGTATCTGTTCATTTTGCTTATTTAAAAAAATTGAGTTGTCTGTTTTCTTAGTAATAAGTTTTGTTCATGGATTCTGGATATACATACTTTGTTACATATATGACTTGCAAATATTTTCTTCCGGTTTGTTGCTTACCTTTTATTCCTCTTAAAAGTGACTTTCGCCAAGCAAATATCTTTAATTTTGATGAAGACTAGTTTATCAATTTTTTTCCTTTATGGATTGTGCTTCTGGTGTCATGATTAAAAAAGCTTTCCTTATCCGTAGGCTATAAGGGCTTTCTACAATGTTTTTCTTCTGGAAGTTTTATAGATTTACATTTTATTTATATCTATGATTTGTTTTAGTTAATTTTTGGATGACATGTGAGGTGAGGTTTAGGTTGAAGTTTATTATTTTTTTGCTTATGGACATCCAGTTGCTCCAAGATCATTTGCTGAAAAGAATATCATTTTTTTTCCCATTGAATTGCTTTTATACTTTTGTCAAAACAGTGTGTATTTGTGTGGCTGTTTCTGGACTCTCCATCTTTTTTTCCATTGATATATGTGTCTATCCTTTCACACCTTATTCTCTTAATTATTGTGGCTTTATAGTAAGACTTAAAATTGTGTAGCTGAACTCGTCTATTATTAATCTTCTTTTTCAAAATTATTTTAGCTATTCTAATTTTTGCCTTGCTATATCCATTTTAATGTCATCTTGTCTAAAGGTTAAAAAAAATCCTGCTGGGATTTTGATTAGAATTGAATTAAACCTATGGATTAACTTGAGGAGAATTGATATCTTTACTATGTTGAGTCTTCCAATCCATGAATAAAATATGTCTCTCTCTTTCTTTTCTGATTTATTTCATCACCATTTTGTAGTTTCTTGCATAAGATTTTGTATATGTTTTGTTAGATTTTTTCCTAAGTATTTAATTTTTTGGAGTTATTATAAATATTATTTTTGAAAATTTCAGCTTCCAATTTTATGTTGCTAGTATATAAAAATAGGATTGATTTTTGAGTGTTGACCTTTCATCCTGTGACCTTGCTGAACTCACTTAGTAGTTTTAGGAAATTTATATATATATTTGATATATATTATATATTATATATTATATATAAATATTAAATATTATATATAATATATTGTATATAAAAATATTATATATATCAAATATATATTTTTAATATATATATTTCTGGAGATTTTCTGTTTATACACTCTGTATCTCATCTGTGAATAGGGTCAGTTTTATTTCTTCTTCTCCAATCTATATGCTTTATTCTTTTTCTTGTATTATTTCACTGGCTAAGACTTCTAGTACAATTTTTGAATGGGAGTGGTAAGAGTGAAAATTCTTGTTTTGTTCCCAAAGTAGGAAAGTATTTGGTCTTTCACCATTAAGTATAATGTTAGCTATAAGTTTTTAATAGATTTTTTTTTTTTTGAGGCAGAGTCTCACTCTGTTTCCCAGGCTAGAGTACAGTGGCGTGATCTTGGCTCACTGCAACCTCTGCCTCCTGAGTTCAAGAGATTCTCATGCCTCAGCCTCCTGAGTAGCTGGGATTATAGGTGTGCACCACCATGACTGGCTAATTTTTGTAATTTTAGTAGAGACAGGGTTTCACCATTTTGTCCAGGCTGGTCTTAAACTCCTGGCCTCTGCCTCCCAAATTACTGGCATTACAGGCTATTTTTTTATAGATCTTTTTACCAGGTTGAGAAAATTATTTCTGTTTCTTCTTGTTGAGTTTTTTAAAATCATGAATAGGTGTTAAATTTTGTCAAATGCTTTTTCTGCATCAGTTAACTCAATCATGTTAAAATCCCCTTTAGATAGTTAGAGTTACACTGTGATTTATGATAGATTTACACTGATTTTCAAATATTGAGTCAGCCTTCCATTGCCAGGACAAACATCACTTGGTCATGTTATATTATTCTTTTTGCATATCACTGCATTCAATTTGCTGACATTTTGTGGAGAATTTTTGCATTTCTGTCCATAAGGGTTATTGGTCTATGGTCTTCTTTTGTACTGTTTTTGTTTTGTAATAGTATCAGGGTAATAGTGGCCTCATAAAATGTACTGGGAAGCATTTCCTCTATATTCTGAAACAGTTAGTGTAGAGATGGAATTCGGTAGAATTCAGCAGTGAAACTACCTGGGCCTTGAAATTCATTTTTTGAAGATTGGTTTTATTATGGATTAAATTTCTCTTATTGTTATAGAACTAGTCATGTTACTTATTTCATCTTAAGTAGACTTTGATAGTTTGTGGTTTTGAGGAATTGATCCCTTTTATACATGTTGGCAAATTTATGTGCACGGAGTTGTTCATAATAGCCCTCACTTTCTTTTTAATGGCCATGGGGTCTATAGTGATAGCTCTCCATTTATTTCTGATACTAGTGATTTGTGTTTCTCTCCTTTTTTCTTTGTTAGTCTTGGTAGAGGTTGATCAATCTTGCTTTTCAAATGAGCAGCTCTTGATTTCATGTATTTTTCTCTAGTAGTTTTTGGTTTTTAATTTCATTATTTTTCTACTTCTGCTTTGTTTTTTATTATTTTAAGATGTAAGCTTATATTGTTTATTTATAACCTTTATTTTTTCCTAACAGAAGAATTTAATGCTATAAGTTTCTCTCTAAGCACTGTTTTAGGTACATCACAGAAATTTTGATATGCTGTAGTTTTATTTTTATTCAGTTCAAAATATTTTCTAATTTTTCCAATTTTCTTTAGACTCCTGTTTTGAACTATGGATTATTTAGAAGTGTGCTGTTTAATTTCTAAGTGTGTAAAGATTTTCTTTTTATGTTTCCTTTATTTCTAGTATAAGGCTTCAGTTGTGATCTGAGGACATGCCTTGTGTTATTTAAGTTTGTTAAGATTTGTTTTATGACTCAGGATATTTCCTATCTTGGTGAATGCTCCATGTAACTTGAAAAAACAAGACTCTGCTGCTGTTTGGTGTAGTTCCATACATACTTGATCCAGTAAATTGATGGTGTTGTTCAGTTCTGTATCCTTGATGGTTTTTTAACCATTAGTTCTATTTATACTGAAAGAAGAGCATTGAATTCTCCAGGTATAATTGTGGATTCATCTATTTTTTAGTTTAGTTTTGCCAGTTTTTGCTTCATGTATTTTGCAGCTTTGTTCCATGCATATACATTTAGAATTGTTATGTCTTCTGGGTGAATTAACCATTTTATAATCGTTTAATGTCTCTATAATTTGACTTAATCTTTCTATCTGCATTTGGAATTCAAGAAAAATAAGGCTGTGGCATCATGGATTCTTTATTGTAGACTTAGTCCTGATTATATTTTGCTCTTTCTATAATGTTAAATTGTAAAGGTCTTGACTCTTCTAATATTAATCGAACCAATACCATCTGTTTAGCCATATCTTAAACGCAGAAAAGTTAGAAGAATTTGTCATTGAGAAATTTTCAGTCCAGTGAAGTCATATTTTGCTAGAGTAAATGGATTTCTGCTTTTTCTTTTAAAGTCTGTGGTAAGAATTGTCTGTTTTTGAAAGGCTTAGTTTCAGTTCATGGCTTCTGAGTGGATGAAGATTTTTCATAGGATCATTGTCCAAGAGTTCTCTCTGTTTTGGTTTTCTTCCATCTCATAGACAGACACAGTTTCTAAGAGATGGAGGAAACCTATCCATGATACAGGAGGCTAAAGAAGATGAACACAGACAAAGAGAGACTTGTGGCAGTGAGGGAAACCAAATCTTCAAAAGGATTTTTCCCTTTCCCCAGCAGCCTTAAGATTTGGTCACTCAGACAACTGCACTTGTGATAGACTAATTATCTGATGGGTTGTGGCAAATACAATAGTCTCCAGCTTGTTTCACTTAAGCTGAGCCTTTGCAGTGAAAATTACATGGTGCCAATTGTCTCTGAAACAACCTTTCCTTGTTCCCAGTCTGCCTCTGAAGCAAGAAATGACCATTCTGGAGAGTAACATGGAGAAGTAGCAAGAGGTTAGGAAGGTAGAAGAAAGGGCAAAAGTCCCTGAAAACATTTCTCTTGCTTCTTCTTATATATGTCAAGTTAATTATGCTTCAACTGAAATAATAGATGGTCACCAAATTGAACACCACCCTGAAATTCATTCTCAGCATTAAACTACCATAGATTAACTGCTTAAATTGTGAGCTTTAGTTTATAGAATCAGCACAGTCCTTGAATGAATTATGGACTTGTATTCACTCCAGAACAATCTATTACCCACCACATAACAGAAAATGCCATTTATTGCAATTTGTGCAAACTATAAATCAATACATTATTACTTAGAAGCATGTAAGTTGTGGCTATACTGCATACTCCTGCATTTGGTAATGATGTGTGTGTTGGGTGTTGGGGGAAGACTAGACACAGATTTTTTTTTTTCAAGTCTCCATTTGAGTACCTGTAAAAATTCCTAAGAGAGTTAAGGCTGCTGTCTCTTTATGTTGCAAAGTGGTATCTCTGTTCATATGTTCCTCTGGGTCTCAGATACTGACCAATCTCAGATAGTCAACTTTTGAATGTAGTATTAAATTGAAGGAATTGATTGAGCACAATTTAGAAGGTGTTAGAATCCTCTTGCAAAGGCCCCAACCCTGGATGTCCACTGGAGTTGCCTAAGAAGTAGGGAAGACTTTCAGAAAATACGGATGCTTATGACAAACTCCAAGCCATTCCAATCAAAACTTTAGGGTGACACTCAGACACTAGAATTTTTAAGAAGTCATTCAGATAAGTTTAATGTGCATCTTGGGTTAATTATCTTTGCTATACAGAATAGGAAGAGGAAGAAAACAGAAAATGTAAAGAGAGGCTAGTTATTGGCTGTAATTTTTTCAAATCAAAGAGTAAATGCATATTGAGTATTTCAGATAGAAGTAAATCCATGGCATGCTGCTTAGGGTATTTCTGAGAATACTCTGAGGACTGAAAAAAGATAAAATTAAGTGTTCCTGATACAAAGTAAATGTTTAATAAATCCTTATTGTTTTCCCTTAAACATGCCTACTGACAGAGACCTATCATGTAATGATGAGCATACTCAGCCTTGCATAAAACTTTATCCCTTTGCTTGGTTCTTATTCCATGCTTCCTGACTCTTCCACATCCTGGCACACTGAGAGAAGGATATTTCACTTGCACACTGCAGTGAACAGCTGAGACCACTGCTCAACTGCTCTGAAGTCTGAGGGGTCAATATCTGGTGGGAAACTGATCTGGCTTCTTGTCCCTGGAAGACTGGAGAGTTTGCAAGAGTTATTGGATATTTCTTGCCTAGTGTATACCTCTCAAGACTATTTTCATTTTATGCACAGCAACAAGGAGACACGAAGCCACCAAGATGGCTGTCAGGATTGTCAGGTAATAAAAAGAGCTACAGTTTGTCAAGTGACTATTAAGTGCTATTTACTATGCTAAATGGCTTACCATATATCAGCTCCTTTCATTACTCTTACCACCTTGTAAAGTAGGCATATTTATTCCTATTTTCCATTTTCCAGATAAGGAACCCGAGATAGGAGGGAAGTTATTTGCCACAGCAGTATTCCTAATCATTATTCTGTGCCACCCCAAAGTATCTCAGCATCCCTGTTCTAGTCACTCTCTGTTTCTAGTCAGTCCTTCCTGGATTTGCCAGTAGCAGTGGCCAGTGGAATACTCCTTTCAGGAGCCCCAGATTTTAGCAACCTGGAGCCCCTCTCCTCCTCATTTATGATTCAAATCCTGCCTCCTCTTTGTGACCTTCCCTGACCACCAAGTTGGTCTTCTTCGTCTCAGACCTTGGAATCCTGTAGCATTTGGATTTGTAATTTGTAATCTGCTCTGTTGCACGGACCCTTTCTGTTCCATGTGGTTACTACGTGTGGGTGTGTTTTTTTGTGTGTGTGCATGTGTGTGTAGATGTATGTTTTTCATTTTCCCAAATAGTTTATAACTATCTCGATAGCAGGTCTGTGTCATGTATCTGTGTTTCTCCATGGACGCCTTAAATATAAAAAAGCTCACTATATACTGGTAATCAATTGATTTTCAGAAGTTTTCAGCAAATGTTCCCCTTGAGGATTGGAATGAAACATAAGTAATCAATGTAGTGCAGTGGAAAGGGAGACAGTTTGAGATAAGGTAGACCTGGGTTTGAGTCCTGACTCTGCCATTTACCAGTTGTGTGTCAATAGGCAAATTTAATATAATAATTCTCATAACCTCGTTTTCTCTTCTGTAAAATGGTACAATAGTATTACCTTGTTGAAAAATCCTGAGGCTTACAGTAATGCACATAAAATATCTAACCCAGTGCCTGAAACATGTCCTTAGGAAATGACAGCTCTTTTATCGGCTGCTGTTACAAATTTTTTCTTTTTTTTTTTTAATTATACTTTAAGTTCTAGGGTACATGTGCACAATGTGCAGGTTTGTTATAATATGTATACATGTGCCATGTTGGTTTGCTGCACCCATTAACTCATCATTTATATTAGGTATTTCTCCTAATGCTATCCCTCCCCTTACCCCCCACCACACGACAGGCACCCGTGTGTGATGTTCCCCGCCCTCTGTCCAAGTGTTCTCATTGTTCAATTCCCAGCTATAAGTGAGAACATGCGGTGTTTGATTTTCTGTCCTTGTGACAGTTTGCTCAGAATGATGCTTTCCAGCTTCATCCATGTCCCTGCAAAGGACATGAACTCATCTTTTTTATGGCTGCATAGTATTCCATGGTATATGTGTGCCACATTTTCTTAATCCAGTCTATCATCGATGGACATTTGGGTTGGTTCCAAGTTCTTGCTATTGTGAATAGTGCTGCAATAAACATACATGTGCATGTGTCTTTATAGTAGCATGACTTATAATCCTTTGGGTATGTACCCAGTAATGGGATGGCTGGGTCAAATGGTATTTCTAGTTCTAGATTCCTGAGGAATCGCCACACTGTCTTCCACAATGGTTGAACTAGTTTACACTCCCACCAACAGTGTAAAAGTGCTCCTATTTCTCCACATCCTCTCCAGCACCTGTTGTTTCCTGACTTTTTAATGATAGCCATTCTAACTGGTGTGAGATGGTATCTCATTGTGGTTTTGATTTGCATTTCTCTGATGGCCAGTGATGGTGAGCATTTTTTCATGTGTCTGTTGGCTGCATAAATGTCTTCTTTCGAGAAGTGTCTGTTCATATCCTTTGCCCACTTTTTGATGGGGTTGTTTGAGTTTTTCTTGTAAATTTGTTTAAGTTCATTGTAGATTCTGGATATTAGCCCTTTGTCAGGAGGGTAGATTGTAAAAATTTTCTCCCATTCTGTAGGTTGCCTGTTCACTCTGATGGAGGTTTCTTTTGCTGTGCAGAAGCTCTTTAGTTTAATTAGATCTCATTTGTCAATTTTGGCTTTTGTTGCCATTGCTTTTGGTGTTTTAGTCATGAAGTCCTTGCCCATGCCTATGTCCTGAATGGTATTGCCTAGGTTTTCTTCTAGGGTTTTTATGTTTTAGGTCTAACATTTAAGTCTTTAATCCAACTTGAATTAATTTTTGTATAAGCTGTAAGGAAGGGATCCAGTTTCAGCTTTCTGTATATGGCTACCCAGTTTTCCCAATACCATTTATTAAATAGGGAATCCTTTCCCCATTTCTTGTTTTTGTCAGGTTTGTCAAAAATCAGATGGTTGTAGATGTGTGGTGTTATTTCTGAGGGCTCTGTTCTGTTCCATTGGTCTATATCTTTGTTTTGGTACCAGTACCATGCTGTTTTGGTTACTGTAGCCTTGTAGTATAGTTTGAAGTCAGGTAGCATGATGCCTCCAGCTTTGTTCTTTTGGCTTAAGATTGTCTTGGTAATGCGGGCTCTTTTATGGTTCCATGTAAACTTTAAAGTAGTTTTTTCCAATTCTGTGAAGAAAGTCATTGGTAGCTTGATGGGGATGGCATAGAATCCATAAATTACCATGGGCAGTATGGCCATTTTAATGATATTGATTCTTCCTGTCTATGAGCATGGAATGTTCTTCCATTTGTTTGTGTCCTCTTTTATTTCCTTGAGCAGTGGTTTGTAGTTCTCCTTGAAGAGGTCCTTCACATTCCTTGTAAGTTGGATTCCTAGGTATTTCATTCTCTTTGAAGCAATTGTGAATGGGAGTTCACTCATGATTTGGCTCTCTGTTTGTCTGTTATTGGTGTATAGGAATGCTTGTGATTTTTGCACCTTGATTTTGTAACCTGAGACTTTGCTGAAGTTGCTTATCAGCTTAAGGAGATTTTGGGCTGAGACGATGGGGTTTTCTAAATATACAATCATGTCATCTGCAAACAGGGACAATTTGACTTCCTCTTTTCCTAATTGAATACTCTTTATTTCTTTCTCCTGCCTGATTGCCCTGGCCAGAACTTCCAACACTACGTTGAATAGGAGTGGTGAGAGAGGGCATCCCTGTCTTGTGCCAGTTTTCAAAGGGAATTCTTCCAGTTTTTGCCCATTCAGTATGATATTGGCTGTGGGTTTGTCATAAATAGCTCTTATTATTTTGAGATACGTTTCATCAATACCTAATTTATTGAGAGTTTTTAGCATGAAGGGCTGTTGAATTTTGTCAAAGGCCTTTTCTGCATCTATTGAGATAATCATGTGGTTTTTGTTGTTGATTCTGTTTATGTGATTGATTATGTTTATTGATTTGTGTATGTTGAACCAGCCTTGCATCTCAGGGATGAAACTGACTTGATCGTGGTGGATAAGCTTTTTGATGTGCTGCTGGATTTGGTTTGCCAATATTTTATTGAGGATTTTTGCATTGATGTTCATCAGGGATATTGGTCTAAAATTCTCTTTTTTTGTTGTGTCTCTACCAGGCTTTGGTATCAGGATGATGCTGGCCTCATAAAATGAGTTAGGGAGGATTCCCTCTTTTTCTATTGATTGGAACAGTTTCAGAAGGAATGGTGCCAGCTCCTCTTTGTACCTCTGGTAGAATTCGGCTGTGAATCCATCTGGTCCTGGACTGTTTTTGGTTGGTAGGCTATTAATTATTGCCTCACTTTCAGAACCTGTTATTCGTCTATTCAGAGATTCAGCTTCTTCCTGTTTTAGTCTTGGGAGGGTGTATGTGTCCAGGAATTTATCCATTTCTTCTAGATTTTCTAGTTTATTTGTATAGAGGTGTTTATAGTATTCTCTGATGGTAGTTTCTATTTCTGTGGGATCGGTGGTGACATCCCCTTTAACATATTTTATTGTGTCTGTTTGATTCTTCTCTCTTTTCTTCTTTATTAGTCTTGCTAGTGGTCTATCAATTTTGTTGATCTCTTCAAAAAACCAGCTCCTGGATTCATTGATTTTTTTTGAAGGGTTTTTTTGTGTCTCTACCTCCTTCAGTTCTGCTGTGATCTTAGTTATTTCTTGCCTTCTGCTAGCTTTTGAATGTGTTTCATCTTGCTTCTCTAGTTCTTTTAATTGTGATGTTTGGGTGTCAATTTTAGGTCTTTCTTGCTTTCTCTTGTGGGCATTTAGTCGTATAAATTTTCCACTACACACTGCTTTAAATGTGTCCCAGAGATTTTGGTATGTCGTGTCTTTGTTCTCGTTGGTTTCAAAGAACATCTTTATTTCTGCCTTCATTTTGTTATGTACCCAGTAGTCATTCAGGAGCAGGTTGTTCAGTTTCCATGTAGCTGAGCAGTTTTGAGTGAGTTTCTTAATCCTGAGTTCTAATTTGATTGCACTTTGGTCTGAGAGACAGTTTGTTATAATTTCTGCTCTTTTACATTTGCTGAGGAGTGCTTTACTTCCAACTATGTGGTCAATTTTGGAATAAGTGCGATGTGGTGCTGAGAAGAATGTATATTCTGTTGATTTGGGGTGGAGAATTCTGTAGATGTGTATTAGGTCCACTTGGTGCAGAGCTGAGTTCAATTCCTGGATATCCTTGTTAACTTTGTGTCTCGTTAATCTGTCTAATATTGACAGTGGGGTGTTAAAGTCTCCCATTATTATTGTGTGGGAGTCTAAGTCTCTCTGTAGGTCTCTAAGGGCTTGCTTTATGAATCTGGGTGCTCGTATATTGGGTGCATATATATTTAGGATAGTTAGCTCTTCTTGTTGAATTGATCTGTTTACCATTATGTAATGGCCTTTGTCTCTTTTGATCTTTGTTGGTTTAACGTCTGTTTTATCAGAGACTAGGGATGCAACCCCTGCTTTTTTTTTTGTTTTCCATTTGATTGGTAGATCTTCCTCCATCCCTTTATTTTGAGCCTATGTGTGTCTCTGCACATGAGAGGGTTGTCCTGAATACAGCACACTGATGGGTCTTGACTCTTTATCCAATTTGCCAGTCTGTGTCTTTTAATTGTAGCATTTAGCCCATTTACATTTAAGGTTAATATTGTTATGTGTGAATTTGATCCTGTCATTATGATGTTAGCTGGTTATTTTGCTTGTTAGTTGATGCAGTTTCTTCCTAGTGTTGATGGTCTTTACAACTTGGCATGCTTTTGCAGTGGCTGGTACTGGTTGTTCCTTTCCATGTTTAGTGCTTCCTTCAGGAGCTCTTGTAAGGCAGGCCTGGTGGGGACAAAATCTCTCAGCATTTGCTTGTCTGTAAAGGATTTTATTTCTCCTTCACTTATGAAGCTTAGTTTGGGTGGATATGAAATTTTGGGTTGAAAATTCTTTTCTTTAAGAATGTTGAATATTGGCCCCCACTCTCTTCTTGCTTGTAGAGTTTCTGTTGAGAGATCTGCTTGTTAGTCTGATGGGCTTCCCTTTGTGGGTAACCCGATGTTTCTTTCTGGCCGCCCTTAACATTTTTTCTGTCATTTCAACTTTGGTGAGTCTGACAATTATGTGTCTTGGAGTTGCTCTTCTTGAGGAGTATCTTTGTGACGTGCTCTGTATTTCCTGAATTTGAATGTAGGCCTGCCTTGCTGGGTTGTGGAAGTTCTCCTGGATTGTATCCTGAAGAGTGTTTCCCAACTTGGTTGCATTCTACCCGTCACTTTCACGTACACTAATCAAACATAGATTTGGTCTTTTCACATAGTCCCATATTTCGTGGAGGCTTTATTCATTTCTTTTTACTCTTTTTTCTCTAAACTTCTCTTCTTGCTTCATTTCATTCATTTGATCTTCAATCACTGATACCCTTTCTTCCACTTGATCAAATAGGCTAATGAAGCTTGTGCATGCATCACGTAGTTCTTGTGCCATGGTTTTCAGCTCCATCAGGTCATTTAAGGTCTTCTTTATGCTGTTTATTCTAGTTAGCCATTCATCTAATCTTTTTTCAAGGTTTTTAGCTTCTTTGCAATGGATTCGTACATCCTCCTTTAGCTTGGAGAAGTTTGTTATTACTGATCATCTGAAACCTTCTCTCAACTCGTTAAAGTCATTCTCCGTCCAGCTTTGTTCCATTGCTGGCAAGGAGTTGCATTCCTTTGAAGGAGAAGAGGCACTCTGATTTTTGAATTTTCAGCTTTTCTGCTCTGTTTTCTCTGCATCTTTGTCGTTTTATCTACGTTTTGTCTTTGATGATGGTGATGTACAGATGGGGTTTTGGTGTGGATGTCCTTTCTGTTTGTTAGTTTTCCTTCCAATAGTTAGGACCCTCAGCTGCAGGTCTGTTGGAGTTTGCTGGAAGTCTACTCCAGACACTGTTTGCCTGGGTATCACCACGGAGGCTGCATAACAGCAAATACTGCAGAATGGCGAATGTTGCTGTCTGATCCTTCCTCTGGAAGCTTCGTCTCAGAGGGGCACCCGACTGTATGAGGTGTCAGTTAGCCCCTACTGGGAGGTGTCTCCCAGTTAGGCTACTCAGTGGTCAGGGACCCATTTGAGGAGGCAGTCTGTCCATTCTCAGATCTCAAACTCCATGCTAGGAGAACTACTACTCTCTTCAAAGCTGTCAGACAGGGACTTTTAAGTCCGTAGAAGTTTATGCTGCCTTTTGTTCGGCTATGGCCAGAGGTGGCGTCTACAGAGGCAGGCAGGCCTCCTGGAGCTGCGGTGGGCTCCATCCAGTTCAAGTTTCCTGGCTGCTTTGTTTACCTACTCACGTCTCAGCAATAGCAGATGCCCCTCCCTCAGCCTCGCTGCCACCTTGCTGTTCAACCTCAGACTGCTGTGCTAGCAATGAGTGAGGCTCCATGGGCATGGGACCCTTGGAGCCAGGCGTGGGATATAATCTCCTGGTGTGACGGTTGCTAAGACTGTTGGAAAAGTGCAATATTAGGGTGGGAGTGTCCCAATTTTCCAGGTACCGTCTGTCATGGCTTCCCTTGGCTAGGAAAGGGAATTCCCCAACCCCTTGCACTTCCTGGGTGAGGCGATGCCCTGCCCTGCTTCGGCTGACACTCTGAGGGCTGCACCCACTGTCCGACAAGCCCCAGTGAGATGAAACCGGTACCTCAGTTGGAAAAGCAGAAATCTCCCGTCTTCTTCGTCGCTCACACTGGGAGCTGTAGACTGGAGGGGTTCCTATTCAGCCATCTTGGAACCTCCCTCAGAAATTTTTTCTAATGTAACATTTGAAGGAAAATATCAGGATAGGTTCTTTTATAGTGAGTTTGTATCCTTATAATTTATACCCTGGTTGGCGATGATTGTTGGGAGACTTACAGGGGGCAGATAGCAGAGCCAGTGAGCACGAGACATAGGCTGGAGGTTGCAGGGTATGTTATTAGGTGAGGTCCACTCAGTTACAAAAACTCATCCAGGCAGTCAGTTGGATGGAGGATCATAATAAGAGCACTGGACAGGGAGTCAAGGCAGCTAGATTTACTGCTTGACTCTGTTGCAAACCAGCTATGTGACTATGCCCAGCAGCCACATCCAAGTATCAGACTGGGTCCAGTCAGTTTGGGACCCTCTTTCCTCTTAAGTCTGCCTGAAGGGGCTTACCTCATTTGTTCTCAAAGACAACTGACAAAACTCATTGAGAATGAATGAACCACCCACCCCCCAACTCATGGAACAATAATTATGCAATATTTACTAGAGTTAACCTAAATAAAATTCTAGCTTTTTTTTTTTTTTGTGACAGAGTCTCACTCTGTCTCCCAGGCTGGAGTGCAGTGGCTCAATTTTGGCACACTGCAATTTCCATAAAACTACCAGTTCTACTTAAACTCCCTGGTTCAAGTGATTCTCCTGCCTCAGCCTCCCAAGTAGCTGGGATTACAGGCACCTGCCACCATTTCCAGCTAATTTTTATATTTTTAGTAGACATGGAGTTTCGCCGTGTTGGCCAGGCTGGTCTCGAACTCCTGACCTCAGACGATCTGCCTGCCTTGGCCTCCCAAAGTGCTGGGATTACAGGCATAAGCCACCACACCCGGCCACAAAATTCTGTCTTTTGTCTCTCCACTTCACATCTTTCTCACCAATAACTGGAGAGTCTGTTTAATTTGTCATCCAAACCAAACCAAGATACTTTTTTTTTTTTTTTTTTTTTGAGGTGGAGTCTTGCTCTGTGGCCCAGGCTGCAGTGCAGTGGCATGATCTGGGCTCACTGCAACCTCCACCTCCCGGGTTCAAGGGATTCTCCTGCCTCAGCCTCCCGAGTAGCTGGGACTCTGGGCACGCGCCACCACGCCCAGCTAAATTTTTGTATTTTCAGTAGAGACAGAGTTTCACCATGTTAGCCAGGATGGTCTCGATCTCCTGACCTTGTGATTCACCTGCCTCGGCCTCCCAAAGTGCTGGGATTACAGGCATTAGCCACCACGCCCGACCACCAAGACACTTTTGAGAGTGGAAGGGCATGCTACTGATGATAAACTGAGATTTTCCTGGACTAACCAGCATCTGTGGCCACCCTGTCTCTTACATTTTATTGCCCTTCCTTGTTGACCTAACCCCTCTGCTAAATGGTGCTCTCCTGAGGGCAGGACCACATCTGATCTCTAGTTTTATCTAGGACACATTAAGTGCTCCATAGATGTTTGCTGAATGAAGGGATTCAATGGTGAACTAATTGGGAACACACTGGGTGACCTTGAGTTCACTTAAGTCTTTGTGCCTCTGGAAAATGGGAAGCACACTGATAATCTCCAAGGTCCTTCCAACTTGGAAGCCTGTGACTCTCCCCGTCTTGGGCAGTTTATGCTTCCACCCATCCTGTTGGATGACTGAGATGCACTCTGTGAGCATCCAAGAAAGCCCTGGTCCTTTGCTGGAGCTGATGGTGAGAAGACTGTCAGTGCCTGCCCCGTCAGAGCCCTTGGAAAGATCTCATCACATCTCCAGGAGCCCAAAAGGCAGAAAGGAGGAAGAAATTAAGAAAGCTATGTTTGTGCCTTTCTAATTTATGGTCATTAAAAAAAAAAAAAAAAAAAGGAGACATGGAGAGGAGGCTCAATGGTGCCAAGGTCGCAGAATAAATTGGTGACCTGACCTGGATAGGAAGAGGCTCAGACAGCTATTTACTTAGGGACCTCTTTCAACCTGAGCTGGGAGCTGAGCCCTAAGGAGTTCCTGAGCATGGCACAGGGCGGCATTTTTGTCAGCAGCAGCCCTTTCAGGGAACCATAACTGCAGTCATATTGAATCATGAACTAGATTAGCCACATTAGAGGTTTAGCTACAATATATTTCAAAGTTAAAACACAGGCTGTGGCAGTGGTATCAAAACCTGTAATTTCTGATGCAAATGAATGGCATGAAAAATGGCCTCTGGCTACTTGGACAGACAGAAGAATATGTGAGTGAAATAACATGGCAGTTATGTCAAAATTGGAAGAATAACTATATTCCAGAATAGTAAATTATTATCACGGCCTGACTGGTGGAGTAACCCATAAGGCAAGAGATTGTGTTTTTTTTTTCTTTTTATACCTGGATAAAATTACATTGTCAATTTTGTTTAGTCCCTCTTTAAAACCCGAACATTCATTTTTGAAAATATGTGTGGAACATAAGGTGACATTTGGAAAAAAGCATAATTTTGAAAGAATACTGATCCCATTAGTTCTTATATTACAGATGCCAATGAATTTAACTTTTATAGTGTTGCTAACACATGGAAGACATAAAATGGACGTTCAGTTACCCAGGGTTTTCAACAACGTCTCAGGGAAGTACCTGAGCTTTATAAAATGTTTTGTGGGGGCACACTATGGTATCAGGTTTCATGGACATAAGGTCTGCAAGCAGAATAGGAATAAGAAATCTCTACTTCAAGTCCTAGGCCCATTTCTTCTTATTGGCTGAACACCTTCATGCAACCTACATAATCATATTGAGCCAAACTTTTCTTATCTTCAGAATAGGGATAATAATAGCTTCTTTACAGACTCATAAAGATTAAAAATTATAATATGGGTAAAGCATTCAACTTTACCCGTTGTATAGCTAGACATTCTTTAAAGGAGAGCTGTTGTGATTATTATTGTTATTTAATCTTCTCTTATGTATGATATGCATCTTTAAAAATTTATAGCTTAAGGATTGACTCAGAGGTTAAAGCAAGTAGGTGGGCTTAGCATTTTGTTTACATATTTAACATTTGCCCATGTTTCAATTGACTGACTGTGGGCTGTTTGGGTGTATAGTGAATTAGCTAACCCTTCTAAAGGCAGCATTTTGAAGAATGTTTGACAAACTAATCTGATGGACAATACTAGTATATTTAATCTTCATTTAGAAAAATATCATTTACTAAGTGTTACTGTTATTGAGATATAAAATCTACAATAACAGTAAGTCACAGCTTTTCTTCTTGCTAGCTGTGTGATCTGAGACTAAGCCTCTATATGCTTCAGTTTTCTCGTCTAGAAAATGAAAGTAATATTTACTAAATATTGTCTTAGGGATTAAACAAGGTAATGCACATGGATGCTAGGCATGGTGTCCGTCACACAGTATGGCATGCATAAATAGTGGTTGTCATTTAAAAAGTTATGTGAGGCCCGAAATCACAATTTGATCAGAGGGCAGAAATATTTACAGGATTTCTCATTCATGGAAATCATGTAAATATGCAAATAGTTCCTAAAAAGTGATCATAGGAATGGATATAATTTCCGTGTAGAAGACAGAATTTTGCAGGTAATTTTTATGTCTGGATGGGATTATTTACTTGGTGTTCCAATACATTTCTTAGCTCCCAAAAACCATGGCAGAAAGGAAAACAAAATGGAACATTGTAAGTAATTAACTATACCATATTAACAAGAAATGAGACCAGCTGGCCAGCTAGTGGTTTTTTTTTTTTGTTGTTGTTGTTGTTTATTTATTTAATCTACTATGTTGGCTACCAACAAGTAGATGTGGTCTTGGGTTTATGTTATTGGCAACCTTAGTTTGATACAGTGCATTATAGCGTTCAAAGCATTTTTCACAACTGTTATTTCTGTAGGAAAGTGTGGGTATGATAAAGAGGTGTGGCTGGTATTGGTAAATGTGAGGAAAGCTAGTAAAAAATATTATGGCCTGAGTGAACATTTTTGTAGACCAATATATGTATATAGATATGGTTTGCTAACTGAGGATTTGAAAATGATCTGTTTTGTCATCCAATAATTTTGTTTGTGGGTCTCTTATTCCTTTTGTTAAAAACCCTCAAATTCAGCAATTTGCACTGGGTTTTTTCCTTGGTGAATATAATGCATTACCATAATTCAAGTCATATTCGGTTGACTCTGTGGTTTCAGGGAGCCCATACATTTCAAATTTATTTCCAAGGTCATGAAGCCATCCCCTATGGCAAGTGCGAAATGCCTTTGATGTGGTGGGCACAACATCTGTGCAGACAGACATACTTAATTCATGCCGTGCTTTGATTTCACATTTTGGTTGAGAGGTAAGAGCTTTTGAACCCACGTACATTTAACATTAAGTCACATTAAACAATTAGGAAACGGGGACCTCGGCAGTGGGGTAGGTGGTACCCTAGCTACAAAATCTGTCCTGGAATACCTTTGCAAGGAAAAAGAAGGATTCCTGTACTGTTGTTATTGCCATCACCTTTGTTTACATGAATCAGGTCCTAAAATGCAACATATTCAATGCAGTGTATACAATATTGACCTGCATAGCTCCTAAATCTGTGTCTCCTCCTGGTTTCCCCAAAACAATGAGTAGCACCAACGTCCTCCCAGGTGACTGTGCCAGAGCCCTAGTGTCATTCTTAATATATTTCCCTCCTTCCCCCGCCAATATCCAGTTGATTGCCAAGACTGACTAATCCTAAAGTTGCTCAAATTTGTCTATCACTGCTTTGTCTTCATCTCTCGCTTGGATAATTACCGTTGTGTCCCAGATTTCCTTCTTGACTTCCAGGCCTGTTCCACTCCAATCCTTCTCTATTCTGTAGCCACGATGATATGTTTAAGCCACTTCCCTTCCTGAAGTATTTTAATGTTTTCCTGCTGCTCCGTGGATAAAGAAGATCCAAGTTCTTTTTATCCGGCCTCCAAGACTCTTCCCAGATCTGAGAGAGCCTCCTGGGTTAGCACTCTCCACCTTGCATTCTGGGTCCATGCTTTTCTTTTTGAATGGAACACTCATTTTAGCTTCTTGCCTTGGCTAAATCCCATCTCTCTTTTAAAGCTTAGCTGAGATAGAATTATCACCGGAAAGCCTTCCATGACTGGCACCCTTAACTCCAAGCCAGAACTGAGTTATCAGGTCTTCCCATGCACCCTGCATTCCTTTCCTTCATAGAGCTCCTCACGCTGCATTCCATTTCCTCTGTCTTTGTCCACATCTGCTGACGGTAAACTCCTCTGTGCTGTGATTAGTTCCAGTACCTAGCAGAGTGGCACATTTTCAGAGTTCAAAAAATATCTGTTAATAAATATATGATTTTCAAATCTCCCACCCTCTCTCCCTACAACTAAATACCAGAACTTGGTATAGGTTTATTTGTACATCTGAGTCAATGTTAGGCCCCTTTACAGCCCATTTCTATTAAAGCCTCTTTTATAGAAATGTCAATGGAAAGCTAGAGCTTTTTTTGATATAATAAAATATTATTAAAGACACCAGAGCATGAAGTTCCATATCTAGTCTGCAGGTAGTGGAAGCAGAGCAGAACTGATCTACACCTTCTTGTAGAGAGTTAGCAAGTGTGAGGAAGTGCTGGGGATGCCAGCAGAGTGGAAAGGATGTTTTATGCACACATCCCTTGCTTTTTCCCAGTTTATGGATCTTTTCTGAATAGTAGTATTTAATTGGGTTATAAGGGAATTAATTTTTCATGTATACAAGTAATTAAGCATTGTCATTTATGCAAGGCTGAGTAGGCACTGCTGGGTCTATAAAGAAGATGGTTTCCGTTCTAGGCTGGGCGCAGTGGCTCACGCCTGTAATCCTAGCACTTTGCGAGGCCGAGACAGGTGGATCACGAGGTCCGGAGTTCGAGACGGGCCTGGCCAATATGGTGAAACCCTGTCTCTACGAAAAATACAAAAAGTAGCCAGGCGTGGTGGTGTGCATCTGTAGTTCCAGCTACTCAGGAGGCTGAGGCAGGAGAATTGCTTGAACCCAGGAGGCGGAGGTTGCAGTGAGCCGAGATCATGCCACTGCACTCCAGCCTGGGCAATAAAGGGAGACACCGTCTCAAATAAAAAAAAAAAAAAAAAAGAAGGAAAAAGAAAAAGAAGATGGTTTCCATTCTACAAGATCTTAGAAGATTGGGAAGATGAGATTTGAATAAAAGTATCAATTAGAAAAAGAGTCAAAATGAGATTTATTCAGATAGTTGTGGCAGTTGAGCAGGGAAGTGCTGAAGGGAGGAGGTGCCACTTGGCGACAGAGCAAGAGAAGTATAAATTTCTCAACCACTGCTCCCCTATTGTCCTCCATAAAATGGAGGGAAATGGGCCCTGGAAGAAGCATGAACTTGGAGCCATGTGAATTTGTGACTCTCTCACTTCCTTGAGCTCCTTGAGCTGTAGAACATTGGGAAAGCTGCTTAATCATGCTGATCCTAAATTTTCTTATTTAAAAAAATGGGGACAAGCCCACTTCATTACATTATCAGTATATAAAACCATGTGAGTTAACATGACTCATGCAAAATTGTCTAACAGTGTGACAATGTATTTAAGCATCACGTCTCATAGTGGACAGGGATTGCTTTTATGTCTAGGGGTCAGAGGAACATGTTAGAGTGAAGCCAAATTTTAAAAGGAAGGTTCAAATATACACTTGGTTTTGCCCAGGATCCAGGAGGAAGCATTGTGTATAAAGAAGGTAAGCAGAATGGAGTGGTTACATAAGGGGGCTAGGGGCTGGGAGAGTATTTCTTTTTTCTTTTTTTTTTTTTTTTTGAGACGGAGTCTTGTTCTGTCGCCAGGCTGGAGTGCAGTGGCGAGATCTGAGCTCACTGCAACCTCCGTCTCCCGGGTTCAAGTGATTCTCCTGCCTCAGCCTCCTGAATAGCTGGGATTACAGCATGTGTGCACCACGCCCAGCAAATTTTTGTGTTTTTAGTAGAGACAGGGTTTCACCATGTTGGCCAGGATGGTCTCAATCTCTTGACTTCGTGATCCGCCCGCCTCGGCCTTCCAAAGTGCTGGGATTACAGGCATGAGGCATGGGAGAGTATTTCTGGGGGCAATCAGGCATATGATGAAGAGGGCAGATGCCAAGTCAGGCACTACAGGGGGCATCTGGGAATCTAGGAAGAACGTGAGCTCATGTATTTAGAACTACCTATTTTCGTAGGCAAAATTCCAAAATGACTGCTATTGACCTATGCCCTTATACAATCCCATCCTCTTGAATGCGGGTGGGACTTGCAAGTATGATGGGATTTCTTTCCCATAATTATGTTATATTATATGATAAAATGGGTTTTGTAGGTATAATTAAGGTCAACTAATCAGTTGATTTTGAATTTCTCAAAGGGAGAATATCCTGAGTGGGTCTGACTTAACCAGGTGGGCTGGTAAAAGAGACAAAAGGTAACAACAGACTCTCTCTTGCTGGTGTTGAAAAAGTCGGATACTATGTTTTAAGATGAGAAGTCCACATGGCAAGAACCTGAGAATGGTCCCTGACTGACAGCCAGCAAGAAAACAGGGACCTTGGTCGTATAACTTCAAGCAAATGAATTATTTCAATAACCAGTGAGCTTTGAAGGGATCTTGAATTTCAGGTGAAATCACATCCTTGGGAGACATTTTGATTTCAGCCTAGTGAGACCTGGAGGACCTGGCCAACCCATACCCAGACTCCTGACCCAAGGAATCTGTGAGATAATAGATCTGTGTTGTTTTAGTGACTCAGTTTGTGGTGGTTTGTTCTGTGGGAATAGAAAATGAATACACGTACTGTTTCTTGTCTACCCCAGCCTTTTGACTCTAGAGCCTTCTGATGACTCTTTAGTTACAGCCCCAGTCATATTATTTCATAATTTTGGTTTACAGCTATGACTTTCCCTCTAGGATGTGAACTCTTCATAAGAAGCTAGATGTAGTAGAGAAAACTTGGTCTTTGGAATCAAGGTTACCTGTGTTCTATACCTGGCTCCATCAATTAATAGTTGCATGAATTTTGACAGTCTATTCAACCTCTCCAAACATCAGTCCTCATTTGCAGAATGGCAACAACACTACTTGACCAGTGGTTCTCAATTGGGGGTAATTTTTTTTTTTTTTGAGACGAAGTCTCACTGTGTCGCCCAGGCTGGAGTGCAATGGCACAATCTCAGCTCACTGCAACCTCCTTTTCCTGGGTTCAAGCGATTCTCTCACCTTAGCTTCCTGAGTAGCTGGGATTACAGGCACGTACCACCACACGCGGCTAACTTTTCAACTGGGGGTAATTTTGCATTCCCTTGGGCTACATTTGGTAATCCTGAAGACATTCTTTGATTGTCCCAACTAGGTTGAGGAGTGCTACTTGCATGTAGTAGGTAGAAGCCAGGGATGCTGCTAAATACCCTATGGTATACAGGACACCTCTCTATTACAAAGATTAATCTGGCTTAAGTGTCAATAAGGCCAAGATTGATAAATCCTTTAGTAGACTAAAAGAAATATTTTGAAGAATATAAAATGACTTTCACAGTATTTTATATTTTGCTGGAGGGATTATAACTCCCTTATGAGGACACCCTAAATTACTGGGGAAGAGGGTACTTTAATAAACAAAATGTATGTTTCCTTTCCTCACAAGATCCTGAATTTGTTTATCTGCCTCTTTCTCACTCCCTAAAATCATTGCATGCATTAAGGGATGTTACTAATAAGAGTTTCTTATGCAGGAAGAAATTTGAGAATCATTGGCTATAAAACATAATTGATACTGAATGATTCCCTTTCCCTTTTTGAGTTATATGATTTTATCTAATCTTTAACACCTACCTGAGTGCCAATACATCAGGAATATGTTAATGCTTACTAAATGCCTGAATAGATGAATGTCCCTTTAAATATTTTTTTTTGTAATTTATTACTTCTTCAGCATTTTGATTCTATTACACAATATTTTGATAATTTAACACTGTGATAAAAATGTAAAGTGAATAAAATTGCAATTGGAAACTGTTGCTTTGGGTCATTGATTTAACATTATTAAGCCTTCTCTAAAGGAGGGATAATAACCTCTATCTCATAGGATTATAAGAATAAAAAGAAAGCTGGTAAGCTCCCCCCTTCTTTCAAGACTTAGCTCAAATCTCAGCTCTTTGGAAGGTGTTTAATAACATTCTTGGCGATAATGCTGTTCTCCTAAAGGAATTTTATTTATATGTCGATCATTACACATACCACATTGTGCTATAAATGTTTGTTTACCCTTCTGTTTCCTCCACTTGACACATGTACAGGTCATTTGTTTAATCAACCTTTTTTTATTTTGAGATCATTGTAAACTCAAATGTTTTTATTAAAAAATAGTACCAAGACCCTGTGTGTCTTCTACTCCCAGGTGTCTTCTTCCCTCACAGGTAGTATCTTGCAAAACTATAAAGTATGAAACTTAGTTTGATGTTTTTTTTTGTTTGTTTTTGCTTATGAATTCCACTGTCTTATTTGTGGAAAAGACTTATTTCCTTCATTGAATTGCCTTTGCATCTCTGCCAAAAATCAGTTGGACTCATTTGTACAGGTTTATTTCTGGGTTCTCTATTCTGTTTCAGTCATCCATGTGTCCATCCTTCTGCTAATACCACAGAATCTTGATTACTTTGGTCTATAAGTCTTCAAATCGTATAGGCTGATTTATACTACTTTGTTCTTTTTAAAAATTGTTTTAAGAATTCTAATTCCGTTGACCTCTGTATAAATCATATGTAATAATCTTTATATCTATAAAACATCTCAAAATGATAGTGATAGAAATTGCATGGATCTTTTGAGGAGAAATTCGTCTTTACTATGTTGTCTTTCAATACATAAACATGGCTGTATCTCCATTTACTTAGATCTTCCTTGTTTTATTTCACTAGCATTTTATAGTTTTCAGCATACAAGTCATATACATTTTTTGATAGATTTACATTTAAGTATCTTACTTTTTAAGCAATCGTGAATGGTATTGTATTTTAATTTTGGTTTTTATGTTTTCATTGCTAATGTATACAAATAAAACTAATTTTTGTATGTTTATCTTATATCCTGCCTCATTGTTGAAATAATGTTAATTTTAGGAATTAAAAAATTGGATTCCTTGGAGGTTTCTATGTAGACAGTTATGCCATTTGCAAATAGGAGTGATATTATTTTTTATCTTCTGATATATATGCATTTTATTACCTTTTCTTGTCTTATTGCACTGGCTATAACTTACAGCACTATGAATAAGAGCAGTGAAAGCAGATATCCTTGTCTGTTTCTTATCTTAGAGGTGTTTCTCAGTGAGCAAGTATATGCAAAACTACCCTCAAAGGTTGAGGGTGCTGAGAGGCTGGAGAAAGAGGCTGACAAATCCAGTTTTTCAGAAAGAAATATTTAATAGGGACTTACTAACATTGCAACCATGAGATGGTGGATCCCCACATCTGCTCTCTAGAATATATTCTTTATATAGCAAGCTTTTAAGATAAAAACAGGTGCAGCTGGTCATGTCTCAGACTTTTTTTGTTGAAACCCATGACCACGAGGAAGGTTAGATAAACACCTTTAAGAGGAGTTATCTATGCCATAGACTTTTTTTTCCAGCTTGCATCTTTGTAAATTTCTTTTTTCTTTTTCAACTTTTATTTTAGAATCATGGGGTACATGGGCAGGTTTGTTACAAAGTTATATTGCATGATGCTGAGTTTGAGGTATTACTGAAACTGTCAACCAGGTAGTGAGCATAGTACCCAATAGGTAGTTTTTCAGTCCTTGCCTCCCTCCCTCTCTCCCACAGGCAATGTTTAAGACTTTGCTGTGGAATACCTTGGTACATAGGAATCAAACATTGATCATCATAGTGGTTTTGCTTCAAGATGGCATCAATCTTGCCATGCAACAGGCTGTTTTTCTACAGAAAGCATTCAGTATATTACCATTAATGGTGTTAGCTGCATGATTTTTGTGGATGCACTTTATTCAGTTGAGAAAGTTCCCCTCTATTCCTATTTTTCTGACAGTTTTTATCTGAATTAGTGTTGAATGTTGTCAAAGGCTTTTTTGGAGCATGATTGATATAGTTATATGACTTTTCTCCATTAGCCTATCAATACAGATAATAATATTGATTGATTTTCCAATGTGTAACTAGCCTTGAATTCCAGAATAAGTTCCACTTGGTTATGAAATATTTTTATTGTCTTTGCTGGCTTTAGTATCAGGGTAGTACTGACTTCATAAAATGAATTTGAAGGTGTTCTTCTCTCTTCTATTTTCTGGAAGAGATTGTGTTAAATTTTTGTTAAGCCTTTTAAAATTATTTGGTAGAATATTCCAGTGAAACCATCTGGGCCTGAATAATTTCTTTTTTTAAAATATTAAAATTATGAATTTAATTTTTTTAGTAGTTATGGAGCTATACAAGTAATTTATTTCATGTTGGAAGAGTTCTTGTGGTCAGTATTTTTCAATGAATTGGTACATTTTATCTAAGTTGTCAGATTTATGTGTTTAGAATTGTTTTGTAGTATTCCCATGTTATTTTGATGTCTGTAGTATTTGCAGTGAGATCCCCGTTTTAACTCCTTATATTGCACATTTGTATTTATCTCTTTCTCTGTCAATACTGCTAGAGGTTTCAGAATTTTATTGATCTTTTTTGAAGAAACATGTCTTTAATTTATTTTACTATTGTTATTCTGTTTTCAATTTTACTGATTTCTGCTCTTTACTATTTCCTGCCTTCTACTTGCTTTGGGTTTATTTTGCTCTCTTTTTTTTCTCTAAGTTCTTCGTGTTGGGAGCTTAGTTTATTGATTTGTGATGTCTCCTTTTTTCCTAAAGTATGCATTTAGTCGTCTAAAATTCCTTTCAGCACCACTTTTACTGTGTTCCACAAAGTTTGATATGTTGCATTTTTACTTCCATTCAATTCAGTGCATTTTTAAATTTCCCTTGAGACTACTTCTTTGACCCATGGATTATTTAGAAGTGTGTTGTTTAGTTTCCAAGTGTCTGGAGGTTTTCTTATTATCTTTCTAGTACTGATTTCTAGTTTTATTCTATTGTGATTGGAGGAAACATTCTGTATGATTTTAGTTCTTTTATATTTGTTGAGATTTGTTTTGTGGTTTAGGATATAATCTTCTTTTGATATATTATTCATGGACACTTGAAAAGAATGTGTATTCTGTTGGTGTTGGGTAGAGTATTTCATACATGTTGATTAGCTGCTGTTCGTTGATGACAGTACTGAGCTCCTCAGTATCCTTTGTGATTTTTCTCTTTAGTTCTGTCAGTGGCTGGAGAGAGGTTTTGGAGTGTTCAACTATAATTTTGGATATATCTATTTCTCCTTTCAAGTCTATCAGTTTTTGCTTCATAGTTTTTTGGAGCACATGTGTTTGGCACACAACCATTTAAGATTGCTATAGCCTCGTGGTTCTTTAACCCTTTTGTCATCATATAATGCTCTTCTCTGTCTTTGGTCTTTCGTAATTTTTTTGCTCTGAAGTCTTCTTTATCTGACTATACTTTATGCCTGTTTTCTTTTTATTAATATGTACATGATATACCTTTTTCCATCCTTTTGCTTTCGACCTGTGTGTCTTGTTATATTTGAATTGAGTTTCTTGTAGAGAGCATATATTTGGGCTATATATATATTTAATCTACTCTATGAATCTCTGTCTTACAATTAGTGTATTTAGACCATTACATTTAATTGAATTATTGCTATGTTAAAACTTAAGCTTATTAGTTTATGTTTTTTTCTTCATTCTCTCTGCTTTCTTTTTCTCCTTTTTTCTTTTCCCTGTGGGTTATTTGCACATATTTTAGTATGCCATTTTGATTTATCTATAGTGTTTGTAAGTGTAGATCTTTTACAGCATTGTCAGTGGTTGCCCTAGGTTTGTTGAAAGATTGGGGTGCCTTGATACAGCCAGGTGAGGGAGTGAGGGGAAAAATCTAGGCCCCTTGCTTGGTCTTTGCTGCCATAGTTGGGGGGTACTTTTTAATTTATTTGCTAGGTTCTTAATTTACTAGGTTTATTTTTGTAGTGTTTTTCTGGAGTAAAGCAGTAATTGTCTGAAAGTTTTCTGTCTTGCTAGGATGCCCCTTTCCTGGTGCTTTGATGAGGCAGAGTGGATTTTTGATGTTTTTATTTTTGTTTGAGCTTGTTGCATTTCTAGGTTGATGGCTCCTTCAGCTATAAGTCTGGAATAGATGAGGCAAAACAAAAATGCTGAGAACTTATCACTGCGTCTCTCCTTGTGTTCTGAGATTCCTAGCCGGCCTTCCTTATTCTTTCTGTCTTTTAGAGTCATCTTACATTTGTTTTATAAGTAATGTCCAGAATTTTTGAATGTACTTAGTAGTAGAAATGGGGAAAAGTATGTCTGTTACATCTTCCTGAGAGCAGAAATTAATGGTCATTATTATTATTATGATTTTTTATTATACTTTTAAGTTCTAGGGCACATATGCACAATGTGAAGGTTTGTTACATAGATATACATGTACCATGTTGGTTTGCGGCACCCATTAACTCATCATTTACATTAGGTATTTCTCCTAATGCTATCCCTCCCCCTACCCCCCACCACACGACAGGCCCCCATGTGTGATGTTCCCCGCCCTCTGTCCAAGTGTTCTCATTGTTCATTTCCCAGCTATGAGTGAGAACATGCGGTGTTTGATTTTCTGTCCTTGTGACAGTTTGCTCAGAATGATGCTTTCCAGCTTCATCCATGTCCCTGCAAAGGACATGAACTCATCTTTTTTATGGCTGCATAGTATTCCATGGTATATGTGTGCCACATTTTCTTAATCCAGTCTATCATCGATGGACATTTGGGTTGGTTCCAAGTTCTTGCTATTGTGAATAGTGCTGCAATAAACATACGTGTGCATGTGTCTTTATAGTAGCATGACTTATAATCCTTTGGGTATGTACCCAGTAATGGGATGGCTGGGTCAAATGGTATTTCTAGTTCTAGATTCCTGAGGAATCACCACACTGTCTTCCACAATGGTTGGACTAGTTTACACTCCCACCAACAGTGTAAAAGTGCTCCTATTTCTCCACATCCTCTCCAGCATCTCTTGTTTCCTGACTTTTTAATCATCGCTATTCTAACTGGTGTGAGATGGTATCTTGTTGTGGTTTTGATTTGCATTTCTCTGATGGCCAGTGATGATGAGCATTTTTTCATGTGTCTGTTGGCTGCATAAATGTCTTCTTTTGAGAAGTGTCTGTTCATATCCTTTGCCCACTTTTTGATGGGGTTGTTTGAGTTTTTCTTGCAAACTTGTTTAAGTTCTTTGTAGATACTGGATATTAGCCCTTTATCAGATGGGTAGAGGGCAAAAATGTTCTTCCATTCTGTAGGTCGCCTGTTCACTCTGATGGTGGTTTCTTTTGCTGTGCAGAAGCTCTTTAGTTTAATTAGCTCCCATTTATCTATTTTGGCTTTTGTTGCCATTGCTTTTGGTGTTTTAGTCATGAAGTCCTTGCCCATACCTGTGTCCTGAATGGTATTGCCTAGGTTTTCTTCTAGGGTTTTTATGGTTTTAGGTCTAACATTTAAGTCTTTGATCCATCTTGAATTAATTTATGTATAAGGTGTAAGGAAGGGATCCAGTTTCAGCTTTCTACATATGGCTAGCCAGTTTTCCCAACACCATTTATTAAGTAGGGAATCCTTTCCCCATTTCTTGTTTCTGTCAGGTTTGTCAAAGATCAGATGGTTGTAGATGTGTGGCGTTATTTCTGAGGCCTCTGTTCTGTCCCATTGGTCTATTTCTCTGTTTTGATACCAGTACCATGCTGTTTTGGTTACTGTAATCTTGTAGTATAGTTTGAAGTCAGGTAGCGTGATGCCTCCAGCTTTGTTCTTTTTGCTTAGGATTGTCTTGGCAATGCAGGCTCTTTTTTGGTTCCATATGAACTTTAAAGTAGTTTTTTCCAATTCTGTGAAGAAAGTCATTGGTAGCTTTATGGGGATGGCATTGAATCTATAAATTACCTTGGGCAGTATGGCCATTTTCACGATATTGATTCTTCCTATCCATGAGCATGGAATATTCTTCCATTTGTCCTTGAGCAGTGGTTTGTAGTTCTCCTTGAAGAGGTCCTTCACATTCCTTGTAAGTTGGATTCCTAGGTATTTTATTCTGTTAGTAGCAGTTGTGAATGGGAATTCGTTCATGATCTGGCTCTCTGTTTGTCTGTTATTGGTGTATAGGAATGCTTGTGATTTTTGCACCTTGATTTTGTATCCTGAGACTTTGCTGAAGTTGCTTATCAGCTTAAGGAGATTTTGGGCTGAGACGATGGGGTTTTCTAAATATACAATCATGTCATCTGCAAACAGGGACAATTTGACTTCCTCTTTTCCTAATTGAATACCCTTTATTTCCTTCTCTTGCCCAATTGCCCTGGCCAGAACTTCCAACACTATGTTGAAAAGGAGTGGTGAGAGAGGGCATCCCTGTCTTGTGCCAGTTTTCAAAGGGAATGCTTCCAGGTTTTGCCCACTCAGTATGATATTGGCTGTGGGTTTGTCATAAGTAGCTCTTATTATTTTGAGCTACGTCCCATCAATACCTAGTTTATTGAGAGTTTTTAGCATGAAGGGCTGTTGAATTTTGTCAAAGACCTTTTCTGCATCTATTGAGATAATCATGTGGTTTTCTTGTTGGTTCTGTTTATGTGATTGATTATGTTTATTGATTTGCGTATTTTGAATCAGCCTTGCATCACAGGGATGAAACCGACTTGATCTTGGTGGATAAGCTTTTTGATGTGCTGCTGGATTTGGTTTGCCAGTATTTTATTGAGGATTTTTGCATTGATGTTCATCAGGGATATTGGTCTAAAATTTTCTTTTTTTGTTGTGTCTCTACCAGGCTTTGGTATCAGGATGATGCTGGCCTCATAAAATGAGTTAGGGAGGATTCCCTCTTTTTCTATTGATTGGAATAGTTTCAGAAGGAATGGTGCCAGCTCCTCTTTGTACCTCTGGTAGAATTTGGTTGTGAATCCGTCTGGTCCTGCAGTTTTTTTTGTTGGTAGGCTATTAATTATTGCCTCAATTTCAGAGCCCATTATTGATCTCTTCAGGGATTCAGTTTCTTCCTGGTTTACTCTTGGGAGGGTGTATGCGTCCGGGAATTTATCCATTTTTTTCCTAGATTTTCTAGTTTATTTGCATGGAGGTGTTTGTAGTATTCTCTGATGGTAGTTTGTATTTCTGTGGGATCAGTGGTGATATCCCCTTATCATTTTTTATTGCATCTATTTGATTCTTCTCTCTTTTCTTCTTTATTAGTCTTGCTAGCAGTCTGTCAATTTTGTCGATCTTTTAAAAAATCCGGCTCCTGGATTCATTGATTTTTTGAAGGGTTTTTTGTGCCTTTATCTTCTTCAGTTCTTCTCTGATCTTCGTTATTTCTTGCCTTCTGCTAGCTTTTAAATTTGTTTGCTCTTGCTTCTCTAGTTCTTTTAAATGTGATGTTTGGGTGTCGATTCCAGATCTTTCCTGCTTTCTCTTGTAGGCATTTAGTGCTATAAATTTCCCTCTACACACTGCTTTAAATGTGTCCCAGAGATTCTGGTATGTTGTGTCTTTGTTCTCATTGGTTTCAAAGAACATCTTTATTTCTGCCTTCATTTCATTATTTACCCAGTAGTCATTCAAGGGCAGGTTGTTCAATTTCCATGTAGTTGTGCGGTTTTGAGTGAATTTGTTTATCCTGAGTTCTAATTGTATTGCACTGTGGTCTGGGAGACAGTTTGTCGTGATTTCTCTTCTTTTACATTTGCTGAGGAGTGCTTTACTTCCAACTATGTGGTCAATTTTGGAAGAAGTGCGATGTGGTGCTGAGAAGAATGTATATTCTGTTGATTTGGGGTGGAGAGTTCTGTAGATGTCTATTAGGTCTGCTTGGTGCAGAGCTGAGTTCAAGTCCTGGATATCCTTGTTAACCTTCTATTTCATTGATCTGTGTAATATTGACAGTGGGGTGTTAAAGTCTCCCATTATTATTGTTTGGGAGTCTAAGTCTCTTTGTAGGTTTCTAAGGACTTGCTTTATGAATCTGGATGCTCCCATATTGGGTGCATATATATTTAGAATAGTTAGCTACTCTTGTTTAATTGATCCCTTTGCCATTATGTAATGGCCTTCTTTGTCTCTTTTGATCTTTGTTGGTTTAAAGTCTGTTTTATCAGAGACTAGGATTGCAACCCCTGGTTTTTTTTCTTTTTGCTTCCCATTTCCTTGGTAGATCTTCCTCCATCCCTTTATTTTGAGCCTATGTATGTCTCTGCACTTGGGATGGGTCTCCTGAATACAGCACACTGATGGGTCTTGATTCTTTATCCAATTTGCCAGTCTGTGTCTTTTAATTGGAGCATTTAGCCCATTTACATTTAAGGTTAATATTGTTATGTGTGAATTTGATCCTGTCATTATGATGTTAGCTGGTTATTTTGCCCGTTAGTTGATACAGTTTCTTCCTAGCACCGATGGTCTTTACAATTTGGCATGTTTTTGCAGTGGCTGGTACCAGTTGTTCCTTTCCATGTTTAGTGCTTCCTTCAGGAGCTCTTGTAAGGCAGGCCTGGTGGGGACAAAATCTCTCAGCATTTGCTTGTCTGTAAAGGATTTTATTTCTCCTTCACTTATGAAGCTTAGTTTGGCTGTATAGGTAATTCTGGGTTGAAAATTCTTTTTTTAAAGAATGTTGAATATTGGCCCCTACTCTCTTCTGTCTTGTAGAGTTTCTGCTGAGAGATCCTCTGTTAGTCTGATGGGCTTCCCTTTGTGGGTAACCCGATGTTTCTCTCTGGCTGCCGTTAACATTTTTTCCTTCATTTCAACTTTGGTCAATCTGACAATTACGTGTCTTGGGGTTGCTCTTCTCGAGGAGTATCTTTGTGATGTTCTCTGTATTTCCTGAATTTGAATGTTGGCCTGCCTTGCTAGGTTGGGGAAGTTCTCCTGGATCATATCCTGAAGAGTGTTTTCTAACTTGGTTGCATTCTCCCTGGCACTTTCAGGTTCACCAGTCAAACATCGATTTGGCCTTTTCACATAGTCCCATATTTCTTGGAGGCTTTGTTCATTTCTTTTTACTCTTTTTTCTCTAATCTTGTCTTCTTGCTTTATTTCATTAATTTGATCTTCAATTACTGATACTCTTTCTTCCACTCTATCGATTGAAGCTTGTGCATGCATCACATAATTCTCGTGCCATGGTTTTCAGCTCCATCAGGTCATTTAATGTCTTCTGTACACTGTTTATTCTAGCTAGCCATTCGTCTAATCTTTTTTTCAAGGTTTTTAGCCTCCTCGCAATGGGTTTGAACGTCCTCCTTTAGCTTGGAGAAGTTTGTTATTACCGACCTTCTGAAGCCTACTTCTGTCAGCTCGTCAAAGTCATTCTCCGTCCAGCTTTGTTCCATTGATGGTGAGGAGCTGTGATCCTTTTGAGGAGAAGAGGCACTCCGATTTTTAGAATTTTCAGCTTTTCTGCTCTGGTTTCTCCCCATCTTTGTGGTTTTATCTATCTTTGGCCTTTGATGCTGGTGACCTACAGATGGGGTTTTGGTGTGGATGTCCTTTTTATTGATGTTGATGCTATTTCTTTCTGTTTGTTAGTTTTCCTTTCAATAGTCAGGTCCCTCAGCTTCAGGTCTGTTGGAGTTTACTGGAGGTCCACTCCAGACCCTGTTTGCCTGGTTATCACCAACAGAGGCTGCAGAACAGCAAATATTGCTGCCTGATCCTTCCTCTGGAAGCTTCATCCCAGAGGGGCACCTGCCTGCATGAAGTGTTAGACGGCCCCTACTGGGAGGTGTCTCCCAGTTAGGCTACACGGGGGTCAGGGACCCACTTGAGGGGGCAGTCTTTCCATTCTCAGAACTCAAACAGTGTGCAGGGAGAACCACTGCTCTCTTCAGAGCTGTCAGACAGGGATATTTAAGTCTGCAGATGTTTCTGCTGCCTTTTCTTCAGCTATGGCCTGCCCCAAGAGGTAGGGTCTACAGAGCAGCAGACCTTGCAGAGCTACGGTGGGCTCTGCCCAGTTCAAGCTTCCTCAGCCACTTTGTTTACCTACTCAAGCCTCAGCAATGGCGGATGCCCCTTCCCCTGCCATGCTGCTGCCTGCCGAATTGATCTCAGACTACTGCACTAGCAGTGAGCAAGGCTCCCTGGGCATGGGACCCGCTGAACCAGGCCCAGGATATAATCTCCTGGTGTGCCGTTTGCTAGAACCATTGGAAAAGTGCAGTATTTGGGTGGGAGTCTCCCCATTTTCCAGGTACAGTCTGTCACGGCTTCCCTTCGCTAGGAAAGGGAAATCCCCCGACCCCTTGTGCTTCCCAGGTGAGGCGATGCCCTGCCTTGCTTCAGCTCACTCTCCATGGGCTGCACCCACTGTCCAATCAGTCCCAATGAGATGAACTAGGTACCTCAGTTGGAAATGCAGAATTCACCGTCTTCTGCATCGATCATGCTGGGAGCTGCAGACTGGAGCTCTTCCTATTGGGCCATCTTGGAACAGAATCCTTATTGTGATTTTTAACTCCAAGCACCCATAGGAGATGTTTAGTGAGGGTTGAAAATGACAAAGATGGAGAAATTATTCTTAAACTCTAAGGCGGAAAACAGATGTAATCAATTATTTTCCCACCATTTTAGTTTTTTATTATTATAGAAACTAGGAAAACTTCTACTTGTGAAGAGAAATAGTAGGTTTAAAAATTGTTTTTATTATGTTTTATCATTTGATTTGCTCTTTACTCCAGCAAAGTGGAATAGTTCTGATGAGGGTGACAGAAAAGGAAACAAATATTCATTAACACAGATGAGCTACTGCCAGAAAGACCAATATTAGCTTCTAATTGCCTAGTAAACAGGAAATACAGGAAAAATGTGCTTAAGTGAGTATGGCAGCTTCTTTCTTCTTTTTTTTTTGAGATAGATAATTGTTGCTCTGTCACCCAGGCTGGAGTGCAGTGGCATGATCTTGGCTCATTGCAACCTCTGCCTTCTGAGTTCAAGCAATTCTCCTGCCTCAGCCTCCTGAGAAGCTGGGACTACAAGTACGTGCCACCACACCAGGCTATTTTTTTTTTTTTTTTGTATTTTTTAGTAAAGACAGGGTTTCACCATGTTGGCTAGGCTGGCTTTGAACCCCTGACATCAGGTGATCCACCTGCCTTTGCCTCCCAAAGTGCTGGGATTACAGGCATAAGCCACCAATCTCAGCTCTTCTTGTTAATTTTTTAGTTGAGGTAAAATATACATATATAGTTTACCATCTGTATTAGTCTGTTCTCATGCTGCTATAAAGAACTGCCTGAGATTGGATAATTTGTAAAGGAAAGAGGTTTAACTCACAGTTCTGGAGGGCTGGGGAGGCCTCAGAAAACTTAGTCATGGCATAAGGGGAAGCAAACATGTCCTTCTTCATGTGGTGGCAGGAAGGACGAGTGCCTAGTGAAGAGGGGGGAAAGCCCCTTATAAAACCATCAAATCTTGTGAGAACTCACTCACTATAATGAGAATAGCATGAGGGTAACCATCCCCATGATTCAATTACTTCCCACTGGGTTTCTCCCATGACACATGGGGATAATGGGAATTACATTTCAAAATGAGATTTGGATGGGACACAGCCAAATTATACCATTCTGCACCTAGTCCCTCCCATATCTCATGTCCTCACATTTCAAAACAAAATCATGGCCTAAACAGTCTCCCCAAAGTCTTAACTAATTCCAGCATTAACCCAAAAGTCCAAGTCCAAAGTCTCATCTGAGACAAGGCAAGTCCCTTCCACCTATGAGTGTGCAAAATAAAAAGCAAGGTAGTTACTTCCTAGATACAATGGGGGTACAGGCATTGGGCAAATACACCCATTCCAAATGGGATAAATCGGCTAAAACAAAGGGGCTACAGGCCCCTTGCAAGTCTGAAATCTAATAGGGCAGTCATTAAACCTTAATGTTCCAAAATGATCTCCTTTGACTCCATGTCTCACATCCAGGTCACGCTGATGCAAGAAGTGGGCTCCCACATTAGGCAGCTTCGCCTTTGTGTCTTTGCAGGGTACAACACCCTCCCAGCTGCTTTCATGGCTGGCATTGTCTGTGGCTTTTCCAGGTGCACAGTGCAAGCTGTTTGTGGATCTACCATTCTGGGGTCTGGAGGACGGTGACCCTCTTCTCACAGCTCCACTAGGGAGTGCCCCAGTGGGGACTCTGTGTGGGGGCTCCAACCCCACATTTCCCTTCTGCAGTACCCTAGCAGAGGTTCTCCATGAGGGCTCTGCCCCTGCAGCAGACTTTTGCCTGGACATCCAGGCATTTCCATACTTCATCTGAAAAGCAGAGGTTCTCCATGAGGGCTCTGCCCCTGCAGCAGACTTTTGCGTGGACATCTAGGCATTTCCATACATCATCTGAAATCTAGGTGGAGGCTCTCAAACCTCAATTTTTGACCTCTGCACACCTGCAGGCCCAACACCACATGGAAGCTGCCAAGGCTTGGGGCTTGCACCCTCTTAAGCAATGGCCTGAGCTGTATATTGGCTTTTTTATTTTTTTGAGACAGAGTCTGGCTGTGTTGGCAGGCTAGAGTGCTGTGGTACGATCTTGACTCACTGAAATCTCTGCCCCCTGGGTTCAAGTGATTCTCCTGCCTCAGTCTTCTGAGTAGCTGAGATTACAGGTGCATTCCACCACACCCAGCTAATTTTTGTATTTTTAGTAGAGTTGGGGTTTTACCATGTTGGCCAGGATGGTCTTGATTTCCTGACCTCGTGATCCACCTGCCTCAGCCTCCCAAAGTGCAGAGATTACAGGCGTGAGCCACCACTCCTGGCCTATTGGCTTCTTTCAGCCATGGCTGAAGCAGTTGGGATGCAGGGCACCAAATCCCAAGGCTGCACACAGCAGGAGAATCCTGGCCCTGGCCCAGGAAACCATCTCTGGGGCAGGAGCAAATGCTGCCAGTCTCTTTTCATAACAAGAGTTACCTTTATTCCAGTTCCCAACAAGTTTCCCATCTCCATCTGAGACACCTCAGCCTGGATTTCATTGTCCATATCACTATCATCATTTTGGTCAAAGCCATTCAACAAGTCTCTAGGAAGTTCCAAACTTTCCCACATCTTCCTGTCTTCTGAGCCCTCCTAGTCTCTAGGAAGTTCCAAGCTTTCCCACATTTTCCTGTCTTCTTCTGAGCCCTCCAAACTGTTCCTACCTCTGCCTGTTACCTAGTTCCAAAGTCACTTTCACATTTTTGGGTATCTTTACAGCAGTGTCCCACTCCTGATACCAATTGACTGTATTAGTCCATTCTCACACTGCTATAAAGGACTGCCTGAGACTGGGTAATTTATAAAGGAAAGAGGTTTAATTGACTCACAGTTCTGCAGGGCTAGGGTGGCCTCAGGAAACTTACAATCATGGCAGAAGGGGAAACAAATACATCCTTCATCCTTCTTCACATGGCAGCAGGAAGGAGAAGTGCTGAGTGAAGGGGGAAAAAGCCCCTTATAAAACCATCAGATCTCATGAGAACTCACTCACTATCACAAGAACAGCATGAGGGTAACCGACCCCATGATTCAATTATCTTCCACCAGTCTCTCTCACAACATGTAGGGATTATGGGAACTACAATTTAAGATGAGATTTGGGTGGGGACACAACCAACCGTATCACCATCTTACTCTCTTTCTCTCTCTCTATATATAGTAAGTGTATATGTGTATATATATATGTAAGTATATATATACGTAAGTGTGTATATATATATGTATATATATATTTCAGTGGTAGCATGTTTTCCTTTCAATTAAGGCAAACAGATTATTGTTTTTGTATTATTGTAGTTTGATTCTCCATTTCATCAATAAATTTGTCAGAGACTGGGTTATTGTAAAGAAAGGATGTTACAGAGGAGTGGTTAGTCATGAGACCTAGGAGCTTCTTTAACATGTCAATATGTCACATTTTCAGTTGCGAAAACTATTGAGAAATGTTATTTTACCCAAAAAAGAAACAGCAAGTTTCATTTTGTGGAATAATTAATACTTACCTGAATGGTTGCTTGTAAAGCAAATTTTATTAAGATGAATTGCATTTTTTAAATTTGGATTTATTATATGCTTAGGGATAAACCCACAGCAAATATAGTTGTCACATTGCAACCTAAAAGTCATTTGCTCTGAGAATCCTCCCTTGATTATATATTGCACATCCCTTTCTTATGACAGTCATCCTACAGAATCCCAATAAATATCTGGTTCTACAGCCTTGTTTCTATACCAAGTTAAATATTCTCTTTGAAATCTGAGCATTTATTTTAATAAAACCAGCTTTGTTTTTTCTAGTGTTTTCTTGAGGGATAATATTCTTGAATTGAATTATTTGAAGTGATGTAACTGATTTTATGTTGTTAAATATTTTGCTTCAATACTGGTGTCTTTATTTTTTCTTGTGTTTCTACTGTTTGTAAACCACACAAGACAAGGACCTTTCTTTAATTCTTTCTTGCTTTTCATTGTCCATGTCTTCTACTTATTTTTTTTTTAACATACCCTGCATTTCAGCACTAACAAATCAGCTTTTGCTATAAGGACAATGTCACAGGCTTATTGATTATCACTGTTTCCTGAAGGTGCAGGCTTGAATCTTCTGTTGTCTTCAATGAAACTAGCTACATGGTCATGTTTCAGAGCATTGGGCAGTCAATGTAAGTCAGGCAGCATGAAGTAAGCACAGCCATATTCTGAGGTTAATACTTCAGCTCACATGACTTGTACATAGTTAACTGGCCAATTACTATTACTCCCCCTGCCTAGAATTTTCTTTGGTATCTTATTCATCTAGCTTAAATGTCGCCTTCATAGGGAAGCCATTGCTTGTGTTAGGTAACTATTATTCTATGTGCTTATAGTATTTATTATTTCATTTGTTTTATCTCTAAATAATCCTTGTGTTTTTATGCACTAGGAATAATTCTAAGCTCTCTATACTCTAGCACTCTGCATGGCCGTCTATTAATAATTATTCAAATTCTTATTCACCTAACATTTATTGAGCGCCTACTGTTTGGCAAGTTCTGTGCTATTTACATTTCTGTGCACTGTAGGTACTTTTGCTTTCAGTTGCTTCTTAGTATATATTGTAAAATTTTAACCAGACTTATAATCTCAGGAACAGTATTTCATTTTGATGACCTTATACCTAGAATAGCTGCTGGTACATAGTAGGTGCTCAGAATGTATTTGATGAATAAATGAATGGATAAAAAAGCAGGCAGGACTGACTTTGGTAGTATAGAAAGGGCTGAGTGTCATTGCACGTGAAAGGATAAGGTTGTCTCTGCCTGGGGTGTCTGTGACAGAGTCAATTCCATCATAAGCAGATCCAGCCAAATTGACTCTCCTCAGGCATAGAGATGTTTTCACTCAATCAGATTATGTGCCATTTACCATATACTACTTGATGCCAAAGTATGCTCCCCTGATGAGCATGACATTTTATTTGCATGCACATAAGCAAGTTCATAGTGTTTAATTTGAAAGTGCAACCCCACTAAGAATACATTTGTTTGTATTTATTTAGAAGCTCTGTTTGGATGGACACATGGGGGTGATCTGGGACATAGAAACCTGGAAAAGCTGATGAAAGCTGATTCTCCCTTGAAGAAGACATTTGGAATGAAGCAGTGTGACCTTTAATCACCCTCAGACCTCTTTTTGTTCTTGTTCCAGGACATTCTATAAGTAAAAATTCCCAGCCTCCTCAGTTCTTTTGTCTTCATTTTATATGCCTTTGGTGTTTGAGTTGAGTTTTCTGTTATTTAGTGGGGGGTTTTGAGGGGGTTTTATCATGGTAGGACAGATATGTTTGAGGGGAGTTTGTAAGGACTGATCAGATTTCTATCAATTAAATAGTAACTGTCACATCCCTTCAGATGAACCTCAGCTATTACCAATCCATTAATGTAACCCTATGCTGCCTCAAGGAACTGGGCTGACTTTGTCTCCTCATTTTCTCAAATCTCTCATAAGTGTTGTGGATGGAGCAAGAGTTTCAGTTTCGCTTTGGTGCAGGGTCGCCTCTATCCAGTGCATAAGACAGCCCACCCTTGTTTTGTTGGGTTACAAGTATTCCCTTTGTTGGGGGAAGCAGTAACAAAAAGAAGTTAATTTTTCCTTCTCATATCCAACAACTTTCCATGGTGTCTCTATTTAATGTATGAGTATGAGTATATACTTCACAGACTTCTTATATAGAGACTTAACTAACATTGGTAATGAAATAGGAAACGCAAAGCAAATACTGGGAGAAGGGCATGGTTAGTTTAACACAGTTCCAAGCACCACTCAAATATTACCTTCATTTTAAGGCAGTCAACAAACAAAGGAGCCACCTTCTCCTCGAGGACATCTGTTTATTTTGCAATTAACCAGGAAAAGGAGAATTTTTCCAAAGTTTTTAAATTGAGGACTCATAATTTCAATGGAAGCTGTTGGTTTCAGGATTAAGAGCATTACAAAGAAATTTCTCATAGGTTTTAGTTCTACAAGTTTGTAATGGCTTATATTTACACCTGCGATTAGCCTATAGCCCTGTAGGTTTGTGCTGTTTCACAAACTTTTACACCAACTTCATTGTCATAGAGAGACACCTGAATTCAATTATAATATCAGAAAAGAAAATGACATATATTCGCGTATACCCATAGACGCTTGAGAATGTTTTTCTTCTTTTATTCATATGAAAAGTGATTTATAATCAAACCAAGGAAAACCTCAAGTTACTGGTGTGGTGAGATTTATTATTACTACCTAAACTCAAGCAGATTGGAAGGCTTATATTTGGTTTTAAGGTTCATCCAGATCACTGTGGTTTGGAAATTACCTTAAACTTGAAGTTTTTTTTTTCTTTCCACTTAAGCCAGCATCTTACATTTATTCTAGTCTGTAGGCGGTAAGGTAATTTCAGTAAAGCTCTGGGTTTATAATTTTGTAGCTTACTTGGATGTCTTAAGATTGGCTTGCATAACTTGATCTTCGATGTTTCCACAGTTTTTTTACTTTTCCTACCCTACTACTGAGATGTATATATTTTGATGTGAAATTACTTCATTATATCCAGTGCTTATCCCCCAGGAAATGTGAATAAAGTAGGTCAATCACATTTATTATTTAGAAGACAATCGTTATAATATCTTCCTTTAGTATGGCACTCTAGTTTTCAAGTCACTTTCACATAATTAACTCATTTGATTCTTAAAACAGGTTTTTGAAGTTAGCAAGGAAGATAATAGTATCTCTATACATATTATAGAGGAAACAGGTTCAGGGGGGTTAAATGGCTTGTTTGAGGCCACATGATAATTAAGAGGCATCCCAGGATGGGAGAACGTAAGGTCTCATTCCATGGCTACCCACTACACTGCTGTGTCCTTAAACTCTGCTTTGGACCAGATCCTGAGGAATAAGGTGATTTTCTTTTAATGAACTGAAGAAAAAAGTTCTTACTTTGTAGTACCAAAGGCAAAATATGCACATTGAAACTATCTTACATATACTGATAAAAGCAACAAAAGAGCAAGTTGCTATGAATAGGGTATTTTTAAAAGACTTAAAATTGTTTTTAAAATTTTTTAATTATAACTTTTATTTTAGGTTCAGGGGTGGGTGTGCAGGCTTGCTACATAGGTAAACTGTGTGTCATGGGGGTTTGGTGTACAGATTATTTCATCACTCAGGTAATAAGCATAGTACCCAATAGTTATTTTTTCTGATCCTCTCCCTCCTCCCACTCAGGTACTTTTTAAAAGACATACCTTTTGGTAGTATTAATGAGGGAGAACGTATTGTAGAAGGCAAATGTGAAAATGTTTATTGCTTGTGCGTGTTGTGCTTATTTGAATCCTCTGAGAAGCAGACCTCAAGGCAGGATTAGACATACAAGAGATGTATTGGGGAAGTGCCCAGTAGGGGAGAGGGGCAGGGAGATGGAAAAGGTGGGGACAGCCTTCAAAGCATGATGCAGGTCTGACCCCTGAGGAGAGAGGGAAAGAGGATGGGATCAAAGAAAGAGTCCCATACTGCAGCCAGTTCTAAGAAAATTTGTGCCCAGGCTGACAGAAAGCCCTTGAACAAAGATCTGTAGAAGAGTCCTGCATCTTCCAGCATGGGATCTGTGCCAGTATCTTTGCTGGGCTCCGCCACTGGCTGGGAGTAGCCTATGGGAAGTGTGGCCTCAGCATGAATGTGATGGTGGATTCAGAGAACAGCTGCTGGTCATAAATTATATTCCCCACAGCAGGAGATCAGCAGGGTGCACTGCTATGGCCCCCAAATGTGTTGTCATGGTGGCATTTATTTTCCACCTCTTCAAGAGTAAGGAAGAAACAAAACCAGCCACAAATATTCTTAGCAAAATGCAGGAACACTGGGAATAAAATTAGATGGTCAGTTATCATCATTAACAAACTGGTCTGTAATAGAAGGGAAGTGCTAGAAGAATTCTAGAAGATTTAATTCAAAGGTTATATTTATAATGCTTTTTGACAACCAAATTATGTGCTCTGTGAGAACAATAATGGCAACTTTCTTAGAATTTTTTCTTTTTTGGGGGTAAACTATTTTTTTTTCTATTGCTAACACAAGTACAGCACTTTATCCATAGTGTGTGTCCAGTAGGTTATTGTTGAATAAATGGGTGATTCAAGTTAAAGGATAAAAAGGCACATATTGTTATTTCTGAACATTTTTCTTTTCTCTAGTATTGAAATAACTTCCAAGGGTGTTTCTTTATTAAGTTTATTAACAATGGGCTCTGTTAAGTTTCCAGAGTTGGGGAAAATTTGGGACCTCTAAAAAGTCATGAAAGCTAACCCTCTCTAGTCTAGGAAGCTTGGATCTGAGCACTTGGAGCAGGTTTCGTCTTACACAGTCTCTCCCCAATATAGTTTTGTTGTGTCCCCACCCAAATCTCACCTTGAATTGTAATAATCCTCACTTGTCAAGAGCAGGGCCAGGTAGAGTTAATTGAATCATGGGGAGGTTCCCCCATACCATTCTCATGGTGGTGAATAAGCCTCATGAGATCTGATAGTTTTATAAATGGGAGTTCCCTTGCACAGGCCCCCTTGCCTGCTGCCATGTAAGATGTGCCTTTGCTCATCCTTTGCCTTCTGCCATGATTGTGAGGCATCCCCAGCCATGTGGAACTGTGAGTCCATTAAATCTCTTTTCTTTTTTTTTTTTTTTTTTTTTGAATCTCGCTCTGTCACCCAGGCTGGAGTGCAGCGGCATGATCTTGGCTCACTGCAACCTCTGCCTTCTGGGTTCAAGTGACTCTCGTGCCTCAGCCTTCTGAGTAGCTGGGACTATAGGCACATGCCACCACACCCAGCTAAATTTTTGTATTTTTGTTAGAGACAGGGTTTCACTGTGTTAGCCAGGATGGTCTTGATCTCTCCTGACCTCGAGATCCACCTGTCTTGGCCTCCCTAAGTTCTGGGATTACAGGTGTGAGCCACCATACCCTGCCAGGTGTGTCTTTATCAGCAGTATGAGAACAGACTAATACACTCCCTCTGCACATCATTCTGTAGATGGGCAAGTTTGCCTTAAATGGATATTTCTTTCCCTTAGTCTTCTTGTTTAGGGAGTAAAAAAGGTGCTAGGATGGCAAAGAGAAGGAGATGAACACTGGATACACAGGTGAGTGAGGCCTTTCCATGTTTGTAAAATCAATAGAGATTCAGTACCTGAATAATGTGTTTATGAGTTCCCGCATATGTACAAGTTTATTTGTGTGGCATTCCAGTGCATGTTTCTTTCCAAGACCCTTATTTCCCCAGTCCCTTTGATTCTCCCTTTCTTTCATATCCAACTAGTCATGAAGTCCTGCCAATTCTTCTGTCATTTTATTTATCTATTAAGATTCTTACCATGTGTACCTCTAGCAGGTTGCACCATTTTCAAGAGGTGTCAACTGTGCATCTGTAAAGAAATGTCATGTGCACTTGGGCTTCAGACTCAGATCTACCTTTTCCCAGAAGTGGGACTTTAATAAAAATCATTTACCCTCTATCAGCCTCAATCATCTCATCTGGAAAATGGGGATAATAGTGCCTACTTCAGGGAGTGGGGCTTGACATTAAGTGAGATAAATCATGGTGAGCACCTATTACAGCATGATGATGTCTCCCCCTTACCAGGGAGCTTAGGAAGCAGCCCTAATACCACTGTCTGGTTTGTCTTCCAAAGGCATTATGTCATCCTTGTCTTCAAATCAACTTTGTCTAGACTGGCTGCTCTTTTTTCCAGGTACCTCTAATGGAGTATAGTCAAGGAAGTTTATCAGTCTGCTATTCAGTGTTCTCTACAAACTGCTCTTTCTGTAATTGACTAATTTTTTTTCTATTGTTTTCTTAAAGAAAGTCTCCTGCTCCTGAGAAGCTGGGTTACTCACATTCGCTGGGATGCCCTGTGTGGACACACCTTTGATTCTCAATCACACCTTTCCTGCTTAATGTGACTTCCTTATGCCTTCCATTGTATCATTGTCAAAACCCAGTAAAAATCCCTTTCCTTCAAACATCCCAACCCACGGCGAAGAAGACATTAAAAAAAGCAGAGCTTCCTATGTGTGAGAGTTAATGCCAATCTGCTGGTGTGGACTGGAAAGCACCAGCAAGGGAAAGCTCTGGCGATTTACCTTTGGTTATAGTTATGAGATAAACACAAACAAATTAATGAAAACCAGAGAAGACCTCATTCAGAAGGGTCGATTGCTTGGCCTAAGATGTGGATAGAAAATTAAAAACAAAGAAAAAACAAAAATGAAAAAAACAAAAGCCCACATATTTCCTGCCTTTACTGTAAACTCCTTGAGTAATCTTGAGGAGTTTCCACTAGGTTTTTGTCCTGCCAATCAATGATTCATGAGAAAACATGGGGAGTGTTTCAGCAAAAGATACTAAAAAAAGATTCTTTTTAAGATTATAATGGTGGTCAATGTGATTGGAATGAAAGAGGCCTCATGGACTAGCAGATAGAACTTCTGAATGGGGATTAGACAATTTATGTGCTACACTAGAGTTGCCAATTAATTCTTGAATCCCAGGAAACTACTTATTAATCATCCGTACCTCAGTTTCCTTATGATTAAAAATCAAGGTATTTCAGTGGGTGATTTTTAAGATCCTTTCTAGCTTTAAGATCTCATTATTCTAAAGAATAGAGGGAGTTGTAAATGATCAATTATCTTTTGAAAATACCTTGCTATGGTTTTGGGGTAGAGAGGTAGGAAAAGGTAGTCTATTTTCCATGGCTTAAGATGGCATAAATACACTTATGAGAACTGTCCCTTTGAATTCTTTTAAAATTCTGATGCGTGTTTTATGGACGTTAGAATTCTAAGTCTTCATAATTATTTTCTAAAACAATTTCAGGTCTCTCTTGTTGACTGGGCAGATTAGTCAAGGAAAACCACAACACAACCATCTTGAGACTGTAACTGGAATGTTATGCTAAAACTGTTTTCCATTTTCATTACAACTGTCGTAAGAATCAATGTACATAACAGCAATTTTAGTTTCTCCTGCTCCTTGTTGCCTCATATGTTCTTTGAGTTACAGGAGTATGTGGTATTTCCCATATGCTCTGAGTTGACTTACTGCTCCTTCCAGTTGGGTTTTTACTAACCTGTGAAGGAGGAGGGTGTTACAAGAAACTGAAACTCATGATGTGGAAAAGGTCAAAACTGTATTGAATTCAAAGAGGAAGAAGGAGTTTCAGGAAGAATTGACAACAGCATTGCTTTTAGTCTGGGAGGCTTCTCTCGCCCTTTGTGTAGACAAAGGCTGCAGAGGTGAGTATGGGGAGCAGCATCACCAAGAGCAGAGGCTGTCTTGTGAGCTGAACTTGAGGGAGTGGGACTTTGATAATCAGGTGGGGAGATTCCCTTTTATTAGGAAAAGTTCCTTAATTCTGGGAAATAGATTCTGCTGTGTTGACATTGCAGACAGAGTTGTACCAAGATGGAAAGGAATACAGAGAGCAAGTCATTTCCATCTAGAGAATACTTAAGGCTTAATGTTCACATCATAATATAACTGTTGAGTTGCAGAGATCAAATAAATTTTTACGTGCAACACATTGGATGTCATTTTGCTATAGGTAGAGTGATCAAAACCAACAATTAATTAGTGAGATATCCTTTTGCTGAACAACATTGGCAAAACTAATGAGTCATGTGACATAAGAACATTACAGATTTTCTTTTTCACCTTGAGGCATTGTTTTTTAGGCACAGTGGTAAACAAATTATTAAAACAAAGGTATTGATTAGGATTGTGGCAGGATGCAGCACTAGCTACAGGATAGGCATCCAAAATACTCATGGAATTGAACCTTTTCTGATATTATTCACTACCTTTCCAAAGATATGGTATTTTGTAAAGTTTTTTCTAATCTATTAGCAGTGTAGTGGGAAGAATCCTGGTCTCGGTGGTTAGTGACTTTGGGTTAGTCATTTAAACATATCCAGAACTCATTTTTATTATCTACAACAAGGGTCAGCAAATTGTGGCCTACAGGCCAGATCTAGCCTACCATCAGTTTTTGTGAATAAAGTTTTATTAGAATATAGTCACACTCATTATTTTACATATTGTTTATGGCTGTTTTCACTTACAATGGTCAAGTTAAGTAACTGAGATAGAGAACATATAGCAGCAGGCAAAGCCTAAAATACAGTATTTACTCTCTGGTCCTCTATAGGAAAAGTTCGCTGATTCATGATCTACAATGTACAAGAGATAGATCAGTAGCTTTCCACCTTTTAAAATTGATGAGAGCCATTTTCAAACTTAACGTTATGCAAAACTCCGATATACAAAACAAACACAACATTTCTGTGGCTGAGGAAGTGGTTGGAATGGAAAAAATACAGCAGTCTTCCTGCCTCCTAAGTTATTGCCAAAGACCCCCAGGGTTCCAGTGTGAAAACTCTTTGAAAAGATCATCTCTAAGGTATTGTACAGTTCTGGAACTATACATATAGTTTCTAACTTTTTAAGCATATATGAAATAAGTAGAATTCAGTGATAGGTTTATTTCATTTACAATCTTCTATTAGGTTCTAGCAAGGCTTCATTTGTCTTCAAGCCAATTTCAATTGGTAGTACTGCTAGTACTGTGGTGCTTCTACAACATGATGTATGCTGCGTGGCAAGTCCTTAAAGTCTTTGTGTTTCTTGGAAAACTTGTATATACTGATAAAAGAGAAACTGAAGCTACATTTTTAAACACACCCGAAGGGTAGAATCTATCAAAGCATAATGTCTCAACGTTACGTGTAAGTTTTCCTTTCCATGCATGGACCAATGGGTAAATTGTTTGTTTCCATACATTTTAAGCCTGCTTTTCTGATTATAGAGGCAGCAAAACAATTGGATGTGGTCTAACAGTTAGTGTTTATGGAGTGCCCACAGGACGTGGGCTATTGTATTAGATAAGATAAAAACCTCTGTGATGCTCACTTTCTCGTTACTGCATTTCTAAGAGCTGTTTTACCTTCTCAAATAACTTGGAAAATTTAGTTCATTGGGGAAAGCACCCAGTGAAGGATATGTTCTTGTCTCTTGACTTTTTACAAGTGTAAAGGAGCAAAAATGGTAATGAGATGGGATGATGGAGGATAGGAATTAATAGCTATAGACTATCTATTAAGTGTCTTGTGCTATACTCTTTCATAAAACTTTGTCTTTTATTTTGTACAACAATGTACGGAGCAGGTCTTAAATTACATAAATGTGAAAACAGTTAACTTCCCAAAGTCACAACAAATAAGTGGCAGAACAGGTATTGTAAATCAGGATGGTGAAATATATCAAATTATAGTGTCCATTAGTCCTGTTTCAAACACTGAAAACACATAACATGTACTCATGTAAATGCCCATATGAATAAATATATCCAAAACCACAGAAAGGTTGGAATTGTCATTGAGCAGCATTGCTTTGCATAGTGAGTGAGTGACCTGCATAACTTGGGACGTGATCTTGGTCGTTAGTACAAATAAATAATAAGGAGTTGCCTTAGCAAGAGATCAAGAATAAAAAGATATCCTTCCCTTAAGACCAGGGGTCAGCAAAGAGTTTCTGCAAAGATCCAGACAGTAAATATTTTAGGCTTTGCAGGCCACACAATCCGTGCTGCAACCACTCAACTCTGCCATTACAGCACCAAAGCAGCCATAGCCAAATGTAAACAAGTGAACATGGCTATGTTCCAATAAAACTTTATTTATGGGAAGAATTTCAGCAATTTCAGCACATCATCAAATTCTTTAGATTTAAGCAAAGTTACTTAAAAATATAAACACCTTTTTATTGTTCTCCAAGATGGCAGCTTAGAAGCTTTTAGTGTGCTTCAGCCACTTGGAAATAGCAAGATAGTGCATAAAGGTCAACTCTAAGCTTTAACTCAAGAAGGAAAATGAGAATCCACCCCGGAATTGTGAAGGACAACCCAGATCCAGAGAAGGGGAACATGGGCAAACAGCCCCCTTGATGGCATCTGGCTTATAAAAGTGAGTGAAGCCTCAATATGTGAGATGGCAGAGAGCCTCCCTCTGTGACTCATCTTTCCACTGAAGAGCTGAGTGACCCAGGCAGAAGAAGAGCACTTTGTTTCTCCCAAGCCTTGGAGCTAATTTGGGGAGAGGCTTGGAAATCCTGTTAGGGAAAGATACCGGGAAAAGCTGCAGGTATTTTCCCAGACCCGGGATTGAAAGCAGGAGGCCTTTTTAAATCTGGACACACAAAGCCAGCCATTCTTAGCCGCATGGCAGCATGGCTGTGCAGGCATTTGACTCAGGCTGGAGGATGGAGCACCTGCTCTGGAGCAGGGTAGGGGCCTCCACAGCCAGAACTGTGGAAGGCACCTCAGAAGAGGGCACTGGAATTGTGCTCTCCCCTATGACAGGCCTGGGGTTGGAGGAGAGCTGCTATAGCTGTACTTTCTCCTGGACAATGAGACTTACAGCCAGGGTCAGCTTGGCAACCTGGAACTGGTCTACTTGGTGACCCAGCCTTCTCCCCTGACATCGTGAGGCAGTGGGACCCTCTCTACTCCATGCCCAGACATGTCTCTAGGTGTTTGGAGCACTTCCTCACCTGGATTGTCACCCTGAACCACCCTAACCTTCCTGTGCACAGATCCTGGTGTAGTGGGTCCCACTGTGCTCCATGCCGAGGCAGATCTCCAGGCATCTGTGGCACCCACTGTCCTGGATTAGTAGTTTAGGCCACTCCTTATCCTGTGTAGAGAACTTGAGGCCAAGGAGGTTTCCCAGATCCACACCTAGGCACACTTCTGGGAACTTGGTGATCACCCACTGGATTCTCCCCTTGGCACTAGTGCTTGTGCCTGCCATTGGGGGACTTGTTGGTGGGCCCGCCTGGTCCAGCCCCGCCCATCATGCCCTCATCCTCAGGGCTGAGCAGGGACCTTAGACCACTGTGCACTCCACAAGTCAGTCTATTGTTTGAGGCAACAGATCTTCTGTCAGAAAACATGGATCAAGCGTACACCCAACCATGACGGCTGCCTCCCACTCTTACCCATAAGTACCACATAAGTACCATCTACTAGCTTGTAGGTCAAACTTCACAGCCTAGTAGAAAACCTGATGACAGAAGTACTAAAAGCTATAGAGACAAAGCCAAAAAATCCTACCCAGTATTCTCTACCATCACATCCCCTAAGGATGGGGAAAAGGGAAAGGGAAAGAAAAAGCCCAGTAATATTATAGAGAAAGAAAGACAAAGAAAAAATTATAACTGCATGAAAATAGTTACAAAAATTAGAAGTACCAGCATCTCCAGATGAGAAAGAATCAGTGCAAGAATTTTGGCACCATGGAAAACCTGCATGAAGTGACAACAACTGACATAGTTTGGCTGTGTTCCCACCCAAATCTCATCTTGAATTGTAGCTCTCATAATTCCTATGTGTTACGGGAGAGACCCAGTGGGAGATAATTGAATCATGGGGGCAGTTTCCTTATACTGTTTTTGTGGTAGTGAATAAGTCTCATGAGATCTGATGGTTTTATAAGGGGTTTCTGCTTTCACTTGGCACTCATTCTGTCTCGCCTGCTACCATGTAAGATGTGCCTTTTGCCTTCCACAATGATTGTGAGACCTCCCCAGCCACATGGAACTATGATTCCATTAAACCACTTTTTCTTTATAAATTATCCAGTCACAGGCTATCCTTTATAGCAGTGTGAGAATGGACTAATACAGTAAATTGGCACCAGGAGTGGGGCCCTGCTGTAAAGATATCTGAAAACGTGGAAGTAATTTTGGAATTGGGTAACAGGAAGAGGCTGGAACAGTATGGAGGTCTTAGAGAAAGTTTGGAATGTCCTAGAGACTTGTTGAATGGCTTTGACCAAAATGCTGATAATGATATGAACAATAAAATTGAGGCTGAGGTGGTCTCAGAAGGAGATGAGGAACCTGTTGGGAATGGAGTGAAGGTGACTCTTGCTATGTTTTTGCAAAGAGACTGGTGGCATTTTGCCTCTGCCCTAGAGATTTGTGAGACTTTGAACTCAAGGGAAATGATTTAGAGTGTCTGGCAAAAGAAATTTCTAAGCAGCAAAGCATTCAAGAGGTGGCTTGAATGCTGTTGAAAGCATTCAGTTCTAAAAGGGAAACAGAGCATGAAAGTTCAGAAAATTTGCAGCCTGACGATGTGATAGAAAACAAAAACCCATTTCTGAGGAGAAATTCAAGCAGAAATTTGCATAAGTAACAAGAAGCTAAATGTTAATCCCCAAGACAATAGGGAAAGTGTCTCCAGGGCATGATAGAGACCTTCATGGCAGCCCCTCCCAGCACAGACCTGGGGGCCTAGGTGGAAAAAAATGGCTTTGTGAGTACAGGGCCCTCTGCTGTGTGCAGCTTAGGGACTTGGTGCCTTGTGGCTCAGCTGCTCTAGCTATGGCTAAAAGAGGTCAAGGTACAGCTCAGGCTGTGGCTTCAGAGAGTGCAAGCCCCAATCCTTGAAAGCTTCCATGGGGTATTGATCCTGTGGGTGCACAGAAGTCAGGAATTGAGGTTTGAGAACCTCTGCCTAGTTTTCAGAGGCTGTATGAAAACGCCTGGATATCCAGGCAGAGGTTGGCTGCAGGGGTGGGGCCCTCATGGACAACTTCTTCCAGGGCATTGTTGAGGAAAAATGTGAAGTTGGTGCCCCCACAGTGTCCCCACTGGGACACTGCCTAGTAAAACTGTGAGAAGAGGGCCACCATCCTTCAGACCCCAGAATGGACAGCTTGCACCATGTGCCTGAAAAAACTGCAGTTGCTTAGTGCCAGCATGTGAAAGCAGCCAGGAGGGAGGCTGTACCTCACAAAGCCACAGGGTGGAGCTGCCCAAGACCATGGGAACCCATCAGTGTGACCTGGATGTATGACATGGAGTCAAAGGAGATCATTTTGGAGCTTTAAGATTTGACTGCCCCACTGGATTTTAGACTTGCATGGGGCCCCTTCATTTTGGCCAGTTTCTCCCATTTGGAATAGGTGCATTTATCCAATGCCTGTATCCCCATTGTATCTAGGAAGTAACTAACTTGCTTTTGATTTTACAAGCTCTTAGGTGGAAGGGACTTGTCTTGTCTCAGATGAGACTTTGGACTTGTACTTTTGAGTTAATGCTGAAATGAGCTAAGATTTTGGGGGACTGTCAGGAAGGCATAATTGGTTTTGAAATGTGAGGACATGAGATTTGGGCGTGACCAGGGGCAGAATGATATGTTTTGGCTGTGTCCCCACCCAAATCTCATCTTGAATTGTAGCTCCCATAATTCCCACATGTGGGAGGAACCCAGTGATAGATAATGGGAGATAAATGAATTATGGGAACAGTTTCCCCCATACTGTTCTTGTGATAACGAATAAGTCACATGACAACTGATGGTTTCATAAGGGGTTTTCTCTTTTGCTTGGCTCTCATTCTCTCTTGCCGGCTGCCATGTAAGATGTGCCTTTCACCTTCTGCCATGATTGTGAGGCTTCCCCAGTTACATGGAACTGTGATCTCATTAATCCTCTTTTTCTATATCAATTACCGAGTCTCAGGTATGTGTTTATCAGCAGTGTGAGAAAAGACTAATACAAAAACAAAGCATCTCACTAGCTATGCAGCAATGGTTCCTAACCAAAAAGGAAGCTCAGAAATGACAGATAAAAGAATTTGAAGCATGGATTGCAAGGAAGCTCAACAAGATCCAAGAGAAAGTTGAAAATCAACAGATAGAACCTTCTAAAGCAATCCCAGAAATGAAAGAGGAGATAAACATCTTAAAAGGAAATCATTCAGAGCTTCTGAAATTGAAAAATTCACTTAAGGAATTTTAAAATACAACTGAAAGCTGTATCAGTAGACTGGACCAAGCAGAAGAATTACAGAGCTTGAAGACCTGTCTTTCAAATTAACCCAGGCAGACAAAAATAAAGAAAAAATAATTTTACAAAAATCATCAAAGCCTTCCAGAAGTATGGGATTATGTAAAGTCACTAAATCTATGAATTATTGGCATTCCTGAGAGGAGAAAATGTACACAACCAGGAGAACACATTTGAGGGAATAATTCAAGAAAATGTTCCTAATCTTGCTAGAGAGGTAGAAATCTAGATATGAGAAAGCCAGGGAACGTTTGCAAGATACTATAACAAATGAACATAACTAAGGCATATAGTTATGTTCAGACTGTCCAAAGTTGATGCTAAAGAAAAAATATCTTAAAGGGAGCTGGAGAAAAAGTTAGATCATGTACAAAGGGAATCCCATCAGGCTAACAGTAGACTTCTCAGCAGAAACCTTACAAGTCAGGAGAGATTGGGAGATTATTTTCTGCATTCTTAAAGAAAAGAAATTCCAACCAAAAATTTCATATCCCTGCAAACTAAGCTTCATAAGTGAGGGAGAAATAAAATCATTTCCAGATTAGCAAGTGCAAAGGGAATTCATTACCACTAGACAGCCTTACAGGAAATCCTTAAGGGAATTCTAAACATGGAAATGAAATAACAATGCCTGCTACCACAAAAACACACTTAAATACATGGTCCACAGACATTATGAAGCAAGTTTTCAAGAGACCCATCTTACATATAATGACACACATAAGCTCAAAGTAAAGGGTTGAAGAAAGATCTATCATGCAAACAGAACACACAAAGGAGCAGGGGTCACTAGCCTTAAATCAGATAAAACAGACTTTAAGCCATACACAGTAAAAAAGAAAAGGGCATTACATAATGATAAAGAGTTCTATTATGAGAAGACCTAACCTAAATATATATGCACCCAACAAAAGAGTACACAGATTTATAAAACAAGTACTTCTAGAACTACAGAAATACTTAGACAATAATAGTGGAGGTCTTCAATGCCCCACTGATAGTGTTAAACAGATCATTGAAGAAGAAAACTAACAAAGAAAATTTGGACTTAAATTTGACACTTGACCAATTTGACCTAATAGACATGTACAAAATACTCCACCCATCAATCAGGGAGTAGACATTGTTCTTATCTGCACATGGGACATACTTTAAGGTCAACTACATTTTTGGCCATAAAGCAAGTCTCAATAAATTCAAAACAAAACAAAATTATACCAGCCATACTCTTGGACCACAGTGGAATAAAAATGGAATTCAATACCAAGAAGATCACTCAAAACTACACAGTTACATGAAAATTAACTTGCTGCTACATGACTTTTGGCAAAGAAATTAAGGCAGAAATCAAAAAATTATTTGAAATAAATAAAAACAGAGACACAACATACCAAAATCTCTACGATGCAGCAAAAGCCGTTGTAAAGAGGAAAGTTTATAGTGCTAAACGCCATTTCAAAAAGTTAGAAAGATCTCAAATTAATGATCTAACATTGCACATAGAGGAACTAGTAAAACAAGAACAAACCCATATCAAAGTTAGCAGAAGAAAATAAATAACTAAAATCAGAGTGAAACTGAATGAAATTCAGACCCAGAAATTTATGCAAAGAATCAGTGAACCCAAAAGTTGGTCCTTTGAAAGGATAAACAAGATCACCAGACTGCTAGCTAGATTAACAAAGGAAAAAAAGAGAGAAGAGAAGATCAAAATAGGCACAATTAGAAACAACAAGGGTGACATTACAACCTATCCTGCCAGAAATACAAAATATCCACAGAGCCTATTATGAACACCTCCATGCACACAGACTAGAAAATTTAGAGGAAATTGATAAATTCCTGGAAATACACAATCTTCCTAGATTGAATCAGGCAGAAATTGAAACCTGAACAGACCAATACTGAGTTCCAAAATTGAATCACTAATAAAAAAACCTATCAACAAAAAAAATCCCTGGATCAGATAGATTCACAGCTAAATTCTACCACATATACAAAGAGGAGCTGGTATTAATTTTACTGAAACTATTCCAAAAAATTGAGGAGAAGGGACTCCTCCCTAACTCATTCTATGAAGCCAACATTACCCTGATACCGAAACCTGGCAAAGATACACACACAAACACACACACACACACACACACACACAACCAAACTACAGGCCAATAATTCTTATGATCACAGATGCAGAAATCCTCAGCAAAATATTAGCAAGCAAAATCCTACAACACATCAATAAGTTAATTCACCATGATCAAGTAGGCTTTATCCTTGGGATGCAAGGTTGGTTCAACATATGCAAATCAATACATGCGACTAATCACATAAACAGAATTAAAAACAAAAACCATATAATCATCTCAATATATGCAGAAAAGGCTTTCAATAAAATTCAACATCCCTTCAAGATAAAAACCCTCAAGAAACTAGGCAATGAGGGAACATACCTCAACATAATGAGTCTTCTATGGCAAATCCAAGCCATTACTGAATGGGCAAAAACTAGAAGCACTCCCCTTGAGAACTGGAACAAGACAAGGATGCCCACTCTCACGACTCCTATTCAACATAATACTGCATGTCCTAGCCCAAGCAATCAGTCAAGAGAAACAAATAAGACACCCAAATAGAAAAAGAAGAAGTCAAACTATCTCTCTTCACTTACAATATCATTCTATACGTAGAAAACCTTAAAGACTCTGCCAAAAGGCTCCTGGAATTGATAAATGACTTTAGTAAAGTTTCAGGATCCAGTCATTGTACAAAAATCAGTAGCATTACTGTACTCCAATAATATTCAAGCTGAAATCCAAGTCAAGAATGCAATAACATTTATGATAGCAACACACACACACACACACACACACACACACACACACACACAACCTAGGAATATATCTAATCAAGGAGGTAAATGACCTCTACAAGGAGAGCTACAAAACACTGCTGAGTGAAACCATAGATGACAAAAACAAATGGAAAAACATTCCATGCTCATGTATTGGAAGAGTCTATATCATTAAAATGGTGATACTGCCCAAAGCTATTTCTATCAAACTATCAATGTCATTTTTCATAAAACTAGAAAAAATGATTCTAAAATTTACATGGAAGCAAAAAAGAGCCCAAATAGCCAAAGCAATTCTAAAAAGAACAAAGCCAGAGGCATCACATTATCCACCTTTAAACTATACTATAAATCTACAGTAACTAAAACAGCATGGTATTGTATAAAAACAGCCACATAGACTAATAGAACAGAATGGAGAACCCACAAATAACGCCACACACAACCAGCTGATCTTTGACAAAATCAACAAAATAAGAAATTAGGAAATAACTTCCTACTCAATGATGGTGCTGGGATAGCTGGCTAGCCATATGTGGAAGAATGAAACTGGATATCCGTCTTCACCGTTTACAAAAATTAACTCAAGATGGATTAAAGATTTTAATGTAAGACCTCAAACTATAAGAATCCTAGAAGAAAACCATTCTGGACATAGGCCTTGGGAAAGAATATATGACTAAGTTCTCAAAAGCATTTGCAACAAAAACAGAAATTGACATTTGGGATCTAATTAAACCAAAGAACTTCTGCACAGAAAAATAAACTATCAACAGAGTATACAGACAACCTACAGAATAGGAGGAAATATTTGCAAACTATGCATCTGACAAAGTATAATATCCAATATTTATAAGGAACTTAAACAATTGAACAAACAAAAACAAATAAACCCTTTATAAATGGTCAAAAGATATGAACAGACAACTTAAAAGAAGACATACTTGTGCCCCCTTCAAAAAGGTATGAAAAAATGCTCTACATCAAATGCAAATCAAAATTGCAATGAGATACCATCTCGCATCAGTCAGAATGGCTATTACTAAAAGTCAAGAAACGAGAAATGCTGGCAAGGCCACAGAGAAAAAGGAATGCTTATACACTGTTGGTGAGAATCTAAATCATTTCAGCCACTATGGAAAGCAATTTGGAGATTTCTCAGAGAACTTAAAACAGAACTATCATTCAACCAAGCACTCCTATTACTTAGTATATATCCAAAAGAAAATAAATCATTGTACCAAGAAGACACATGCACTTACATGTTCACAGCCATGCTATTCACAAAAGCAAAGACATGGAATTAACCTAGGTGCCCATCAGTGGTGGAATGGATAAAGAAAATGTGGTACATATATACCATAGAACACTATGCAGTCTTTATAAAGAGCAAAATCATGTCCTTTCGAGCAAGATCAATGCAGCTGGAGGCCACCATCCTAAGTGAATTAATGCAGGAACAGAAGTTCAAATACTGCATGCTCTTAATTATAGGTGGAAGCTAAGCATTGGATATTCATCGACATAAAGATGGCAACAATAGACACTGGGGACTACTAGAGGAGGAAGGGAAGGAAGGAAGCAAGGGTTGAAAAACTAATTATTGGGTACTATGCTCACCTGGGTGATGGGATCATTTGTACTCCAAACCTCAACATCATGCAATATACCCAGGTAACAAATCTGCACCTGTACCCCCTGAATCTAAAATAAAAGCTGAAATTATCTAAAAAAATAAAAACCATCACTTGCAGGCCAAACCAAGACATGGGGCTGGTTGGATTTGGCTGGTTGTGTTAGATCTGTGTTGTTGTCTGCCCACTGCTGCTGTGGGGCAGTGGTTTCCAAACAGTGTGTAAAAATCAATGGAAAAGTTTGTTAAAAATGGCTTTCCAGGCTTCACTTCTAAAAGTTCTGATTTACTAGGTCTGAGGTGAGGTCTAGAATATGTATATTGCAAGATCTTATAGATAAATTTTGGCTACATAAGTCAGGGTTCCAAATGGGAATAGGAGACACACTAAAATTAGGATAATTTACAGTGTTTTATTTATGTGAGCATTAATGAGAACAATGTGGTCAGGGCTTAGGTGAGCCACAAGAGTTAATGCTGGAATTCGGAGCTAGCAGCAGCAGATCTGTTACCACTAGGCCTGAAGAAGGAAGGAAGAGTCACTGGAATCCAGGAAAGAGAGTGGTTGGAGAAATCCACTTGGACAGCTGTGATGCTGAGAAAGCCATCCATCCAGGGCAACTCTGCAAGGAAGGGAACCAGGGCAAAAACATGGTGACTTCATTTTCTTCCTTCTCTCAGTCTCCTTCCAGAGGTCCCATTGGCCAAACCCAGTTAGACACCAGGGAGCACTAGAGTTCTATTGATGCGGTCCGTACTGGTCAGCCTCCTGGGGCAAGGCAGGGTAGAGAAAACTAGAGAATGAATCTGAAGGGTCAGACAAAAGATAACTTAAGGAATAGCACAGGCATTTTTAAGACCTTTGGCCCTCATCCCTCCTCCTATTCCTTGGATGATACATATAATCCTCACTCCCTGTTATGGCCGTGGCCCCAAGCAGTAATGGCAGACAGTAGCTGACTCCATCAACCCCCATGGCTACCAGCATTTGAAGATAGAATTTTGTCACATGATCTAATGAATACATGAGGGTTCAGGGGGCATCTGAGGTATCTCAGTTCCACAAATGCCATAAAATTGACCCACGGAAGAAACAGGATGAAATGGTGAAGTCGAGGTCAAAATCCAAATGGTAGTTGTAGGTCCCAGCCTCTAATTTCCCTTCTATTGATACACTCAGAGGAATAGTGGTGAAACACATAACACCTTGGCAGAAAGGACAGAGAGTGAACACAGGGAGGTGTCGGGGTTCTCCTGAGCCTGAGATGGAGTCTTTACTTTCATCTAACATATGGAGGTTTGTAACAAGTACCTATTGGTTAGAAGAATAAATTATTTCTTGCTTCAGTGACAGAGAGTTGAGATTGGAAAAAAAAAAAAAATTCCAATGGCCAGGGAGTGGAAATGCCAAATATTAACACTGAAACCTCAGCTCTTCCCAGAGGTGCTGGAAGATAGGGGAGACCAGCAATTTGGAGAAGAGACCCTTGATGCAGGATAATGATGTATGGGAAAAGTCTTCTAGATTTGGTTATTCAAAGGGCCATCGGTAACATAATTTCAAAGACTGAAAAGAAATAAGCCAATTTAAAGACAGAAGGCTTGGAAGAGCATTCATCCAATGCATACACCAACAATCTGAGCAGCTCTCATCTGAAAAGGTGGCCAGGAAAGAAGACAGCCTGTTAGTTTAGAATTTCAAAAGGGCAGTGAGAGTTTTAAAAAACTTTTGAGTTTCTAGTACTTAAACTTAATGGTAAAGAATCTAAGAAGATTAAGAGTATTGCTATTGAAGAGCATTGCCCCAGTTACCTTCTAAGATCCTCTCATTTTTCAAAGTTTTATAGATGAAAAGTACTTTGCATGCTGAGAGGGACTGAACATTAAGAGTTTCAAAAAGTGTAAGATAGTTTTCTACTAGTAGATTCATGTTTGTTTGGTGGACTTGAAAGAACTACATCAACTTAGTTTATTAGCTTTATAGCAAAATCCTATCGCCTATCTTCTTTACATGTGCTTATATGTAGTAGGACTGGCCTGTTTACTTCAGACCAAGAAGAAGAAGAAGTAAATAAAAGCTAAGGGCTGAAAGCTAAATCTCTTGAGTTGATTTTGGTTCTTAAGAGTTGTGAAACTTAAAGGAAAGAGCAAAGGGAACATTTATTTGAGAAGGCACCACTGTGGTCTAAGAAATTTTACGTATTCATTTGGCTTTTGCTATTTGCATAATAACCATCCATTTATTTCTCCATTTGTCTAAATTTACACATTCATATGGTTTACTTTATACATAAGAAGACATCACTCCCTCTTATCCCCCATCAATATGAAGCAATGAAGAAAATCTGTTTGCCAAATGAAAAATAGAGGAGATTTTCAAAAAGGGAATTAATAAATTGGTGGTAGCTCAGGAAAAAAAAGAATGGCAATGATTTTCAAATTAGTTAAGCTTTCTCTGTGTTTTCCAGATTTTGAATGGATTGTTCTAACCTCAAACCAGAAAGTCCACTTTCCTCTTTAACATCCTGATTATCTAGTAAGTCCTTGCTTTGTTACTTAATCTGCTGTTCTGTTCTTATATTGTGGAGCACAGCCACTTCTATGGGAAGAATAGAATTCCAATATTTAGAAAGTTCACACATAAAGTTTGGAAAACCAGTTTTAGAAAGAGCTTTTCTTCTATTATTCTCTTCATTGACACTTAAGCAGGGCGAGAGAAATTACTAGGTTTTTCCATTTGAAGATTCCTGGATAATAAGATAAAATATATAGTCAGAATTGGCAGTGAACAGAAAAAAAAATTAAGTGACTAACTGATCAGTCATCAGAGTAGCTAATTACACAAAAATAAGTTTCCATTTTCTTTGATGAATTCTCTCTGGCTCTAGCTATCTGATTAATTACAACATATAAATCGAAACTAGCTCCTCAGAGGTAGGAAGCCACTAGAAAAGCTCTTATAAAATGTCCAATGAATTCTATTGGTTCCTTAAGTCATGAACTGCTACTTAATCACAGGTTCTTTTATTCAGCAGCATAGAAAGAAATGACATAATAACTTCTTGAGAATTGCTGAGGTTGCTTTTCAAAATATATATACATATAAAATAAAACATCCTTGAAGATGCCTTTCAAACCAAAAATCTTGTTGACTCTGCTTGATTCGGTGTTAAGAATATCCTTTGTGTCATTCCCCAGTATTATGTTTGGTTATCTTTTTTTCTTAATTATATATATATATACCCACAATCTCTGAGGTTACTTTTCATGCTTATAATCTGATTCTTCCTCAAGCTATTGTATTATTTTCTTCCAGTTTGTTTTGTAAGTTACTATTAAAATATCACACTTTTCTGTATAAAATTTGATCAACTCATAACTATAATTGTCTTCCAAATTGAGGCATGGGGGCTAGGACAGAGATGAGAGTTGTGAAAAACGGAAATTAAAATAATTCTCTTATCTCTTGAGTTGGTTCTTTCTTTCTTTCCCTTCCTTCCCTTGCCTTCCTTCTCTTTCTCTCTCTTTCTCCTTCCTTCCTTCCTTCCTTCCTTCCTTTCTTTCTTTCTTTTCTTTATTTCTTTCCTTCCTTCTTTCTTTTTTTGACAGAGTCTTGCTCTGTTGCCCAGTCTGGAGTGCAATGGCACCACCTCGGGTCACTGCAACCTCCACCTCCCGGGTTCAAACAATTCTCCTGTTTCAACCTCCTGAGTAGCTGGGACTACAGGCGCATGCCACCACATCCAGCTAATTTTTGTATTTTTAGTAGAGACAGGGTTTCGCCATATTGGTCAGGTTGGTCTCAAACTCCTGACCTCAGGTGATCCACCTGCCTCAGGCTCCCAAAATGCTGGGATTACAGGTATGAGCCACCACGCCCAGCTTGCTTGCTCTTTCTTTCTTCTTTCTTTTTTTCATTCTTTCTCTCTCTCTTTCTTTCTCTCCTTCCTTCCTTCCTACCTTCTTCCCTCCCTCCCTTCCTTCTTCCCTCCCTCCCTCCCCGCTTTCTGTCTTTCTTTCTTTCCTTTTCTTTCTTTCTTCTTCTTCTTACTTTCTTCTTTCTCCTTTCCTTCTTTGAAAATTTTTTGTGCTTTAAGTGTAGTCGATGAGATGGAAAAAGAAGCAGGAGATATGAAAGAGCTTTGATGCACTTCCCACCTTTCCAAGAAAGAATTTCAACAATTTCAAACACACAAATAAAACAAAACTAGAATGATGTTCTGAGTTCCTAGACTCTGTTCTTCCTACATTCTTCATTGTGCTCCCCTCCTCCACAAATGATTTTCAAAACTCTGATCACCTGTAAAACCTGAGGATGTGAAATAAAATGTCTGCAAGACACAGAGCCATGACAGGGCAGAGTGAATTAGAGAACTCACCCCCATCTAGGGGGAGGCTGCCAGTGACTTGGGAGTTCTACGGGATTATTGCCATGCAGGAATGCGGGCCCAGTGTTTTCAGATCTCTGTATTTTCCAAGAAAATCTGGAAATCTGGATTTTATGTGAAATGTCTTGATTTTTGAATGTTTGAGGCTAATTCAATTAAACAGAAAACACCATAAGGGCCAATGGCACACACATGCAGGCCAGATTTAGTCTTTAGGCCACCACTTCGCAACCTCTGACATAGTATTATAGGCTTTGGCTGGATTCCTGCTCTGGGGACTTCAGTACTACTAAGAAAGAAGAAACTGCCATTTATATGCTTTGATTTTAGTACAATGAGAGAATGAAACTGACATAAATTCATGAGCACATATATTTGCATGAAAAGAGAGACCAAACTCTAGTTCGTTGTCTTCGTGAGGAAAGAAGTGTGTAATTATATATCTATTTAGCTTTCTCTCCCAGAAGCTATTTTTTAAAAAGTCTTCATTAGCTTACAGAATTTTTTTCTGATTTCATAGAGACCTTAAATTCATATACTTTACAATATTTTTACTTTGTTTTTTTAGAGACAGGGTCTTACTCTGTCATCCAGGCTGGAGTGCAGTGGGTTGATCATAGCTCACTGCAGCCTTGAACTCCTGAGCTCAAGCCACTCTCTCACCTCAGCCTCCAGAGTAGCTGGAACTACAGGTGCACACAAACATGCCTGGCTAATTTTTAAATTTTTTGTAGAGATGGGGTCTGGCTATATTGCCTAAGTTGGTCTCAAACTTCTGGCCTCAAATGATTCTCTCACCTCAGCCTTCTAAACCTCTGGGTCTGCAGACATGAGCCACCATGCCCAGCAAATTTCTACACTTTTGATTTTGCATCAAGGAGTGAGGATCCATCAAATACACTTTCATCCTTTTTAGCATACATATTTATGTAAAAGATCAATATGTACTTGTCTTTGAAAACTGCACAATGTATAAGCCTTAGCTAATAGAGTTATTAACCAGACCAGAGCTAGACAGTTTTTTTTTTCTTTTAGTAGGTTATACATGCTTTGATTAATAAAAAAGGCAAGGCATAGTGGTTAAAAGTGCTAGCTTTTGGGTGAAAAAGACTGTAATACCAATGGTTAAGAGGACAGCTTTGGAGTGAGGAACACTTGAGTTTGAATCCCATTTTTCTTTTCTTGCAGAATGTTCTAGATTAAGCTGCCTCATATCTTTAAGCTTCCATCCTATCAGTCACAGTTAGCATTATGACTTGCGCTCTTCAAAGATACTGGACAGATAGAGACTTGGTGGCCTGGAAGGAACAGAAGCTTTGTTTGAGACATAAGTAACAATATGGGTGAATAGGCAGAGCCAGATAATGGAAAGTTGTAAATACATGTGAGAAGTTTGGAGTCTATTCTGTAGGTTAGAGGGAACTGTGAGAGCACTTGGGAAGGGACAACCAGGAATGATTTTAGAATGATTTGGCAGTAGTGTCTGGGATGGCTCCGACTTGGGTAGCTGTTGCAGTAATCCACATAAGAGGTCGTATCAGTCTGAATTAGATAATGGTTGTGGACACAAAAGGGGATAAATGGGTTTGAAAGATATCATTAGATGTGACTTTCAAATAAATAGTCCCAGGCTGAAAATTGTGTGTGTGTGTAAAACTACACAGCACCAAATCTAAGAATTTTAGGATTATCTTAAAGGTAATTTGTGTGTGGTGAAAGAGAAAAGAGAAGAGAACTAAAGACTGAGAACTGAGTAATGTCTACCAATAGGGAATTAAGAAGAGGAAAAATGTATTAGAGGGAATGGAGAATGGAGAAGAAATAAGGAATTTGAAGAAGTAATAGGTAGTTAATAATAATAGGCTCATGTCTGTAATCCCAGAGCTTTTTTTCATTTTAACAATTCAAGGTGATTTTATATTCCCTATATCTTTAATGCTGTTGATGTGATGATTCATATCTCACTTATCTTCTAAGAAGGAAATATTTTCTTTCCTTGTCATCTTTCCCGTTCTTATATTCCATTTTAAAGTCTGTCTTTTCTAAGAGGCTTTCTTCACTTGGTTTCATTACTATATGCCTGTCTTCTGAGTTGGTTGTGGGGTTACATAGAAGAATAAGATCAAGAACATCACAATCTAGTATAAAATATGATACTTCATTTCTCTATCCTTTTTGTATGTATCTAATATCTGTAAGGAGTCGGAGCCTATTTCATTTTCTTCTTAATGTGTTGTATGACTTTCAGTTTGTTAAAAGTAAGACTGTCAGTTCCTGCAGGGCTGGGGCCTTATTCTGTTGTTGATTCTATCCAGTGAAATCTTATATTTGTGATCTTGTCTCGTGAAATATTAAATTGGATTGTGAGTAGGTTTTTGCTAAGTTTTTTTCTTTTCTAAACAAGCATGTTCTTATAACTCACCCTACAATCTCCTGCCATACTTAGTAGAAACTACAGTAAGGTGAGAGAGCAAAATTCACAAAGAATTGATTAGCTCTGTCTTTCTAACCATTTAAATTTATATTTAACATTAATTAATTAATATGTTTGTTCATTCAATCAATCTTCTCTCTGGCCATTTTAACTATGGCTGGACCAGACCACATCTTCTCTGGCTTCCTTCCACATAAACTCTTCATCACTCAGTTGACAATTTGGGAAAGAAGACTTTCCAGCACCTTTTTCCTTTCTGTGTCTTCTCTGCTCTAATTTAGTGTTCCTCTCACAGTTGTCTCATTTTCAAGTTTTTCTGTCTCTCTCTCTCTTTTTTATTTTTATTTTTGGTACTACTTTGATTTCCTTTCTACTCTCTTGAGTGCTGCTTTCCTTTTCTATATCCCCTTGATGTGACACCTCTCTTATAACTCCATTCTGTGTTTATCAGGTTGAAGCTCCTGGAGGGCGGAGGTGGGTTCTTCCTGACCCCAAAGCCCAAATTAGCACAGTGCTTCACACACAACAGGTGGGCAATGAGTGCATTCAACACACAAATACTTAGAACCGTTTTGAGTGTGAGGCACTTTGCTGGATGCTGGGAAACAAATTTAAATAAGACATTGCTCCTGTTCTCCATGAGCCTAAACTCCAGTAGAGAGATGGAGCGATGTACAAAGTAAGTCAGCAATTATATAGAGGATGGTAAGAACTGTTCTAGAAGCCTGTCAGGGTTGAGCTTTAAGGAAACACATTCAGGAAGAGGTTCCACTCACTGAGTGTTGAAGGATAAGTAAGTATAATTCGAGGTGATAACACCCAATCTTAGGTTGTGTTAGTGAATGGAGAGATGAGAGGAGGGGTATAGGAGAACTAAGAAGAGACTCTGAGACTTATAACTGATTTTATGTGGGGTGATGGAGAGGAGGAGCTCAAAGATGGCTCCTAATTTCCGCCTTGGACTATGAGTTAAGAGGCAGTGCCTGTTCAGGAATGTAAGAACTAATAAAAAAAAAAAAAGAAAGAAAAGAAAAGTTTAGAAGAAAGAGGAATAAGGATGATGCTAGAAATGGTCATTGCTCTCTTATCACTTCACCTTTGTAGTCATTCTTCCTCCTACTGGCAGAGTATTTGACTGGAAAGGACTGTCTTAGTCCTTTCCAGTCAAATACTGGAAAACATATGGTTGCACATACGTTTCTCTCCTTTTACGTGGAGCCCATGGAGATGGGACTGAGGGGAGGAGTCTGAAGATGAGGTGCCTAGATCTTCTTCAAGGAGGGACTTGTTGTTTCAGTCCTCAGTTATGGGAAGTATATTTGGCAAAGAGCCTCCAGCTCTCAGCCCCTTTCGGGTATCTCAGCTGCCGAAAGCCACCCTGTCTGTATCTGGTGACTGAGCAAGAAGTGGGTATAAAAGTTCAGATAATTTGCACTGTGGGAGACACTAAAGGAAAAATACTCACTCTAGAGCACTCTGCTGGGTGAACTGATACTTTGTGGGATCTATGACACAACTTGATGTCATCCTCCGCCGCACCCTGTTTCCTCGCCTTCCATTCCTAGGTGTAATCTCTCACAAAACTTTCACACCCCCAAACTCCCTTAGTGTCTACTTCTGGAGAACCCCATCTGTAACACAGACAGTGCAGTGGAAATTATTTTCCAGCCTTTCAGAATCCCTGGGATTACACAGGCACTTGTTTCTCCAGGGATCCATGAAAGAAGGGGCTCAAAGATTGTATTCTAGAATGTAGTGGAGTAAGGGCCTGTAGTTATGTTCTGGTTGTTACTGGCCTAATAGGATGAGGTGAGGTTGCCATAACTTGGGAAGAAACAAATCTGAGCAAACAAGGGAGCAGTTAATTTTATGATCAGATTAAAGGTACTTCCGATGTCCAAGAGGGCTTTAGTTTAAAACCAATATTTACAGCAATTGTTCTAAATGGAAGCCTCTTTCAAATAAAAAATATCAAAGAAACCGTGGGAAAGTTCGAAGCAAGTTTAGCTGCTGTGAACTGGAACACTTTACTCTCTTATTAAATGAATGCAGTGTGATAATGATATAATGATACCTTGCATGTAGATTGCATATTTATTTTTCCCCAAGACATCCCTAAAGCACTTTAGTGCAATGTCATTTTTCCTCCCTCACTTCTGACTTCCCTCAAGTGGGAGAAGGAAGACTAGAGGGAACTGAATCTTTAACAACTAATGTTCCATTTTTTTTATTCAACTGCCTGCCGAATCCATCTGTATTATAGTTATTAAATCATAATAAAAATGATTTTACTTCCTGTCTCTTTGACAGCCTAAGAAAAGTTGTCAGAATAAGAAATGAAGTGGTTTGTATGAGCAGAGCGATGAGGGGTGTGGGGATAAGAAATAATTCTACTAGTTGCTGAATAATTTACATACGGAATAATCAACATGGTAGATCATTTAATCATCAAAATTTGATATTGCTTCCTAAGCTGTGATCATAATCATTAAAAAGCAATCATTATTGGTATTTGTGTATATTGGTAGTGGGCTTAGTAAGAACTCTGCTAAGCATTTTATATATACAATTTTATTTATTCCTCATAATACTCCTGAATGATATTTTTTCCCTCTTATTTCATAGAGGCTAAAACTCAAGTTCTGAGGGGTTATATGTGGCTGCTAAGGGACAGTACCAGGATTTGAATCCAGGAGGTATTTCACCCAAAGATGAAACTTAAACACAATGCTTACTGACTGCTTACTGACTCTGTTATCTGCAGCTGCTGTGCTGACTCTACAGTTGAAACAATGGAGTGTGTGTGTGTTTGTGTGTGTGTGTGTGTGTGTGTGTGTGTGTGTGTGTGTGTAGGGGAACTACATGCTGCTGAATTAGTCCCTAAGAGAAAAGCTTGCTGAGTATGCTTAAAACAAAACAGCTTCACCAATAAAGCCATAGGCTTCCATCAAATATTCCATTTTCCCAGACTCCTGCTTCATGGAAATCTTTGGGTTTTCCAGTACGGCTCAAGGAAGAAGATTTGTTGTCTTTGAGGATGACATCAAAAAATAAAGGCGTAACAAACAATAAACATTGCACAACTGTGCTAATTCATGCCCCAAAGGGAAGACAACAGGAAAAACCTAGAGTTTGCCAAATGGAAAAACAACGAAACTGGTGGAGACAGAAATGTTAATTCAGACTTCAAGATGATAAAAGACTTGTTACAAACAATGGGAATTGTAAAAAAAAAAAAAAAAAAGAAAAAAGAGTTGTACTCAGCCAAATCCCTCAGATACATGTAAGCAACTAGCTCCCACTGAGATAGATGGATGCATCAGTTTCTTCATTTTAATGAAGACAATTAGACTTTGCATGTTCACAGGGCTCTCTGTGTTCAAGTCCTTTTCTAGTTGGTACTGATGAAGCAACTCATAAAAAAGCCAAATGCTTACACTGCAATCAGGGCCAGAAGTGGGCCCAAAATGGAAAGTGAACGGTTCAGTTTGCTTTGGGTTCAATACATCCTCTCTTATTTCCTCAAGGGAGGGAGGGGGAGAATTCACAGAATAGCTGACCCTGTTTTTGGATTCACACTAGGCCATTATTAGTATGTTTGTTTAATATTGTTACCCTAGGAGCAATCTTCCCTAAATTGCAAACTTCTCCATCTGATATTATTTAGAACAATGTACAATTAGCCACATTTCTGCGTGAAGAACTTTTCTTCAAAGCAAACATGATAAACTTTGGTAGCATGGTACCCCTACAAATAATGCTTGATTGAGGCTGCTTAATTTAGTAATTTATTTATCAGCTTAAATGATCCCAGTCATCTCGGCGTATGTAACATCCATTTGTTTTGTGAGTATATTGGGGTCAAAATCAGCATCTCATTCATAGAAATATTTATCTATACCCACAGATGCATCTGAGTCTGCATTTGATATTTCTTCATGCTAATCCACAAAGAAAATTTTCTTCTCTAATTAAATTGCTCTTATAGTCTTACTGGAAGATATGTTAATTTGTATTGTTCTGATGTAATTACTTTTGTTTATTTTAGTCTCTGACCAGATTTTAAACTCTTAAGGGTAAAGAAAAAGATTTCTATTTCTTTCATAATCTTGTCTTTTCCCCTTATCCCAGTTACCAATAAATGCTTTTTAAATTTTGCATCCTGCCGAAGTAGGTGTTAAATAAATATTTGTTAGATGGCTTTGTAGATTTGTGTATTCAGACAAATAGGAAAACAGGCTTAAAAGGAGAACCTAGTTCTAAGCAAGTTGAGTTTTAATACAAATGAACCTTTGAAGCACACTGATTGCAGAGCAAGGACCCTCTGGCAATCCCACGGGATTGATGAACTTTCTCCTAGTCAAGTTCTAACATCAGAGGAAGCAAGCTTACCAGCATGATTGGAGGAGGCACTGGTGAGTCCATAAAATAGGCATTCTACTGAGACTCTCTCCTTCCTAATATCACTTTGGATATTTTGATTATCCATATTTCCTATTGCTTCTTCCATTGAATTTTTATCACCATTGTTTCAACTGTCATGTTATCATATTATTTTAAATCTGTCAAGAGGGTGCCATATTTGTAGAATTTGCCTTGGGGAGAAAGCACTTTCCTCCAGCCCCCTCTCCATGGCCTCTCTATGAGTTTGCCTTTTCCCCTGAAACTATGAAAAATTGTACTTTAAAGAAGATGTTGTACTGTTTAGGCCACACAGCTTCCATTCCTTGTTAGAGTAGCTCGCTGCCTCCCCGCTTCTTTTCTGTTCCAAACTGACTTCTGGGCTGCTCCATTGGAAACCGGTAGAGAAAAAAAATCATGGGTATAGTCAGCCTTTGCTGATTGATTATTTCATATTTGTGAAACAATTTTCTGTACCAATTATGTCTTTGCAGATGACAGAAACCATTTAGTCTAATGACCATAATAATTAATTTTCATTATGAAGCAGATTGGTTAATGATGCTGAAGCCCAGATTTCATTATAGAACTAAAACACAAAACTTGCCCACACTCCCAGAACCTAACTTTCAAGTTTGTTAAATCGGGGAGTAAATGCAATTATTACTTCTCTTATAGAGTGAGCTGAGACAGAGTCAGGGTGAAAGTGGGAAGGCTTGTAGCAGTTTTTATTTCTTCATTGTGAAATCAGATGAAATTCTCAAAACATGTCCTCTAACCAGCAGCATCTGCATCACTTGGGAGCTTGTTAGAAATGCAAATTCCTGGGCCTCGCCCTAAGCCTACTGAACCAGAAGCTCTGGGGGCAGGGCTCAATCATTTCCATTTTCACAAGACTTGCAGGTGGTTCTGAAACAGACTAAAGTTTGAGACCCACTGGTCTCGACAACAAAGAAGAGATCAAAAAGAAGACTTTCTTTTCTCTGCAGTGTTCTTTACTTAAGGTTTTTGGTGGGTATAGGTCTTTCCATATTCAGGAGGACCTCAACTAAAAAGCCTAAGAGCAATATTTGACATGCTAGAGTTAATGATCTAACATTTGGATGTTAGATGAACAAGCTAGGATTTACGAAAAGATTCATAACTTGGGGTCAAGGGACTCCTCACTAAAACATCCAACGGGTAGAATTCAATAGATGTATGATCTTAGTAAACTTGTAGGCAATTTTTGATGTATTTTTCATTCTTTAAACAAATACTTACAGAACAGCACTTTGGATCGTGACCTGTTCTAAATGCTGGGGTTTTGGCAGTGACAACATCTTTGCTAACATTCTAGAGTTGAAAAGGCAAGCACCCTATGAATAAACAAATCTGTAATGTCATCTGAAATGACATGCTGTGAAGGTAAATGAAAGGTAATAAGTGGATAGAGTGCAACTGGAATGTGAGGGGCTGCTATTTTATATAGCTGATCAGGCAAGTTCTCTTGGATAAGCAGAAGGGCAAGTGGATATCCCAGGGAAAAGCATTTCAGAAAAAGGAAACAGAAAATGGGATGAGATCGGTAGGTGTATAAACTGGATTTCAAGGAAAGTCAGAAACTTAGATAAGGCCACAAAACTAATAATGAAGACTGAATATACTGGATGGATTCCACTATGCTGTGCTCCCTCTTACTATATCACTCCAGAGGATAGTTATCTGGAAAGGCCTATGTCTCTGTATGCCCAATAGCAAGACGTGTGGCCTATACATCCTTGATGGCTAAGCTACTGTATTTTAACCCTGGCTGGGACTTTCGTTTGAACTGACCAACTGTGGTTGTTCTTTTGGAAATTTGACTGACCTAATTACTTCAAATGAAAATCATGGTTCTATAACTCTTGATGGTGTTCAGAGACAGAGCTTCCCTGTTTTAGCTGTTGTCCTAGGTAACAAAAAATTTAAACTGCCGTTGGTGAGCACTTGCTGTGTTTCAAACACTGAGCTAAGTAAATCACCCACATTTCATCCTTTTGAAACTCATTTTCATTTTTGATGACAATTGGAATATAATGGTGTGTAAGCTCCGTAAGGGCAGAAATTGTCTCTTTTTACCCCTGAATCCTCCTGGAGCAATGCTTGATTCATAGTAGGTACACAGAAGACATTTGTGCAATGAAGAGCAAAAAAATAAAGGAATGAAAGAATTTCTGTAAGACATACATCTAGCAAGGTATTAGGTTGGTGCAAAAGTAATTGTGGCTTTTGGCATTTAAAATTTGAATCCAGTCTATGTAATTCCAAAGCTTCAACTACTATGCTGCATTGTGAATTAACCTGGAGTGGAATGAGGGGGAAAAAGTAGAAACATGAAGATGGAACATAAGGCAGGCAGGGTGGGAGAAGCCACTCATGCAAAGCCCTAATAAAGCAAGAACAGTGGCTTTCCTCTCCGTGGCTGATCTCATTCTAGACTTTTGGGGGCTAAACAGAAGACTGTAACAACGCCAGTTCCTTGCCCTCTAAAAGAACAGACTGAATTTGTCAATTCTACTTCAATAAAGCTGGAAAAAATAAAAAGAACCAGCCTGGCAAGACTAACTCTCATGGAATAATTAGTCAGCAATGCAATAAATTAAGTGGGATGGCATCTTATATCATACTGTCTACCCTAGGGCTTGCCATCTTTGGAAAAGCAAACATGAATCTCACACATTATAGTACTATGTTAGAAACTGAAAATTATATTGGTATGAGAATGACCGACACGATAGTTTTAATTAGTTTCACTCAATACAAATGGCCAACATTTCTAACTGGCTGAAACGTACTGTCCAAACGTAATCTAATGCTTTGAATGTGTGGAGAAGTCTTTTTAATTTTCTCTCTCATTTCCTCTGACCTCCCCTCATCTGCCCTTTTCTGCCCTTCTTTGTCCCCTTTTCTCCTTTCTTTTCCCCTCCTCTTCTTTCTTCTTTTGACTTTCTTTTGCTTTCTTTCCCTTCCCTCCTCTCTCCTTCACTTCCTTTCTGCTCCTCCCCGTTCTTTCTTACTTTTTAATTTTTAAAAAACATTTCCAAGTATGTGATTATAACCTTGTATATTTTCTGTGGATTTTAAAGATGTAATTGTACCCACTTTACACATGAGAAAACTAAGTCATCAGGGATGTTATATAACTTATGAATTTTGTGGTGAAGATGGAAAAAAACCCCACATATCATAACTTCAAGTATCTTGTGCTTTTTTACTTGTCCACGGGTCCCACAGCAAAATCTCAGGTTTAACCACAGGTACTGATTTACAGTATATAATGAATAAAGAGACATTTCTTAAAGTAAAGGTGAAAGAAAATAAAGTCCAGCTTGAAAGTTTTACTGACTTTATATTTTAATTTAGGTAGTTCACTTCACTTTTCATCTATGGTATGGGAATAATAATGGATCCCCATATACCCACAGCTTAAAAAGCTTTTCACAAACATAGAATTATATTTCAAAACATATCCTTGTGGAATTAGATGACTTGGATTCCACTGTTGTTACTCAAGACACCGAGCATCAGGAGGGCCTGTCTTTAGGTAGCATTTCCTGCTTTCTCTTAAGAGTTATTAGGTTGGTTCTGCTTTTTTTGCCAGTAGGTGGTACTAGCAATTTGTATAGTGTTTGTGAAACTATTCTGATGTGAGGGAGGGCGAAGGCATGCTTAGATTTTTTGATGGGGGAGAGATAAGCTATTTGGACTGTGATCAAGCTGGTGTCTTTACCTGGAAGTATTCCTCTGGGTCCCATGGTCTGCCTACCAGGAACAGAATCTCTCATTGGTTAAAATGCAATGATGTGAAGAGGTTTGGTTTCAGAAAAGAAGAAGAAAAATAGGAGGAGCTCATGTCATGTCAGATTTGGTTCCCAGAATAATTAGATTACTGATGACTTCTGATCATATGATAGTGGGTACCAACTCATTTTCTGAGGAACATGCTGTTAGATCAGACGATAACATTTTCTAAAAGATGTTCTAATAATGAAGCTGTGTTTGAGAGAAAAGCAGCAAAAAAGAAGCAAGCTCATTGCCTCTCATATCTTAAGTGCTGCCATTGTCCTGGTTCTAACCAGGCTAACATTTTTATGAGCAGTTACTTCTTGTTGGAGACAATGCTCCTGTACAGTTTTGGAAGACACACACACACACACACACACACACACACACACCCCACACACCGCACACACCCTGTTAAATAGCTGTTAAATAGCCAAGATATCTAAAGTGGACCATTTCAGGTGCAGAGTAGTTACTTTCCAAACATGTTTTAATATGAAGCATCTGGATTGTCAAAGAACCTTGTTAATTTATAAGAAGGTGGTTGCAACACTAAGTCCAATTAAAATGAATGGTCCCATTAATGCAAAGGGGAGTTAGCGTCATCACCATCACCTGCTTTCCTCAACCGCCACCCTCCACAAAACAAAATAAGAAATGAAACGTGACCGCAGACAGTCTCATTGTTGCTTCGTCTGGAGGCAGGGTTAGGTGAAGTGGTGGAATTCTGAGTTAAGGGCCCTGCTGTAGTTCCCAACTGTTGCAGCCCAAGAGGCGGAGTTGGAAGCCAACCCTTGGCCTTGAAGGCTGTCACTCAAGTCTAATTCAATGACTGGGCATAAAACCCCAGGTGAGATAGGAATGCAGAGAGCTGCTGGAGTTTTCATTAGTTACTCTTTAAACCATGGCATTATTTTAGCCATATTATGTCTTTTTCTTCCTCATACATTAATAGAGCTAAGGATTATTTTGCCCAGTGCTTATGACATTTTAAATCTTGGTCCAGATTAGGATAATACTTCTCTTTTGGTTTTCTCCTGTTGGTGAGTGGGTGGGCAGGAGTCATCTTTATTTGCCTATCTGGCAGCACTATTGTGAGTTATATTTATTGACTGGAAACTTGGCAAGGCTAATATTTTTTCTTGGTAACAAAATACTACCCTCAATTTTTACTTACAAGGCTCCACAGCAACCAGGTGGAACACACATCATTCGCTTACTGAATAATGAATATATTTTAAACCATGACTTAAAGCTGTTCATTTATAGTATGTTAAACCAAAGAAAAGGTTTAATGCAAACCCAGCTTTCTGAAGTAGAATTAACTAAATCAAAATGAAGCCCTTTTTTTTTTGGTCAACTTTACTGAAACTCATTCAACTTTCCAAGAATTAAAAATTAGCTTCCTGCCTTGCCTGTTTGGAATTACTTACTGTCATCTGTTTCAGACATTAAAGGACGTGATTTAATATCAGCAATAAGGCTCCTCTTCCTCATTTGGCAAGTGTTAATTATTTAAACACTACTCATTTTCATTTGTTTCCAATCACTCGTTTGAGTGATTTGCTTTACAGGTTTCATTATGTGCTTTTCTTTGGAAAAAATAAAATAAAGAAGAAGACAGGCTGAAGCCCTCGAGCTGCACCACGCAATCTATCTATCGATAGGTGGGGTGAGGCAAGGCTGTATTTTCAAGTATTATGATCTTCATCATCTCTGCTGATGGAATATAATATACAATACATCATTTTTATCTTCTTTGTAATAAAAAGTTGCTGTAGGCACAAAGCCTCGGGTTCCTGCATGCTAATGAACCTGGCTTACTGGAGAAAGCCTCTGCATTTCCTGATCTGTCAATTAGGAGTGAGCCACAGAAATCCAGAATAATTGAAAATATAGGAGGGACATTTCTTCCAACAAAACTACTTCTTCCTTGTGCTCTGGGTATCATCTTGTTTGTCAGTTCTTGCTGCTTTGTTCTTCCTGGTCCGTGATGACTCTTGTTATAAACAACGCTGAGCTTTCGTTCCCCCCGCCACTCAGATGCTTGTCAGAGCTTCCTCTGCTGAGAGGGGACGGCTCTGTGTGTGCGTGTGCATATGTGGAAAATCAGCCTTGCATTGGGGAGAGATGTTGGTGTTGCTTGTGGGGCAACAGTCTGAGTGCCAGATAGAAAACTTTCACAAGACTAACATCTAAATTTGAGCAGAGGAGTAAGGAGAAGGAAAAAGAACTTTCACAACCCCTCTGGGAAAGGAGAAACTGACAACCCCAGGGTTTTCTGTTTTTTTTTTTTTTTTTGGTTGTACACAGCAAAGTAATTTCATCTCAGTGTGAAATGGAAAAGATGGGTGTTTGTTTAGATTGAGGCCATTCAGTAATGATTTTAACACTCATTGGAATCTCTTAGCCAAAGTATTCCAGGGACACAGTCTGTAATGAACACTTATTCTCCCAATTAAAGTTTCAGTCCCAATGAAAATGTTACCTGATATCTTCCTTCTCCTGTTTTCAGTGTTTCAGACTTTGCTCTGTTTTTTCCTTCATGATTGGTGGCTTTGTTCATCATTTTTCCAGTGAATCCTTCCTTCGGCAGCCAGCCATGAAGCCCAGTAGAACTGATCCTCCAGCTTAAGAATCAGGTTCATCAAACTTGTTCACACTTCAGATTTGAAGGCCAGGAGAAGAAATTGCATTTCTGGATGAAATAACTTCATTTCCTTGACCAAGTGGAACAGGGAGTCATTAAGAGTCTTAGTAAATAAAATGTTAATAAACAAAAGGCTTTAAATGTTTCAAACATGACTCACATATCTAAATTAACTGTTATTTGGTTATCTGTTTCTCAACTCTCTGAGATCACTTCGGTTTTGGTGATAGAGGGATGCCTGTGGTTGAAGAGGTGGCAAGGGTATGTAATGGGAAATGCACTTTGTAATGATAAAGCACAGTAGCCCTGCTTGTCATTCTTCCCTACGCATCTAACAGCCTGTGAACATAACATGTATGGCTTCACTGGAAATTGTCACAAGATTTTGTGAGGGTTGGGCCTCATGTAGATGAGGAAAGGATGAGAACTAAGGCCTTTGAAAATATTTCCACTTCCATTCTTATTCTTATTCATTTATTCAACAGTTATTAATTGAATACACGCTGGGTATTGCAGGGGACAATATTCGTTGAAATGAGATAGCTTACAATCTAGTGGATCAGACAAACCTATAAAAAAGGATATTAGTAAGTGCGCTCCATGAGCCACAAAAACAGTGTTTCAGATGATCCTAGGAAAGAGAGCAGCTAACTCTTGGTGGATTTTAGGAAGACTTCCCACAAGAGGTGGTATTTGAGATGGGCATTGAAATAATGAGTAGGTGTTCATCACGTGGAGATGGTGGTGGGTGGGGGAGAATGGTGCTAGAAGGCATTCCAGGCAGAGAAGAGCTTGAGACAGCACTGGAGCAAAGTGGCAGAGAGTGCTCAGGGTTTGGAGTAGAGACAGGATAGGCCCAGATTGTGCAAGACCATGCTAAGCAGCTTAATCATTTTGCCCAAAGCATGTGTGATCCTGTAGAAGGCTTTATGCAGGGGAAGGCTAGCATGAGAATTGAGTTTTAGATGATAACTCTAATGACTAAAAAGAGAATATATTCAACAGGGGGAGAGAATGAAGATAGGAAAACACTGAATAAATTGAAACCAGATGAGCAGATAATTTGAACCTAATCTAAGGCATTGACAGTGGATGTTAAGTCACCCTATGAAGGGTCCAAGATTTTATTCCACTTGCAAGCAAATAAGTTGGCCCCAATTTTAGATACAAATACTGACAGAAGACAGAAGACCCCTGAATTAGAGATACAGATGATTCAGTACTCACGGCAAAAAACAGCAGCTAGAGCTGCAACTTGCATCAGTTTCACATGTCTTAATCCCCACAGGATGACTCCATGAGGGTTGAGTGTCACCTTCATGTGCAATGAGGTGCACCACAGCAGAGGACCCCAAATTTTAGCAGACTGAGCATTTACAGAGTTGTTAACTCATCTTCCCAGTCTCCCCTTGAGAAAGAGAGAGGGAAAGATTACTCATTACCCTGGATTGTTAGCCAATCTTCTCTAGGAGAGAGGGGAAATTATCTTCTGCTTTATTAGCCAGGGGTGTAAGGAAAAATCTCTGGGGAGGTGCATCTCTAAATCTCTCTGGAGGGATATACTATCTATAGCTTCCAAGGCTCTTTGCTATTTAAACATGTCTTTTGCTCAGACAGCCCACTGTGTAGGACCATGAAAAATCCATATAGTTTTCCAAATGGACATGGAAAGGAAGGACTAAATAGATGAAATCTATGAAGGATAATTGTCAGAGGAAAGAAAGCCTAGAAACTGATTAGATGAGGCAGAGATTGGTGCATGAAACCAGGAAGCTCAAGTGTGGCTGAGGCTTCTGATTTGATAGATCTGGTAGTAAGCAGGCAGTAAGTGAAAAGCTTTTTTTTTTTTTTGGTAAGATGGCTGTGGTATCCTAGTAGATAGGAAGAACTAAGAGGTATGTACTACTTAACTCTTATTTTGAGAAATTGAATTCAAGAGGAACTTGAACTTGCCTAGAGTAGAGTTTCTAAAATATCTTCCATCTCCCAAATTAGCACAGTTGACTCACCTGTCACTCCCATAAAGCAAACTTTTGACAGGCTCTGGAGATGTGAGAAGTAAAATGGTATGGAGTGGGAATTGTCCAAGCCCTTCCCATAAAGCAGACTTTTGACAGGCTCTGGAGATGTGAGAAGTAAAATGGTATGGAGTAGGAATTGTCTGACCCTTTAAGGGCCTCCTATGCACTGCTGTACACTCTCTAGTGTCTAGGACTGAGAATTCTGGAATGCATTTTTCATTTTTGTAGTGTGGGTACAGCAAGGTGTGGTAGAAAAAGCTCTGGGTTAAACGTTAGAAGGTTGGGAGTTTGGGGTGACAGTCTTAGCTGCATCATTGGCCAGTCATGGAGGCCTAAGAAATTGCTACGTGACTTGTGCTCTTTGCTCATTTTCCCCCTATTCTTTTCATATAGGAGAGACCACTGTCTTTCCTGTCTTTAAAGCCTGTGGGATGGGTGGGTCATGGCTTCTTATGTATGAATCTTAGCTCCTTGTATGTACCTTCCTCTATTATGTATGGAAAATTCTAGAAAGCTTGCACCTAAATCAATACAAGGCAAATAGAAGATAACATTGTAAAAACAGAAAGCTTCTTATCATCCCCACACTGGGTTTAAAACATAAGAGTTTTCCCGGGCAAATTTTTTTTTCCTTGGTTGAGATTTACTTTTAGGTGGAAGCTTTATTTTTCTTTGCCATGTATGGTATTTAAAATACAATTTTATTACCCATGGTATCAGATAACTGTATATTATTTAATGTGCAAAGGTACTCTGTCTAAATTGTTATTAAAATGTCAATTATGATCGCATCACTTTAAAAGTTGGGTATTTAATCTGAGAAAATAAACTACATATATACCCTCCTCCTGTGTTATAGGGATTTGGGGTTTAATTTCTTTTCTGATATATAACTACTGGCTGCTAAGTACATGAGACTCTACTTGATTCTAATGTAATAAATCAAACACTTGTTACAATTTGTCTTCAAAAGTTCACATGCTTTTCCTTTTAGTCAGCTGAAAATATTTAAAGCCACTGTTTATCTTTAATTTTTGTTCTTTTATATACTAATTGCATAGACCAGCCTTGGGTGAGTTTATAATTTTGGTGTTGCTTGACCTTCTGAATTCGTGAATTTTATTATAGGCTTGAGCACCGACTGACGGTGGGAAGATTGAGGAAAATTTAGTTTGGCTTCCTAGGTACGAGAGATTATGGCTAAAACAGCTCCATTCCAGTGTCCAGAGATCCCAAGAAGGATGGGGAAAGGTAGATGAGAGGAGAAAGAACGCTTCTCAGAGAATTGTGGAGACATATAACAATAATGTTGCAAGGTATTGAAGTAATTCTTTAATCCAGAGTGACAAAGAAATCAATCAACTGGACTCACAAAACCAGATAGTTTATCAGAAGTAATGTTGGGCAAGAACCCTGTTCTGAGTTGAGTCTCGTACTACGTCTGCTTTCTAGGTTGTACTATTCCTACTTGAGGTGAGAGGAAGAGGGCCAAAGAAGAGAGAGAAGAGCAGGAGAAATGTCCACTTAGGGAAGAGGTGTTAACGGAATGCAGCTCAGATTTCATTTTCTAGAAAGCAGATCAGTCAATGTTACTAGCTACTAAATGTGACTAGATTGCTTAAAAGTTAGTGGAGATTTAGAAACTCCTTGGGTTATTTCCTCTGAATTGCAGTAGATTTTTATACAGTTTTTACAGTTGAAGGCATGTTGGCTAGAAAACTAATTGACTGGGTAATTTTGAACTGTTCTGTTTCACATCCGTGAAAAGTTAATACATTACAGCTCTTTTCTTTACAAAACAAAGTATTTTCCAAACAATTCAGAATTTTTATATTGCCCTGCCTTGGATATTACAGACAAATTCTTTGTGCTTGGGACTTAAAACGGCAAGTTGACTAGTTGCTGGAGTTGTGAGAATAATCACCTGAGTTCAAAACACCTGAGATCCTCATCAATTCTTGGGAAACACTGCCATCATTGTCCTTTGGCAGTGTGAGCTAATTGTAGAGTTACTGTGCAATAACCCTTTATTTAGGTCTAATAAAATAATTAATAACCTCTTTGGAAACAATGGTGCTTCCCCATTGGATTCTTGCATACACTTAATAATTTCTGCTTTAAAAAAGAAGAGACATATAAACTTTCTTATATTGCTAACAGAAGAAAATTTATCTATACTAAAGGGCTATAGCTAGAATATTTCTTGAGGAAGATTACACAGTGTATATTCATGCGTGTGTGTGTGTGTGTGTGTGTGTGTGTGTGTGTGTACACAGGTTTGCTGCTGGAAGTGAGTAGGCATGTTGTTCTGAAAAGAATAAATAAAGCTTTAAGGGCCTAGAACCCAGAGTTGTGTGAGGACACACATGGGGGAATGTATTCAGTTCTAGGGAGGACAGTTTGTCCTCATGTCATTTTAACATAATAGGCAGTAGACAGCATAGCCGAGTTTCCCCAAATGGGCTAGTGCTGTGGCCTATTTTTCAAAATGTCATTGTATTGATGGATCATTAAGATGTCTCATGTGTTTAAAAAGAGACAGCCCACTGACAAGCAAACACTTCTATTTAACATAGTGTTGGTAGTTCTGGCCAGGGCAGTCAGGCAAGAGAAAGAAATAAAGTGTATTCAGATAGGAAGACAGGAAGTCAAATTGTCTCTGTTTGTAGAAGACATGATTATATATTTAGAAAACACCATCGTCTCAGCCAAAAATCTCCTTAAGCTGATAAACAACTTCAGCAAAGTCTCAGCATATAAAATCAATGTGCAAGAATCACAAGAATTCCTATACACCAATAATAGACAAACAGAGAGCCAAATCATGAGTGAACTGCCATTCACAATTGCTACTAAGAGAATAAAATACCTAGGAATACAACTTACAAGGGATGTGAAGGACATCTTCAAAGAGAACTACAAACCACTGCTCAAGGAAATAGAGAGGACACAAATAGAAAAACATTCCATGTTCATGGATAGGAAGAATCAATATTGTGAAAATGGCCATACTGCCCAAAGTAATTTATAGATTCAATGCTATTCCCATCAAGTTGCCATTGACTTTCTTCATATAATTAGAAAAAACTACTTGACATTTCATATGGAACCCGAAAAGACCCCATATAGCCAAGACAATCCTAAGCAAAAAGAACAAAGCTGGAGCATCATGGTACCTGACTTCAAAGTATACTACAAGGCTACAGTAACCAAAACAGCATGGTACTGGTACCAAAACACACACACACACACACACACGAATGGAACAGAACAGAGGCCTCAGAAATAATGCCACACATCTACAACCATCTGATCTTTGACAAACCTGACAAAAACAAGCTATGAGGAAAAGATTCCCTATTTAATAAATGGTGTTGGGAAAACTGGCCAGCCATATGCAGAAAACTGAAACTGGACCCCCTCCTTACACCTTATACAAAAATTAACTGAAGATGAATTAAAGACTTAAACATAAGACCTAAAACCATAAAAGCCCTAGAAGAAAACCTAGGCAATACCATTCAGGACGTAGGCATGGGCAAAGACTTCATGACTAAAACACCAAAAGTAATGGCAACAAAAGCCAAAATTGACAAATGGGACCTAATTAAAGAGCTTCTGCACAGCAAAAGAAACTATCATCAGAGTAAACAGGCAACCTACAGAATGGGAGAACATTTCTGCAATCTATCCATCTGACAAAGGGCTAATATCCAGAATTTACAAAGAACTTAAACAAATTTACAAGAAAAAAGCAAACAACCCCATCAAAAAGTGGGCGAAGGATATAAACAGACACTTCTCAAAAGAAGACATTCATGTGGTCAACAAATACATAAAAAAAAGCTCATCATCACTGGTCATTAAAGAAATGAAAATAAAAACCACAATGAGATACCATCTCATGCCAGTTAGAATGGCGATCATTAAAAAGTCAGGAAACAACAGATGCTGGAAAGGATGTGGAGAAATAGGAACACTTTTTCCCTGTTGGTGGGAGTGTAAATTAGTTCAACCATGTTGGAAGATGGTGTGGCGATTCTTCAAGGATCTAGAACTAGAAATACCTTTTGACCCAGCGATCCCATTATTAGCTATGTACCCAAAGGAATACAAATCATTCTACCATAAAGACACATGCACACGTATGTTTATTGCAGCACTATTCACAATAGCAAAGACTTGCAACCAACCCAAATACCCATCAGTGACAGACTGGATAAAGAAAATGTGGCACATATACACCATGGAATACTATGCAGCCATAAAAAGGATGAGTTCATGTCCTTTGCAGGAACATGGATGAAGCTGGAAACCATCATTCTCAGCAAACTAACACAGGAAAAGAAAACCACACACCGCATATTCTCACTCATAAGTGGGAGCTGAACAATGAGAACACATGGACACAGGGAGGGAAATATCACACACTGGGGCCTGTCGGGGGGTAGGGGCTCAGGGAGGAATAGCATTAGGAGAAATACCTAATGTAGATGACGGGTTGATGGGTGCAGCAAACCACCATGGCATGCGTATAACTATGTAACAAACTTGCATGTTCTGCACATGTATCGCAGAACTTAAAGTATATATATATAAAATTACCTATTAAGGAAAACAACAGAAAAAAATGAAAAAAAAAAAAAAACCTTTACAGGGAAAGAAGACAGAGACAGAAAGAAAACTATTTACAATACTGTTTTGGAAAACATCTCTACCTATTGCAAATCTTTTAATCCTATAAAGGGCAATGATTTCATAGGTGGGCAAATCTCGCTTCCTTGATAAAGCCTGTCTTGGACCCTTTGATGGTCCCCTTCAGTCTCTGATGTCCAGTAGCATCTGTTGTCTGTTTTACTCACTCACCAAGGAATCTCATCACATTTCAATCTCATAGTTGCTCTTCATTTACATCTTTTGTTACAGTTTAACTTTGCCCACTTGTAAGTAAGCTCACAGTCTGGTTGAGGAGGAGACACTATCTCATGCATCTTGTTTCTTAGCATGGCAATATGCTAAGAAATGTCTAAAAAATGTGTCTGTTGATTTGATTTGTTATAGAATAACTTCAGTAGGGTTAAAGAAGCAATTTTGCTGCCTTCTGCAGCAGTAAACAGCCATTAGTTTCTTATTGTGAGGTTGCCTAAGGCCAGGTTTTCAGACTAAAAGTGAGTGTGAGCCATCTATCAAGGAAACAGAATTATTTAGCACAATAAACATTTTAGTATACATTTGGCCTAGAGGAAATTTTTTGCCTATCTGTATGGCCCAAGTTCTTCAAATAATGACTTATTCCCTGTGTTTATATTCCTGGTTATCAGGGAAATCTAAGTCTAATCTAAAAAGGCAGAAAATGCTCTCTAAATGTGGACTAATGGTGAGTAAAATGCGAGGATAATTTTGAGAGCGTCTCTTAGAAAAATATCAATAAACATTCCAACATGAGTCCAGGGCTCCAGGACTTAGATCTTGGGGTGGAGGCTTACACTCAGCTCTGTAAATGATTAAAATTACAGGTTGCTCACAGCATCAACCTCCTGTGTGCAGAAATGTTTCTGCTCACGACATCTGCTATGGTGAGGAGAGGCGAGTGCTGCCATCCAGCGTGCCTCATGACCCTGGGAAGTTTCAAGAGTTCTTAATCAGTTGATTTCATGTTTTTAGGCTAATTCCATTTCCTACTCTGAAGACTGTAAGAAAAACATCAGTGCTTAAAAAAAAACAGCTTAGGATTCTTGCTTTTATCTTAGAGAATGTGATTATTAATGGCTATTTTAGAAGTACTTTTAAATTTGGAGGCCCCTTTCCCCCCTCTCCTTTTTTATTCATGAATCCTGAAGCTGCAACAAGTCAGCCTTCTCCCCTTTCTTCCAGACTCTTCCCTCTTGGTATTTCAGACCCTCAGGCAAGTCTTTCATCCTCTTTCTGTATGCCGCAAAATAAAGGAGCCAGTTTGAGGCCTGGAGCTTTTTGTGTGTGTCAAAGGAAGGGATCCAGACTTCTTTAATGCAGCAGCACCCATTGGTCAATCCATCTTACTCCTTTTCGTAACCATCAGCCATCCCCTGACAAAGTCCCTTGGCGCTCCTTTCCTTGAAATCAAGGCCCAGGGAGGTCAGACAGCCTCTCTAGCTTTGCCAAGCATCACTCAGCCTCAGCTGAAGTAATGTTTACATATATGATCTTTCCATGCCATTTAAAACATGTAATGGATACTGTGAAAACAATAGGCATATTCAAGCTTCAATGCTGTGCGCAAATGAGAGAAATATTCCAATACTCATATCAGAGCCTAATAGGTATAATTTTGCTCATGATCGTGTAATGCGCAGCAGCTTTCCCCAGACTGCTGAGTAAAACAAAGAAGTGGTTGTCAACCTTTTCAGAATCAGATGTTAATGATATTTCGTGTCTTTGTTGAGTCTGTGGAAAGTAGCTACTGCACCTAGAAGGGAAATGACTTCCATACCAACCGCCCTCAGCCAAAGTCATTCGGACTAGGAAAGCTGGACTGAGTCCATATTTACATTTCGGAAAGAGGTGTGAAAGAAGATTTCAAGACAGAATTCACTGAGCGGCCTCCCATTTGCTTTTCCCTATGATCAGTCTTATCAATGCCATGAGGGGTCTTATGATTTCCAACATATAGAAAGGGAGAACGTAATGTAAACAAAGGGCCGATGTGTTTTGGCAAAGGAGGAAAGTGTTTTCTGTGTTTTGTGTATTTTTGGAAACCTCTGAAATCCCGAAGTCATACATCTTCCAAGGTTTGGAGGAGGGTTTATTCAAGCATCGCCTGTTCTCAGCAGCTTGGAGAGCCGTGACTTTGCTGCATCTTTTGTAGCAAGGAACGTCTCGGTCTTTTTCTCAGAGCCAGTTGTAAAGATTGGCTGCAGTCACTGAATAGTTTGCTTTTCGCTTCTTCCCACACCCTCCTCTTGCCTCACTACTGTTAGGTTTTCATTTCAACAGAATTATTTTTTCATTTGTTTTAAGGAAAGATTTGAATTCCAATTTCAAGTCCATTCAAAAGTAGGGCCTCTTGGTACTATGCTCCAGCCGCTGGGGATTAGGCCTTTTTTTTTTTTTTTTTTTTAAGCATAATGTATATATATGTATAATTTTAATCTTAAATCTTTAGACATTGTACAACTGTTAAGATTCTGACAGAAAGCACTCTGAGGGTTGGACTTCCATCTTTTACGGAAGAATACAAGCCCTTCTAAAGTTTTAAAAAGTAGAAAACACACTAAAAATCACTTTTGAAATCCCACTTTCACAGTGATAGTGATACATGTTTACATAAAGATATTCCTGCAGTTGTCCAAGGTAAAATCAGGGAATATGTCTCCCATTATGTGTGCTCACTTATGAAGACTATGTCAGTTCATCTCTGTAACAGTGAATATTTTATTACAAAAATTAAGTCACAAGCAATATGTCAACGAATATGGAGCCTCTTATGTGTATAGATGTACCCATGTTAGAATTCCGTGTAAGTTCTAAAACGCTTTTTAGACATGATTGTGATTGTACAATGTGCTGAGTAAGACCTTTTCCAAATTTGGTCCATTAATGGGACTTTGGTACAACTAATTCAATCATTTCAGTTATTTTAAAGTCTAATTCCGATTCCTGCATCTTACTGCCTTGCTACTCAAAGTAAAGTTTGTTAACCAGCAGCGTCAGCAGCACCAGAAGACTTGCAGAAATGCAGATTCTTGGACTCCAAATAAGACTTCTTGAATCAAGTGCCAGAGCTGCTGGTCTACCGACTACACCTGAATAGCAAGGAGCCAGTGGGTCTTAAGTTAGGTGTTCAGGTCATTTTCAATGTTAGCCAGCTTTGGAAATATGTCTACATTTTTTTGTGGTCAGAAAGGTATTATTTATATATGATTAAATAATCTAATAATATCCTCTGTGTTATAATATGGTTTTCCAAAGAACCTACTTTAATTTTTAGGAGTGTGTTTTTGGCATAATCTAACTCTTAATTAATTAATTTATGAATTCCCAATACTATTGGAAAGATTATGCAAAACACTTTGTACATTTACAATCAAGGTGATTAACAACATAAATGAAATACTGAAATATCATTGGAAATCTGAAATAATAAAAATTTCTAATAGTAATAGGTAATATTTATATATTACTGAGTATGTGCTAAGCATTTTTCTAAGCACTTTACATATAGTAATTAAACCTTCCTGACACTCCTAGGAGATGTCTTATTATTATGCCCACTTTACAGAGGAGGAAACTGAGGCAAAGGAAGGTAGTGACTTGCCCAAGTTCACTGGGCTAGAATGTGGAGGAACCATGATTGGTTTGATTGCCCTTTAGGTGATGATTAAGCGATGACTTACATCTGGGATTGGCCTTTGGTGGTCTGCATACCATTTTATTTTACATGTAAAGGTAATGAGACCCAGAAAAGCCACGGGACTTCCTTAACATCCCAGATAAATTAGTGGTAGTTGGGAATATAGCTCAGGTCCCTTATAGTTTGAACATTTGTGTTTTATAACCTCCTTGGGAAATAGGCAGGTGCCCTAATGTCACACCAACGACGGCCCTATTTTGTCTCATTATTTCAAGGAAAAAGGTTGGTATAAGTGCAGGTGTGAATGCCCATAAATTGGATGCTTGTTGTGTGGCTGAACTGCTCCCTTTCTTTTTTAGGCCTCTACTCGACCTTGTCTGGTTGAGTCCTGCTGCACTAGCCACCCTGATTTGTGTTATTTGTTGACCGAGGCTGGAGAGCTGAGGCCATGTTTTCTTCTTCTTTATGACTCTGAGAATTACCATGGAACCTGACACATGGTAAGCCCTTAGGAAATCATCCTGTGGACAGTGACTACTACTCATCACCACTTCAGGTATGTGATCCAGGTGGGGTGTGAGGCCCAGGTGGCTTGGGCAGGAATGGAAGGAATGAAGCTAAAGATGGACATGGGGAGACGAGGAGTAGTTTGGCCACTGGTGGTGGTGGCAGGGATTTGTGCACACAACGTTTAGGTGGTTGCCTATTTCTGCCCTACATTTCTTCATTTGTTTAATTTTTGCTTTAGTTGTAAATTCTGAAAGGCAGAAACTCCTTTTCTTTATTCCTTTGTACAGTGCCTGGCTTTATACCACACACAGAGAAGAACTGGTGAATGCTTGGGGGGACAATAATGAAACTATTAATCTGCACCTTGAAGTATTTATAATATTACCTTTTTCTAGAAATACCGTTTATGAAGAATTTCATTTATTCATCTAGGTAAATGAATTAAGCACTAGATGAATTAGTGGCCAAGGTCACAGGGAATAATTAAAACACAGATGTTTCAGTTCTTACTAGTTTGTCGTTCTAAAATAAGTCACAATTACTTTTAATGATCAAGTGAGCCCTACTAGTCCAAAGAGGGTATGCTCAGGTGTTTCCCAGTTATTTTTGGGAGTCTCCAAAGGGTTGGCCCATCCATCCTCATGAACCAAACTGTCAGCTGAAGTTATTGCGTGGCTCCTGCCTATTCTTCTTCTCCTGCTCTAACTTGCACTTTCCCACAATTGCTGTCTGCCAAGCTGCTTGGGGAAGCGTCATGGCTGCTGTCTGGGATGTGAACACCAAGGGGCCTATCCATGCCAAGAGCGCTGCCTCCGGACACTCCCACTCATCACCCCTGGCTTGCAGCGGTAGGAATGCCTTGTTCTGCTCTCCAAGAAAACTCATTAGAAAAAAAGGGTCTTTCTCTATCAAATTTACTTTTGAAAATGAATCTATTTTGAGATGATTATGATTCACATGCAATTGTAAGATATCATACAAGGAGATTTTACTTCGTGGTTTCCACTGACACCACTGACAGGACAGTGGCCTTGTTACCAGTGGGTGGGGCTGAAGGTCCTGACCCTTTACTGGTCCTCCCTTGACACCCACATCCGTGTGGAAAGGGATGGCATGCTTCTCTACTCTGAGATGAAAGTCTATACTCTCCGCTGGGCTTTTGCTGGTATGGGTAGTTTTTTTCTGTGGTGTTTGGCTGAAGTAGGGAGATTGTTGTGTAAAAGTTTTCCGTTTCTCTAGGCTGCTCCTTTCAGTCTCCTTGACTAGATACAATATGCTTCGTGGAGGCTTTTTTTTTTTTTCTTTGTCTGCACTCGTTGATGTTTCTGGGTTGTAGCTTCTTTAGCTTCAATTCTGGGATATATGAGGTGCCAGGAAAGCCTCGGGTGCTCCCCAGCATGCCATTCCAAAGCCCCAGCAACTCTGCCATCTTTGCTTTACCTTTCACTGTTTTCTTAAATTACTTTTATATATAATGTTCATGGTTGTTATTTGTATTAGTGGGAGGATTAGGGAAAAGTATGCCTACTCCATCTTTTTGAAAGTGGAAGCCTTTATTAGATACTAACACATACTATAAAGATATAGAAAATTTAGCAAATTAATCATTCAATCCATTGATTTTTGGTAAATAGGCATTTGGCCAATTGATGCTTGGGGAGTTGCTCTAGAACTGTTACAATAGATATGAACGACTGCTAGGGAAGACTGGCTGGAAGAATTTGTAAGCTGAATGGAGCTGTGCTGGAATATTCTTTAGAAGATTCTCCTTGAGTGGCCGTAGAAAACTAAAAGAGTAGTAAGAATACTTAATATTTATAGGAATTTACAGTTACAAAGTGCTTTCTTCAATAGCTGATATGTTGCAGATTGGTATTAGCCCACCAGGTGTCTCTTTGTGAGCAGTAACTATAGTTTAAAATTAACAGTTTTGGCCAGGGTGCCGTGGCTCACGCCTGTAATCCCAGCACCTTGGGAGGCCGAGGCAGGTGGATCACGAGGTCAAGAGATTGAGACCATCCTGGCCAACATGGTGAAATCTTGTCTCTACTAAAAATACAAAAATTAGCTGGGCATGGTGGTGCATGCCTGTAGGCCCAGCTACTTGGGAGGCTGAGGCAGGAGACTCGCTTGAACCCAGGAGGCGGAGGTTGCAGCAAGCTGAGATCACGCCACTGCACTCTAGCCTGGCGACAGCAAGACTCCATCTAAAAAAATGAAATAAAATAAATAACAGTTTTAATGGTAACTAAGACAAATTTTGGGTTCTTAGATAGATCTTTGGGAATAAGAAGAGTTAACTAATGCTGAGTCACTAAGCAAACTGAATTATTAATATTTCCTTTCAAAAGCAACCAACCAATTTGTAGTTGTTGACCTTTCATTTCCAAAGGCTGCTGCTACATCTATAGTAATGATTGATAATGTTGGATTTTACTGTAAGACCATAAAACTTATTGTTCCTTGAATAAAGTCACACTAGAGGTTGCAAAGCAGTGACCCGCTAATTGCATTCAGTGCATTTTTACAGGTATTTCATACCATGAAGTGTTAAAAATGTTTGAGAAAGCATTAAACTCATTAGGTTTTACATAACAGTAAAGATTTCTGCCTTATTCTGAAAAAAACATATTGGATAACCTAGTAATGATTGACCCGCATTCCTTTGGCCAAATGTAGATTTGAGCCAAGATCTGGCTAAGTCCAACTGGTCTCACTTATGTGTTATCTGTTTCAATATGAATGAATAAGTTTGAATAATTTTCACAGAATGCTTGTGAAGTAGGTGCATCCCATAGATACAGTGCTGCAAGAAAAGAATATGCTATGAGATTTCCAGAATTATATCCAAAGCTGTTTTCTCATTAAAAATAAAAATATTTCCTGCCATGTTTCAGGGGTTATAATACAAGAACTAGAATCAGGAATCAATTTATCATCTTTTTAGTGGATCTCATAATTATTTTGATATTGTCTTATCTTTGTTAGTGCATTTTAAGTGTCAGCTACATGCGTCAATAGACTATGTGTACAACATGATCTTTAAATGAGGAACATGTTAAAGAAACATGTTTCTTTAAATGAGGTTTTTATTAGATTCACATCCTAGAAAAAAATAATATTTATTGGCTTCCTATATGGTAAGCACTGTGCTAAGTTACTGTCAAAACGTACCTTACAGAATCCCCCAGATAACCTAATGTTTATTGAGAAGAAGATTAAGTGATTTGTCCAAAATTTACACACAGAAAACTAAGAGAGTGAGTATACCCACTCTCTTATCTCTTTCTTATTAAAGAAAAAGATACCTACTCTCTTATCTTTTCTTATTAAAGAAAACTTGGAAACCAATCAACTTTTCTTTAAACCTTTACCTTATTTTTCTTAATTTCTCCCTCCATTTCAGTTTAATTCATTTACAATTTGTCCTTGATTGGTGCTATACACCAGTAAAGGAACCATCCCATGAACCATCTTTTGTAACTCAAGACTGCTTTTCTTAGAAGGCAAATTGTGTAGTAGAAGTTGAAGGTATTTTTTCTCAGATACTACATTTATTTTTCTTTTTTCCTACTATTGTCCTTCCCAAAGCTCCCTATCCATTCCATTCCTTAAAATCCTGTGAGTTTGAGCATGTCTGTTCTCTCTGTCATCACTGCAGTGTCTCAGAACCTCATGCCATATGTTTTCAGGTGCATGAAGAACCAAGACATAAAAACCTGGAATTTGTCATTACCCATTTGGCCTCTGCTCCATCAAATCCAGTAGCTGGCCTCAAGGAGAGATCAGTCCTTGACTCCTCAAAAGAATCTCTTCTCTCCATTATAAATGTGGTTAATTGGAAAATTCTAGTTTTTTTTTAAATTTTTTTTTTTTTTTAGGTGAAAGGTTTTGCTTCACTTGGATAGGAACCAAGCCAGCCACATGGAAAGAAAAATAACTTGGTGAGTGGCAAAATAAGAAACTGTGATCCTTGTGTGCCTTTGGATGGCTTTTTTTTTTGGATAAGAGTCACCATCTCTTTGAACTTCAGTTTACAGCTCTTACAGTGGGAATATCCTTGGCTCTATTATAAGATTTAAGAATATAATGAATATGCACATGATAAGTAAATCCTTGTACCAGGAAAGGAGCTCTTTGGAATATTTCCCTTTCCTGACCACAAAGAAATGTTGTTGACTGATCTGTCATTCTTCACAAAATTAGTGATTTCTCCTCTTCTCACTCCATGTACTAATCCATTTGTGAAAATATGTTGAGTATGTTAAAGTGTTAGATGATGGCCTTGCTGTAGAAACAAATTGGCCAACAAAAGCCAATGATGTTGTTTCCCATATTTGCCATTCCATCCCTAAGGGCTTGTCTTAGATCCACTGTCTCACGTGAGAACAAAACACACTACTGAGAAATATGGCACAACCAATGATAGGATCAGAGTGAAGATATCAGCCAAACTTGGAATAAGAATTCTATTTATCTGTGTATTACTGGTGACAACACTTTCTGAAGAGAACAAAATACCAGAGAAGAGAGACACACATTCTCTGCTTAACACTGAGGCCAGTGGAAGAGGAGAGGGTCTGGCAGAACCTCTGGTTGAACTATTTAATAGGTATTATCTGTTGTCAAGTATTCTTCTCCCACTTTGATGGAATAAAAAGAATATAGTCTCAGCCTTTCATGAGAAGTGGAACAATGCTTGGCTGATATTGTCAAACAACATACTGGCTAAATTAAAAACTGTTGCATGTGTAAATGAATCAAGATTAATAAGCTGAAAGAATGTTTATTTCCTTTTAGAAACTACAGGAATATTATACAATTGTAGTTGTCATTCAAATACTAAAGTTGTTTGGGTGCTTCAACGTGGTCAATGAATTTGTTCAAATTGTCTTTCTAGAACGATTCAACTTGAAGAAGTGTCAGGGATTTCATAGTCCCCAGAGTGGCCTTTGTAAACCTACTTTGTTAATAACATGAGGGTTATATTCTTCTAATCATAGTGTGAAATACACTTCCCTGAAGAATAAAATAAATCTTTTTAGAATGATTTAAGTAAGGATCATGTCTAGAAGCAAAGTAGTTAATAAATGCTTTAGCTTCCTTGGGCCTTTGTGTTTCTGTCAGACCCAGAGGAAAATACCACAGATGATGAGTAGACATGGGATACTGCAGTTTTGTGACAATCTTTTCTTTGTGTACACGCATTTTCAGAGTATCTCCACCACTGAATTTAGGAATTTAACCAGGAAATAGACAAAAAAGTAGAAAATGCCCTCTGGAAAAATTGTCACACAAGAAGTATAACGGAACCTCTGGTTCCAAAGTATGACTTCTTGTACCTCATTGGAAAAGGACTCCTAAATTCTATGTGTACCCATTTCATGATAAGATTTCATAGCAGTTCTGAAGATGATTATTATAATAATTAGCAATTTATCTTTGTTCATTATTCATAGGTTTGCTATTTTGCTGAAGTTCAAGATTTGGTCATAATATAGCAATTGGTAAAATGTATAAAAAGTTTGACTAAATGTGTTGGACATGAAGTAGCAGCAGGAATTAAAATGTTGGCCACACCTTCCCCCCAAAAAAAATTTTATGAAGAACTGAAAGAAGTGATCTTTAGTCTCTCTTGCATTAAATATGGGGTGGTGCATTCTTTGAGTCTTTTTCCTGATGCTGAGGTAGTCTAACCTATAGTCCTAATTTTGTCAATTATTCATACCTTTAACAATCAGACAAATCTTTCCTCTTTGCTGAGACATCAAACAATATCAACATATTATTAAAAATTATCAACATTGTGAGCAAAGTAGAGCTTCTACTTCTCTCCAGAAACATCCGTGACACAATTCGTGGAAAATCAACAGCTTTGTTAGCACACATGGTAAAATTACACAGCATCTCCATCACCTTTAAAGAAACCTCCCTGATATAATTCTGTTAGGTCCCTAAGTCACATTTTCTCCTTTCTAAGGTATATATAAGGAGATACAAAAAAATGATTTTTGTACTTTGATTCAGATATTGTTGTGAGATTACAAATATAATATGAATGCCATTGAAGGCTGGTTCTTTTGTACTTTGATTCAGATATTGTTGTGAGATTACAAATATAATATGAATGCCATTGAAGGCTGGTTCTTTTGTACTTTGATTCAGATATTGTTGTGAGATTACAAATATAATATGAATGCCATTGAAGGCTGGTTCTTTCTAATGCTGGCCATATTGCTAACATATGAGTGACCACTGGAGGGGTTAATTAATGGCCACAGTTTTAAAGATCACATTCATGTGATTTAATCACCTTTAAATGCCTGCAGAACAATTAAGAGATCTGTCCAGTCTCTTGAGGTGCTTCACATAATAAAACATTATGACAGGCTTAGGGATATTGGATTTTATAGTGTCTTTATACAAAATATACCACATCAGTCATCTCTAACTGATAAAGCTTTAATTAGTCAGGTTACTTAAATGTGAAATGGTGGCCTAATGGAGCTTTACACCTGAAAATAGCCAGGCAAAAGAGAACATATGAATAACAAGATGTTTGCTCCACAGACAGATGATGGACAAGTCCATATCTTTAGTGTTTTTGAAAAAAATTTAGTAAAGTGGTAGAAACACTTTATTTGGCCTTATTTTCTTTCTTTAGCGTTATTACTTTACTTGGCTAAGGTAAACATTCTGAAGATTAGTTTGTAAAGTGAAGAAATCAACATGGTCAAAATTCAAAATTACCTCAAACTGATTAGTTCAAACATCTATGCAGCATAATATTAATATTAAACTAGCATTAGAAATTAATTCATTATATGTTCAAGAGGCTATGACAAAACCACCATCTTCATGCAACGGTAGAAAGGTCGTACAACTTTTGGAAGGTGATTTGGAAATGTGTACCTCCAACCAACTAATTCCGCTGCTGGGATATTACATTAAGAAAATAATCCAAAATATAGGGGAAAGAACTGTATCTACTAATGTATGCATAGCAACATTATTTATACTAGTAACAATTGGAAATAAATTGAATGTCCAAAAACAAGTTAGTTTATATTATGGCATGTCACATAGCTTTCAAGTTATAATTATGATGTCTATTTGTCAGCATGAAAAATGCTTTTCTCATAATGTTAAGTGAAAAAGTTACAGAAAACTATATACATAGTGCTGTTACAAATATTATTACTAAAGTATTTATTGTTTATTATTTATACAGACGTTTGCTTAGGAAAGATTTGAAGATTTTTAAAAGTTCATATACAAGAAAATAAACTTGAAGGAAACAATTATGTTTTGGGGAGTGTTTTATTTTTCATTTTTTAATGTATTCTCATTTTTATAAAGAAAATTATAATCAAAAATAAATTCTACTGTATACAATAACCTCACCTTCATTCCATAGACAGAAATTTAGATAGAGGAAATCATACAGAATGATGAGAAGAAGAAAAGAAAAAGAAGTCAAGTTGAAAGCTGAATGACAAAGTAATGGATAAGGAAATAATATAAGCATGAAGAGAATATTCTAGTGGATGCCAGGCAAATATGGCAGATACCTAGATGGCCTTGAAATTCACTGCAGAAAGTTGAAATTTGGTGATAAGTTAAATGGGGAAATTGTAAAAACGAACACACACACACACACACACACAAGCTAGATGGTATGGTAGAAACATATGAAAGTAAATTAACAAGAAGGCAAATGGAGAGATGATGAACAATACATCACCTGATTCCCCTCCAGCTTTTTGAACAATTCTCCCAGCTGAGTAGTAAGATAGGTTATCAGCACCTTAGAACTTGGGTCAGAGCCAGAAGTCATCCCAAGGAAACTTGGCTGAGTAGAAACCTATTCAGAGAATTGAAGATAGAAGTCTATTTAAACAAATTATAAAATATTGAGCTGAAGTAGTGGACACTTGTGAAAAGAACATTCATAGTCCACCATTATAACTTTGAAAGAGCAATGGTATCCCCAAAATAGCAAGTTACCCTTGAATTGACCTTGGCAGAGTAAAAAAAAAAAAAAAAAAAAAAGGCTGCAATTAAACATTCACTTTTTGGGACTTCATATAATGGTTTACTTGGTATAAAGTTTCAAGCTTTCATCTATTTACCATAGGTGTCTTCATATAATTAATAAATAATACACATGTACTTCTGTATCTGTATGTTTATAAGGAGAAGGAAGTATTCATTGAAGTTAAAAGATTAGATGACAAGAATAAATGTATTCTTTTATTTCTGTTTAAAATTGTTTATTTTTAATTGCTGTAGATGCACAAGTTTTACATATTTATGGGGTACATGTGATATTGATACAAGCCTAAGATGTGTAATGATCAAACTGGGGTAATTGGGGTATCCATCACCTCAAGCATTTATCATTTCTTTGTGCTAGGAACATTCCAGTCCCACTCTTTTAATTATTTTGAAATAAAATACATTTTTCTTAACTGTAGTTGCCCTATTGTGCTACTGAACACTAGATTTTTTTTTTATACTTTAAGTTCTAGGGTACATGTGCACAATGTGCAGGTTTGTTACATATGTATACATGTGCCATGTTGGTGTGCTGCACCCAGCAACTCGTCATTTACATTAGGTATTTCTCCTAATGCTATCCCTCCCTCCTCCCCCCACCCCACAACAGGCCCTGGTGTGTGATGTTCCCCACCCTGTGTCCAAGTGTTCTCACTGTTCAGTTCCCACCTATAAGTGAGAACATGCGGTGTTTGGTTTTCTGTCCTTGGATAGTTTGCTCAGAATGATGGTTTCCAGCTTCATCTATGCCCCTGCAAAGAACATGAACTTATCCTTTTTTATGGCTGCATAGTATTCCATGGTATATATGTGCCACATTTTCTTAATCCAATCTATCATTGATGGACATTTGGGTTGGTTCCAAGTCTTTGCTGTGGTGAATAGTGCCGCAATAAACATACGTGTGCGTGTGTCTTTATAGTAGCATGATTTATAATACTTTGGGTATATACCCAGTAATGGGATCGCTGGGTCAGATGGTATTTCTAGTTGTAGATCCTTGAGGAATTGCCACACTGTCTTCCACAATGGTTGAACTAGTTTACAGTCCCATCAACAGTGTAAAAGTATTTCTCCACATCCTCTCCAGCACCTGTTGTTTCCTGATTTTTTAATGATTGCCATTCTAACTGGTGTGAGATGGTATCTCATTGTGGTTTTGATTTGCATTTCTCTAATGGGCAGTGATGATGAGCATTTTTTCATGTGTCTGTTGGCTGCATAAATGTGTTCTTCTGAGAAGTGTCTGTTCATATCCTTTGCCCGCTTTTTGATGGGGTTGTTTGAGTTTTTCTTGTAAATTTGTTTAAGTTCTTTGTAGATTCTGGATATTAGCCCTTTGTCAGGAGGGTAGATTGTAAAAATTTTCTCCCATTCTGTAGGTTGCCTGTTCACTCTGATGATAGTTTCTTTTGTTGTGCAGAAGCTCTTTAGTTTAATTAGGTCCCATTTGTCGATTTTGGCTTTTGTTGCCATTGCTTTTGGTGTTTTAGTCATGAAGTCTTTGCCCATGCCTAGGTCCTGAATGGTATTGCCTAGGTTTTCTTTTAGGGTTTTTATGGTTTTAGGTCTAACATTTAAGTCTTTAATCCATCTTGAATTAATTTTTGTATAAGGTGTAAGGAAGGGATCCAGTTTCAGTTTTCTACTATGGCTAGCCAGTTTTCCTAGCACCATTTATTAAATAGGGAATCCTTTCCCCATTTCTTGTCAAGTTTGTCAGGTTTGTCAAAGATCAGATGGTTGTAGATGTGTGGTATTATTTCTAGGGCTCTGTTCTGTTCCATTGGTCTATATCTCTATTTTGGTACCAGTACCATGCTGTTTTGGTTACTGTAGCCTTGCAGTATAGTTTGATGTCAGGTAGCATGATGCCTCCAGCTTTGTTCTTTTGGCTTAGGATTGTCTTTGCAATGTGGGCTCTTTTTGGTTCCATATGAACTTTAAAGTAGTTTTTTCCAATTCTGTGAAGAAAGTCATTGGTAGCTTGATGGGGATGGCATTGAATCTATAAATTATCTTGGGCAGTATGGCAATTTTCATGATATTGATTCTTCCTGTCCATGAACATGGAATATTCTTCCATTTGTTTGTGTCCTCTTTTATTTCATTGAGCAGTGGTTTGTAGTTCTCTGTGAAGAGGTCCTTCACATCCTTTGTAAGCTGGATTCCTAGGTATTTTATTCTCTTTGAAGCAATTGTGAATGGGAGTTCACTTGTGATTTGGCTCTCTGTTTGTCTGTTATTGGTGTATAGGAATGTTTGTGATTTTTGTACATTGATTTTGTATCCTGAGACTTTGCTGAAATTGCTTATCAGCTTAAGGAGATTTTGGGCTGAGACGATAGGGTTTTCTAAATATAGAATCATGTCATCTGCAAACAGGGACAATTTGACTTCCTCTTTTCCTAATTGAATACCCTTTATTTCCTTCTCCTGCCTGATTGTCCTGGCCAGAACTTCCAACACTATGTTGAATAGGAGTGGTAAGAGGGGGCATCCCTGTCTTGTGCCAGTTTTCAAAGGGAATGCTTCCAGTTTTTGTCCACTCAGTATGATATTGGCTGTGGGTTTGTCATAAATAGCTCTTATTATTTTGAGATACGTTTCATCAATACCTAATTTGTTGAGAGTTCTTAGCATGAAGGGCTGTTGAATTTTGTCAAAGGCCTTTTCTGCATCTATTGAGATAATCATGTGGTTTTTGTCTTTGGTTCTGTTTATATATTGGATTATGTTTATTGATTTGCGTATGTTGAGCCAGCCTTGCATCCCAGGGATGAAACCCACTTGATCATGGTGGATAAGCTTTTTGATGTGCTGCTGGCTTCGGTTTGCCAGTATTTTATTGAGGATTTTTTCATCGATGTTCATCAGGGATATTGGTCTAAAATTCTCTTTTTTTGTTGTGTCTCTGCCAGGTTTTGGTATCAGGATGATGCTGGCCTCATAAAATGAGTTAGGGAGGATTCCCTCTTTTTCTGTTGATTAGAATAGTTTCAGAAAGAATGGTACCAGCTCCTATTGTACCTCTGGTAGAATTCGGCTGTGAATCCTTCTGGTCCTGCACTTTTTTTGGTTGGTAGGCTATTAATTATTGCCTCAATTTCAGAGCCTGTTATTGTTCTATTCAGGGATTTAACTTCTTCCTGGTTTAGTCTTGGGAGGGTGTATGTGTCCAGGAATTTATCTGTTTCTTCTAGATTTTCTAGTTTATTTGCATAGTGGTGTTTATAGTATTCTCTGACAATAGTTTGTATTTCTGTGGGATCAGTGGTGATATCCCCTTTATCATTTTTTATTGCGTCTATTTGATTCTTCTCTCTTTTATTCTTTATTAGTCTTGCTAGCAGTCTATCTATTTTGTTGATTTTTTCAAAAAACCAGCTTCTGGATTAATTGATTTTTTGAAGGGTTTTTTTGTGTCTCTATCTCCTTCAGTTCTGCTTTGATCTTAGTTATTTCTTGCCTTCTGCTAGCTTTTAAATTGGTTTGCTCTTGCTTATCTAGTTCTTTTAATTGTGATGGTAGGGTGTTGATTTTAGATCTTTCCTGCTTTCTCTTGTGGGCATTTAGTGCTATAAATTTCCCACTACACACTGCTTTAAATGTGTCCCAGAGATTCTGGAATGTTGTGTCTTTTTTCTCATTGGTTTCAAAGAACATCTTTATTTCCACCTTCATTTGGTTATTTACCCAGTAGTCATTCAAGAGCAGGTTGTTCAATTTCCATGCAGTTGTGTGGTTTTGAGTGAGTTTCTTAATCCTGAGTTCTAATTTGATTGCACTGTGGTCTGAGAGACAGTTTGTTACAATTTTTGCTCTTTTGCATTTGCTGAGGAGTGCTTTACTTCCAACTATGTGGTACATTTTGGAATAAGTGTGATGTGGTTCTGAGAAGAATGTATATTCTGTTAATTTGGGGTGGAGAGTTCTATAAATGTCTATTAGGTCCACTTAGTGCAGAGCTGAGTTCAAGTCCTGGATATCCTTGTTAAATTTCTGTCTTCTTGATCTGTCTAATGTTGACAGTGAGGTGTTAAAATCTCCCGTTATTACTGTGTCAGAGTCTAAGTCTCTTTATAAGTCTCTAAGGACTTGCTTTATGAATCTGGGTGCTCCTGTATTGGGTACATATATGTTTAGGATAGTTAGCTGTTGAATTGATCCCTTTACCATTATGTAATGGCCTTCTTTGTCTCTTTTGATCTTTGTTGGTTTGAAGTCTGTTTTATCAGAGACTAGGATTGCAACCCCTGCTTTTTTTTTTTGTTTTCAATTTGCTTGGTAGATCTTCCTCCATCCCTTTATTTTGAGCCTATATGTGTCTCTGCACGTGAGATGGGTCTCCTGAATACAGCACACTGATGTGACTTGACCCTTTATCCAATTTGCCAGTCTGTGTCTTTTAATTGGGGCATTTAGCCCATTTACATTTAAGATTAATATAGTTATGTGTGAATTTGATCCTGTCATTATGATGTTAGTTGGTTATTTTGCTCATTAGTTGATGCAGTTTCTTCCTAGCCTTGATGGTCTTTACAATTTGGCATGTGTTTGCAGTGGCTGGTACTGGTTGTTCCTTTCCATGTTTAGTGCTTCCTTCAGGAGCTCTTGTAAGGCAGGCCTGGTGGTGACAAAGTCTCTCTACATTTGGTTGTCTGTAAAGGATTTTATTTCTCCTTCACTTATGAAGCTTAATTTCGCTGGATATGAAATTCTGGGTTGAAAATTCTTTTCTTTAAGAACGTTGAATATTGTCCCCCACTCTCTTCTGGCTTGTAGAGTTTCTGCTGAGAGATCCACTGTTAGTCTGATGGGCTTCCCTTTGTGGGTAACCCGATGTTTCTCTCTGGCTGCTGTTAACATTTTTTCCTTCATTTCAACTTTGGTGAATCTAACAATTATGTGTCTTGGGGTTGCTCTTCTCAAGGAGTATCTTTGTGGCATTCTCTGTATTTCCTGAATGTGAATGTTGGCCTGCCTTGCTGGGTTGTGGAAATTCTCCTGGATAATATCCTGAAGAGTGTTTCCCAACTTGGTTCCATTTTCCCCATCCTTTCAGTTACACCAATAAAATGTAGATTTGGTCTTTTCACATAGTCCCATATTTCTTGGAGGCTTTGTTCATTTCTTTTTACTCTTTTTTCTCTAACCTTGTCATCTCTCTTCATTTCATTCATTTGATCTTCAATCACTGATACTCTTTCTTCCACTTGATCAAATTGGCTACTGAAGCTTGTGCATGCATCACGTAGTTCTCGTGCCATGGTTTTCAGCTCCATCAGGTCATTTAAGGTCTTCTCTATGCTGTTTATTCTAGTTAGCCATTCATCTAATCTTTTTTCAAGGTTTTTAGCTTCCTTGCGATGGGTTCAAACATCCTCCTTTAGCTCCGAGAAGCTACCGATCTTCTGAAGTCTACTTCTGTCAACTCATCAAAGTCATTCTCTGTCCAGCTTTGTTCCATTGCTGGCGAGGAGCTGTGATCCTTTGGAGGAGAAGAGGTACTCTGGTTTTTAGAATTTTCAGCTCTTCTGCTCTGGTTTCTCCCCATCTTTGTGGTTTTATCTACTTTTGGTCTTTGATGATGGTGACCTACAGATGGGGTTTTGGTGTGGATCTCCTTTTTGTTGATGTTGATGCTCTTCCTTTCTGTTTGTTAGTTTTCCTTCTAACAGTCAGGACCCTCAGCTGCAGGTCTGTTGGAGTTTGCTGGAGGTCCACTCCAGACCCTCTTTGCCTGGGTATCACCAGCGGAGGCTGTGGAACAGCAAATATTGCAGAACAGCAAATGTCACTGCCTTATCCTTCCTCTGGAAGCTTAGTCTCAGAGGGGCACCCGGCTGTATGAGGTGTCAGTTGGCCCCTACTGGGAGGTGTCTCCCAGTTAGGGGGCATCAGGGACCCACTTCAGAAGGCAGTCTGTCTGTTCTCAGATCTCAAACTCCGTGCTGGGAGATCCACTGCTCTCTTCAAAGCTGTCAGACAGGGACGTTTAAGTCTGCAGAAGTTTCTGCTGCCTTTCGTTCAGCTATGCCCTGCCCCTGGAGGTGGAGTCTACAGAGGCAGGCAGGCCTTGTTGAGCTGCCATGGGCTCCACCCAGTTTGAGCTTCCAGGCTGCTTTGTTTACCTACTCAAGTCTCAGCAATAGGGGACACCCCTCCGCCAGCCTCGCTGCTGCCTCACAGTTCTATTTTGGACTGCTGTGCTAGCAGTGAGTAAGGCTCTGTGGGCATGGGGCCTGCCAAGCCAGGTGCGGGATATAATCTCCTGGTGTGCCGTTTGCTAAGACCATTGGAAAAGCACAGTATTAGGGCAGGAGTGTCCCGATTTTCCAGGTACCGTCTGTCATGGCTTCCCTTGGCTAGGAAAGAGAATCCCCCAACCCCTTGCACTTCCCAGGCAAGGTGATGCCCTGCCCTTCTTCAGCTCACATTCCATGAGCTGCACCCACTGTTCAACCAGTCCCAGTGAGATGAACCCGGTACCTCAGTTGGAAATGCAGAAATCACCCATCTTCTGCATTGCTCATGCTGGGAGCTGTGGACTGGAGCTGTTCCTATTCGGCCATCTTGGGATATCAAGAATAAATGTATTCTGAAGGGTAATTATTTGGTCACCTGATAGACTCTAAGCCCTGATGATATGAATGTATTATCATCTTCTTACATCTTTGTACTGCCTAACTCAAGGGTAGTCTACACTTGCCTCTATTATCCTACATCACATTTATTACTCTTGAGTTGCTTAGAATTTAGATTCCATTTCCACCAGTTTATTAATGTCTTTAAAATCGCTCATACTCACAGAGAACCATTAGTATTTCTTTTGTTCCTTTTTCTTTCTTTCTTTCTTTTTTCTAAATGTGTAAGCTCTCCATATTGTTTAGTTCCAGTTGATTTTTTCTCCTGATTGGATAAAAACAGCTAATATTTAAAGACCATTTACTATGTGCCAGATATTGCACTAAGATCATCATTAGATGCTACTTTGAGTTCTTTCCCAGTCCAGATGAGAGCAAGGGGCCCTCTAGGTTTGGCTGAGGCAGTTCAGCTAATTCACTTTCCCTTGAAACCAATTCCAGGTGTAGTTCCATAATATAAAAAAGAACAGAGGAGCTTGCTTCCACAAGGAAAATCATTTCAGTTATGCATATTAGATGTGTTGTTTACTATAGAATCACATTTGGAAATTATATGAGGAAGGAACGTCTTTCATAACAAAGTATATGCCCTTGACTGTTATTAATATTTGCCTCTTTTTTTCCCCTTCAGCTCAGTGTGAAGTGGATTTTTGGTCATCAGGCAAAGAAATACTTTTGGCTTGCGTTATCTACTTATCTGTCCAACTGGTAATATTAACCAAGCAATTATCTTTGTGTTGTGTAGACCTGAGTTAAAAATACTTTAAGAAGCATCATGAAAAGTTTTGCTATTCCACTGATAGAGGGAAATTTATTAGAGGAATTCAAAGACCACAAATATGGAAGGTATAAAAATGATAACAAAAGACTTCTTGTGTGTCCACTTCAGTGTGCCCAAGGTTTGAATTGGAAGAAAGTAGAGACAGAAGGGGTGAATTGACATTCTACCCAAAGACATGTGGGGCTTATTCCAGGATAATATTTTAACTCAGCGTTTCATCTTCTGCCCTCTCTTGCCTCCAAGTTTCAGAATTCTCTGTCTTCTTTCTTCCTTTTATCTGTCTCCCATCTTCCTTTTCCCTTTCCTCCATTTTGCTTTTCACTGTCATTGAAGTCAGAGCAGAGCCAGAGTGTTATGACAATAGGCTAGAAAGAGAGAAGAGAGATACACCGGTGTTTTTATTCCAACTCTATGTCTTTTTTCACTCTCTCTTTCAGCAAGTGTTGAATGTTAACTATGGAAAAGACACACACACACACACGCACACACACACAGCCTTATTCTGTGCCAGAGCAGAACTCTGAAAATTGCTGCCAGGTGGCCGTCACCCAAAAGACCATAGAATTCCTGGCACCAGGCAGAATCTGTGGCTGTGGCCAAGTGATTGTTGCTGAACTTACCTGTGTCGAAAGGTCAGCCTTCCAGTGCTAAGGCTGGGCACAGGCACTAAGGCAAATTGGATTGTGAATGGAGGCCCTGAGGCATGTTCTGCACTTTGCAACTGGTCTGGCAGGCTCCACTCCTCCACCTTCTAAGTCTGCCACAGGCATGGGAAACACCTGGGCAGCGACAAAGGTGGTTAAGGCAGCTTCGCCAAGGTACAGTATCAACCACCTTTGCTTTGCACACAAAACGTATGGTAATGACCACATTCTTAGCAGGTGATTTTCCAATACAGTGTCTTGATGAAAAAGCCCTAAATCTTTACATGAGACGTTGGCTTCAATACTGCCACACTAAAATCACATGTTATTTGAGTAGATACTTTACCCATTTGTAACTCAAATATAAATGTTACCAACTTGAGAAACTATTAACGAATCAGAGCACAGCTTAGAAACTGTTTTGTGTGCATATTTCTCAGTGTGTATGTACCTGTGGATTATGGGTGGATTCATAGATTAAAAGAAGAATCATGGATTATCAAAAGGGATACATACAACCAAAGTTATTTAACCATTGACCATTTTTGTCCCTCTGTTTCTCCAAATGGAAAATGGATAAAAGAAAAAAATCCTGTTTAATTTACAAGTCAGAGGAATGAGTGAGAGAGAAACTTCTTCAGGAATAAAATAGAAGCCATCAGATTGGAACTCCTTCAATGTCCTGTGATTGATTCAGTGGCCAGATCCTCACCCTCTTCTCCTTCCCACTTGCTACTGTGAATGATAAATCCATCCTCTTCATTGTATCGTCAAAGCCTAATGTCACCACCATTCTTCTAGATCACCTATCTTTTTACCTCTCCTGGAATTGTATTCTATTGTGCTCTTCTTATTCATGTAACTCCAACATGCTTCTTCTCTTAAGTATTTAAATGTGAGTGAGTTTTTCTGAACTTCCAGGAAAACCTCCCTTCATTCTACAGCACCTTCCAACTCACTTTTATCTTTCACTGCCAAACTCATTTGAGTGTCATGTACACTTACAATCTCTCCTTGGCTCCTTCTCATTCTTTTCTTGGAACACTGAAATCTGGTGTCCACTGTTACCATCCCACTGAAATTGCTTGTGTTAACCAACAATTCCACTTGCTCTTATGAATGATTTCCATGACTCTCAGCCCAGCAGGGCACTTTGAATTTTTTGCTTATTTAATCATTCAGCATCACTTGGTCCTGATGACTATTTGTACTATTTGAGGCATTTCGTTTCTTGGATTGTGTGACACCACACTTGCAAGCATGTTTTCTGCCTCTCTGGACATTTCTTCTTGTTCTCTGTTTCATATGTAGTAGAAAGGTCACTCAGGTGGATTCTCAAAGATCTAGTATAATTATTGTAATCTATTTTTCATAAGAGGGTTAATGTGATTATCAGTTAAGATCTTTGGGGTGCTAGTAAACTTTTGATGCTGAATTTCAAAGTCAGTTTATTATCATCATTAATTTATAGTAGTCTATGGACCTAGGAGGACCTATTGTTTGACTCCAAGCCTATTCTTGTTTCTCCCTACACCCCCCAGGAAATTCTGACTGCTTTCTCAGCACTATTGTTTTTGTCTAATGTGATTCCTCATGGAACAGTCACAGGATCACATCTAATTTCATTTTAAAGTCATTGTAACAGGCTCAGTATGAAATACGCATGTTATTTTTAGTTTACATTTATTGAACACGTGCTATGTGCCAAGCATGTGACATTTTGAATTATCTCAAGTTTGTTCTGGTAAAAGATGGAATATAGAAATAGTAATTCACTATTCTAGTCCTCAGAACAAGTCTGGTAGAGTTAGATATTCTTATCCTTCACTAGCACATTATCAAAGGTGGGATTCACTACCTTAATAATATCCTAAAACCATGTTCTTTCTGCTGTGCATACTTATATTCTTTGCTATAAAGAGCTTCACATTTTAAGATTGTTTAAATAATTAACTCACATAGACAATGGCTAAATAGTGGCTTCTTATTTGGTCCTTTCTATCCCAAATCATGATTTTAAATTTCTAGAGATGAAGTCAACATTAAAATCCTCAGACTCCAATTAAAAAAAATCTATTCAGGACTTCTGAGTTACCAGAAATATTTCCAAGATTTCTTTTCTGAATTTCTTTCTCCCATATTGGTTATTGGTTTTTGAGTTTGGCATGTCTTGCTACACACTGCCTACTACGTCACTAAAATGTACTGCAAAAAGACAGCACACACTGATTGTTCTCCCCGGGGGCTGGCACAGTAATGAGATAGCAAGGACTGATGTGAAGAAGCTACAAGAGAAGAATAGGGAAAATTCACTTGGCTATTAGGCAACTAAGTGACTGGAGGTGGGGAGTGATTTTACCCCCCAGGAATATTTGACAATGTCTGGAGATATTTGGTTGTTACAACCTGGGGAGTGGATACAGCCCAGCCACTGGCAACAAGTAAGTAGAAGCCAGGGATACTGCCAAACACTGTAAAACACACAGAGCGACTCTAGCCTTCCTTTCCCCAGACAAAGAATTTTCAGTCTCAAAATATCCATAAAGCAGAAGTTGAGAACCTCTGCTGTAGAGAAAGAGGAAAAAGGAAAAGGAAGGGTGACTTTGCAATTGTGTGTCTCTGTGACTCCAGACATGGAGATTTTATTGAGAACAATTAGGAGCCCAGAAGTTTCTCTGAATTATTGGATAAGGGGATGAATCATTTCAACCAGCTTGAGCTTGAGGTTAATGGGAGAGACACAGCTGGCAGAACCAGTAGGCAGAAACGTTGTTAAGCTAAAGCAAGTGCAAAAGGAAATGTGAATATAGAACTAATTCACCTTGGGGTGATAGTTGAGACCACAAAAGTGGTTGAAATGTTCAAGTACATGTGGGAAAAGAAGAGCAAAGGCATTTTACTGGTACTCTGGAAACATAAATCCTTCGCATAAATAGTGAATTTTTAAGTGATATACTGTAGGAATTATTCCTGTTAAGCCCATCTGTTTCAACACAAGGAATCAAGATTTGAATACCAATCTTTCTAAAATAAAGGTTCCTGGACAGATTTAATTTTACTTGTGTTAACAGTTTGCTTCTTTTACCTCAATACCACTATTTTCTATTTGAAGCAGAGGTTATCAAGTTTAGTATTTATTTTTGCTTAAGATTTCCATATAAAGATTATAAGGTGTCAATGGCAAGAGGGATTGAAGACATTTTAGCTGTAAAATCAAGACCAGAAAAAAAGGATATCTATAGAGAGCGTGTAGTCTGGGCTTATTTTAAGTTTGTCTGCTTTCTGGGTTGGTTAAAAAGCACTTAATAGGTTCAGTTTATAATTGCTAAACATGGAAACATTGAAACACCACACCCTTATGTGACTTATAATAAATAGTGTCTTTAGCACAAATATATTTTTATCAAAGCACCTAGAGACAGCCAGCCACACCGATCACATTATTAACCAATCACCTTCTAGCCCAGATTTACTTTGTAGAAGTTGTGGAGTAGGGAGTCCTCAGTTAAGCAACTTGCAACTGAATTATTTTAATGACCCAGCTGAGGATCACTCCATTGCATCCCTTCCTCCCTCCAAAGCAAGACTCATAATTATATTAAGAAGTTCTTATTTATGGATGCTTGTAACTTTATCTGATCCTAGAAAACTAGTGGTTTGTTCGGAAATGTTGCTACTGAAAAATCTGGTGTAGGCAGAGAGTGCACCCACTGGTTCTGTAGAAAAATGAGTTGGCATCAACTAGGTCTCTCCAAGGTCTTCAGGCACAGTGAGGTTTGGAGTTTCACAGATTGGGGGAACCGGTTGGATTCCTCTTAGCTCCCTTATAAAAACTTCTTCACTTTATTACTTGTGTATTGTGAGTATTCATGGCTTCATCTGCTCTGTCTTTTAATAATATTTACAGCTTTGTTAGCCATGGCCTTAAAAATAGTTTTAACCTTATTATTCAAATAGATGTCTCATAATGCTGAATAATGCATGACCCATACATGCTAAGAATAAACTAGATAGTACCATGAAATCTTCCACCCACGTTAATGGAAATGTATGGAATGCAAAACTGGAACCCAGCTGCAATGTTTTCTGCAGGGATGGCTCTTCATGTTGGTAGAGGAAGCCACCTACTCATAATTCATTAGAGGGGTCCGAAATGTTTGTGTGGAAATTTCTCCCTCAGGCCTGCCATTGCATTTGAGATTCTCACCATTACAGTGAATTCTTTGCCTAAGACATCATTTCAGTAAGAGCATATTTAAAGTGCATAGAAACATCCTGCAAGGGTAGGAACACTCAACTGAAGTTTATTTTTATTTTAGCACAGATAAGGTTGTCTTTTTTTTCTAATTTTATGCCTCTTTCTTAGAAAGTAGAGCTCTGAAAAAGTAGGAGTTGGGGAAATATTTTACCAAGATATGAAATCAGAAACGTTCAGGCATAATGGGCATTGCTAGTGGGGCCCATTGTGATGGTGGTAGATGGACGAGGGGGAAGAGAGTTGCTGTTGGTTCAAGGGTACTACATGAGGAAGCATGCCTTAGGGACACTGCCTTTAGAGACCTATCCTTGAAGACATTAATGTGAGTCATTTCTAATAATAGCAACATGAATGATAATATCAATAACAACAACTTCAAGTATTCTCCACTGGGTGTTAGGACCTAAGCTACATGTTTAACATTCATTATCTAATTCTCACAACAACTACAGATGAACAAGCTCAAAAAGGTAAAACCTACTTAAGTATGAAGTTAGGTGGTGGAATTGGGATTTGAAATCAGGTTGATCTGATTCCAAATTCATGATACTAACCATTATTCATATTGCATCTTTACTATTTCTCCCCCTTAGCACATCTCCTCATCATCTCTTCAAATTTATGCTTCAGCTGTGTGTTCTTTTCCCTGCCTAGGGTATCTTAATCCTCTTTTATATCTGCTAGAATATTTTTGTGTTTTTGATGACCAGGCTACGTGGTAAAATATCACCTCCTTAAAAATTTTTATTTAATGTATGATTGATTGCATTAATTATTGTTATTATTATTTTTATCAACTCTGATTTTTTAAGTTCCATGGTACATGCACAGGATGTGCAGGTTTGTTACATAGGTAAACGAATGTCATGGTGGTTTGCTGTACAGATCAACCCATCACCCAGGTATTAAGTCCAGGACCCATTAGCTGTTCTTCCTGATGCTCTCCCTTCCCCCGCCCCTGTGGACAGGCCCCAGAGTGTGTTGCTCTCCCCCATGTGTCTATGTGTTCTCATTGTTCAGATCTGACTTATAAGTGAGAACATATGGTATTTGGTTTTCTGTTCCTGCACATTAGTTTGCTGAGGATAACAGCTTGCAACTCCATCCATGTCCCTGCAGAGGGCATGATCTTGTTCCCTTTTATGGCTGCATAGTCTTCCAGGGTGTATGTGTACCACATTTTCTTTATCCAGTCTACTGTTGATGAACATTTGGGTTTATTCCATGTCCTTGCTATTGTGAATTGTGCTGCAATAAACATATGTGTGCATGTATCTTTATAATAGAATGATTTATATTCCTCTGGGTATATACCCAGTAATAGGGTTGCTGGATCAAATGGTATTTCTGCTTCTAGATTTTTGAGGCATTGCCACACTGTCTTCCACAACGGTTGAACTAATTTACATAACCACCAACAGTGTAAAAGCGTTCCTTTTCTTTTTCTCTGAAAACCTGCCAGCATCTGTTGTTTCTTGACTTTTTAATAATTGCCATTCTGACTGTCATGAGATGGTATCTCGTTGTGGCTTTAATTTGCATTGCTCTAATGCTAAGTGGCGTTGAGCTTTTTTTCATATGTTTGTTGGCCACATGAATGTCTTCTTTTGAGAAGTGTCTGTTCATGTCCTTTGCCCACTTTTTAATGGGGTTGTTTATTTTATTCTTGTAAATTTGTTTAAGTTCCTTGTAAATTCTGGATATTAGACCTTTGTCAGATGGATAGATTGCAAAAATGTTCTCCCATTCTGTAGAGTGTTTGTTCACTTTGATGATAGTTTCTTTTGCTGTGCAGCAGTTCTTTAGTTTAATTAGATATCATTGTCAATTTTTGCTTTTGTTGCAATTGCTTTTAGTGGTTTCATCATTAAATCTTTGCCTGTGCCTATGTCCTGAATGGTATTCTCTGGATTTTCTTCTAGGGTTTTTATAGTTTGGGGTTTTACAAATAAGTCCTAATCCACCTTGAGTTAATTTTTGTATAAGGTGTAAGGAAGGGATCCAGTTTCAATTTTCTGCATATGGCTGGCCAGTTCTCCCAGCACCACTTATTAAATAGGGAATCTTTTCCCTATTGATTGTTTTTGTCAGATTTGTTGAAAATCAGATGGTTGTACCTGTGTGGTCTTATTTCTGAGTTCCCTATTCTGTTCTATTGGTCTTTGTTCTGTTTTTGTATCAGTACCATTACTGTAGCCTTGTAGTATAGTTTGAAGTTGGGTAGTGGCTTTCTTCTTTTGCTTAGGATTGTCTTGGCTATACGGGCTCCAGCTTTGTTCTTTTTGCTTAGGATTACCTTGGTTATCTGTGCTCTTTTGATTCCGTATGGATTTTAAAATAGTTTTTTTTCTAATTCTGTGGAGAATGTCAATGGTAGTTTAATGGGAATAGCATTGAATCTATAAATTGCTTGGGGCAGTAGGGTCATTTTCACAATATTGATTCTTCCGTGAGCATGTAATGTTTTTCCATTTGTTTGTGTCCTCTCTGATTTCATTGAGCACTGGTTTGTAGTTCTCCTTGAAGAGGTCCTTCACTTCCCTTATTAGCTGTATTCCTGGCTATTTTATTCTCTTTGTAGCAATTGTGAATGGAAGTTCATTCATGATTTGGCTCTCTTCTTGTCTGTTGTAGGTGTATAGGAATGCTTGTGATTTTTGCACATTGATTTTGTATCTTGTGATTTTGCTGAAGTTTCTTATTAGGTTAAGAAGCTTTTGGGATGAGATGATGTGGTTTTCTAGATATAGGATCATGTCATCTGCAAACAAAGAAAATTTGACTTCCTCTCTTCCTATTAGAATATGCCTTATTTTTTTCTCTTGCCTGATTGCCCTGGCCAGGACTTCCAATACTATGTTGAATAGGAGTAGTGAGAGAGGGCATCCTTGTCTTGTGCCATTTTTCAAAGACAATGCTTCCAGCTTTTGCCCATTCCATATGATACTGGCTGTGGGTTTGTCATAAGTGGCTCTTATTATTTTGAGGTGTATTTCTTCAATACCTAGTTTATTGAGAGTTTTTAACATGAAGGGATGTTGAATTTTATCAAAGGCCTTTTCTGTATCTATTGCGATAATCATGTGGCTTTTGCCTTTAGTTCTGTTTATGTGATAAATTATGTTTATTGATTTACGTATGTTGAACCAGCCTTGCATCCTGAGGATGAAGACTACTTGACTGTGGTGGATAACCTTTTTGATGTGCTGCTGGATTTGGTTTGCCAGTATCTGGTATTTAGTTGCACAGCTCTGTGCTTCAGACCCAAGGCCCTGGTGGCATGGGCTTGCAAGAAGATCTCCTGCTCCATGAGTTGCAAGGATCTGTGGGAGAAGTGTGGTTTCCCCAGGTTGGGTCATACAATTACTCACCTCCTCCCTTAGCTGGGGGTAGGGGTTCTCCTGGTTCTGTGCTGCTCATAGATGGGCTGTCACCCCACTCTGCTTTTCCTGACTCTCCATGGGCTGTGTTGACTGCCTAGTCAGTCCCAAAGTGAGAACCTGGATACCTCAGCTGAAGAGGTAGAATTTACTCATCAGTTTTTTTCTTCTCTGTGAGAGCTTCAGACTGCAGCTGCTTCCAATGGACCATCTTGGCCTACCAAAACTATTGCATTTATTATTACAACTAACTGGGGACACATTACTTTGTTCCCTGCCAGACTATGAGATGGTTGAGACAGAAAAGAATCCTTTTTTTTATAATGTTTGTAGCCCAGAGCCTAACTTTATCATTTGAACATACTAAACAATCAATAGGCGTTTGTTGAATGAATAAATTTGGTTATAAATGTCCTATAAAAATGCGGAATAAGCAACCTTTATCCTGAATTTACCAAAAAAAGATTAAATTATGTCCACAGGAATCTGTTTTAGAAGGCAGGAAATGTACATAGCACTTTTAGAAATATTTTATTTTTTTATTAACTAAGATTTTCATTAGTTATCCACACAATTTTTATCCAACTCACTAATTTTATTGTGAATGGTTAGTTGAATTATATTGTATGTTCCCAAGTGATGTAAAGATGGAAAAAATTATATACAGTAATGTGCTACATAATGTTTTGGTTGACAACAGACTGCATATATGACAGTGGTCCTGTAAGTTTTTAAAACTGTATTTTTACTGTGCCTTTCCTATGTTCAGATACACAAATATTTAGCATTGTGTTAAATTGCCTACGGTATTCAGGACAGTAGCATGCTGTACAGGTTTGTAGCTGAGGAGCTGATATCATTTGGCTGTGTCTCTACCCAAATCTCATCTTGAATTGTAGTTCACATAATCCCCACCTGTAGTGGGAGGGACCCAGTGGGAGGTAGTAATTTAATTATGGGGGCTGTTACCTCCTTGCTGTTCTGGTGATAGTGAGTTCTCATGAGATCTGATGGTTTTGTAAGGGGCTACCTCCTTCACTGGGCACTCATTCTTCCCCTTTCTTCTGCCATGTGAAGAAGGATGTGTTTGCTTCCCCTTCTGCCATGATTATAAGTTTCCTGAGGCCTCCCCAGCCCTGTGGAACCGTGAGTCAATTAAACCTCTTCCCTTTATAAATTACCCAGTCTTGGGTATATCTTTATTTGCAGTGTGAGAACAGACCAATACAGTAAATTGGTACCAGGAGAGGGGTACTGCTGTAAAGATATCCAAATATGTGGAAGTGACTTTGGAACTGGCTAAGAGGCAGAGACTGGAACCATTTGGAGGGCTCAGAAGAAGACAGAAAAATGTGGGAAGGTTTAGAATTTCCTGGAGACTTGTTGAATAGCTTTGTCCAAAATGGTAATGGTAATATGGACAGTATTAGGTCCAGGTTGATGTGGTCTCACATGCAGATGGAGAACTTCTTGGGAACTGGAGTAAAAGTCACTCTATCTATGCAAAGAGACTGGCAGCATTTTGCTCCTGCCCTAGAGATTTGTGGAACTTTGAACTTGAGAGAGATTATCTGAAACTGGAACTTATATTTAAAGGGGAAGCAGAGCATACAAGTTTGAAAATTTTGCAGCCTGATGATGCAGTAGAGAAGAAAAACCCATTTTCTGGGGAGAAATTTAAGCCAGCTGCAGAAATTTGCATAAGCAACAAGGAGCCAAATGCTAATTGCCAAGACAATGAAGAATATATCTCTAGGGCATGTCAGAGAGCTTCAGAGCAGCCTCTCCCATCACAAGCCTGGCCTAGGAGGAAAAAATGTTTTCCTTGGCTGAGTCCAGGCTGCCCCTGCTGTGTGCAGCCTAGGGACTTGGTTCCCTGTGTCTCAGCCACTCCAGCCGTGACTAAAAGGGGCAAAGGTACAACTCAGGCCATGGCTTCAGAGGGTGCAAGCCACAAGCATTGGCAGCTTCCACATGGTGTTGGTCCTGTGGGTGTGCAGAAGACAAGAATTAAGGTTTGGGAGCCTCTGCCTAGATTTCAGAGGATGTATGGAAACGCCTGGATGTCCAGGCAGAGGTGTGCTGCAGAGGCAGAACCCTCATGGAGAGCCTCTGCTGGGGCAGTGTAGAAGGGAAATGTGAGACTGGAGCCCCCACACAGAGTCTCCACTGAGGCACTGCCTAGTAGAGCTGTGAGAAGAGGGCCACCATCCTCCAGACACCAGAATCATAGATCCACTGACAGCTTACACCATGCACCTGGAAAAGCCACAGACGTTTCACGCCAGCTAGTGAAAGCAGCTGGGAGGGAGGCTGTATCCTGCAAAGCCACAGGGGTGGAGCTGCCCAAGGCCGTACATACACCTCTTGTATCAGTGTGGGAGACATGGAGTCAAAGGAGATCGTTTAGGCACTTTAAGATTTAATGACTGCCCTATTGGATTTTGGACTTGCATGGGCCTCTAGCCCCTTTGTTTTGGCCAATTTATCCCATTTGGAATGGTGTACTCCCATTGTATCTAGGAAGTAACTAACTTGCTTTTGATTTTACAGGCTCCTAGTGGAAGGGACTTGCCTTGTCTCAGATGAGACTTTGGACTTGGACTTTTGAGTTAATGCTGGAATGAGTTAAGACTCTGGGGGACTGTTGGGAAGGCATAATTATGTTTTGAAATGTGAGGACGTAAGATTTAGGAGGGGGTCACAGGAAGAATTATATGGTTTGGCTGTGTCCCCACCCGAATCTCATCTCAAATTGTTGTTCCCATAATCCCCACATGTAGTGGGAGGGACTTGGTAGGAGGTAATTGAATCATGGCGGTGGTTACCTTCATGCTGTCCTCATGATAGTGAGTGAGTTCTCACAAGATCTGATGATTTTATAAGGGGCTTTTCCTCCTTTTGCTCGGCACTTCTCTTCGCTCCTACTAAAAAAGAAGAACGTGTTTGCTTCCCCTTCTGCCATGATTTTAAGTTTCCTGAGGCCTCCTCAGCCATGCTGAACTGTGAGTCAATGAAACCTGTTTCCTTTATAAATTACCCAGTCTGAATATGTCTTTATCAGCAGCATGAGAATGGACTAATAAAGGAGCAATAGGCTATACCATACGGCCTAGGTTTGTAGCAGGGTATACAATACAGGTTTGTATAAGTATACCCTATGATGTTTGCACAATGACAAAATTGCCTAACGACTCATTTCTCAGAATGCATTCCTGTTGTTAAGCAATGCCTGACTGTGTACACACACACACACACACACACACACACACACGCATATATTCTGATTACACCTTTGAGGATCTGTAATTATGAAACCTTTGCCAAAGGGGAACATACCATAATGCAAACCTATAAGAATTAGGAAAATAAAACGCTTGCCAATTTATTATCTGAGGAATCTATGAATAAATAATATGAATGCATATAAAAAGATACAAATATGTATCCTACAGTTAGCAAAACACCTTATACATAACTTTATGGGAGACATATAGAGGTGCTGTAAGTGTGGAAAACACATCACATGTGATCCTAGAAACATAATGTGTAACATCAGCGAAACAAGTGGTTGCTTTTTGTGGTCCTGGGAACTCAGAGATATGTGTGTATTTCTTCATTTGTAAGTTTTCCTTTGAATGTTTTAACAGTACTGAGCTCTTTAAAAAATAAAAACAAGATAAATATATTCTTCCACCTATTTATACATTTTAAGACAAAAATTATGCGTGTTTTATGTATTTCAAAATCAAATATAAATTGTAAATGGAAATCGTTCTGAAATGGAGAAAATTTTATCCGAGAGTCATCTTGTCTTTACAGTTAAAAATCTAAAACGGGGTCTGTGGGATGTTTTAATAATTCTGCTAAGTCAAATCAGCCAAACTGTGAGAGAGAAAGAGAGAGAGAGAGAGAGAGTGAGTATGTCTCACCTTACTCTTTCTTAAGAGCCAGAAGTGTTGATAGCACAATGAGAAGCTTAGGATAGAAACACAGATAGTCTGCATTAATGTGCAGACTGTTCCCTGGTTTTAAGCTAAACATTAACAGTCCATGCATTCATTCATTACATGCACAATAATGAAGAAGAAACCACTAGTCAGGCATATAACCAGGCTATGGATGCAAATATGAATGTGCTATAAAGTTAGCTGTGAGGACTGTATAGTCTGAGGAATAGGAATAATTGTAAACCAAAAAATGTCACAAATATTCTAAGAAGTGTTCTATAGGCACATCTGGTGCATTTTTAACCTTAGATCCTAGATGAATGTTCTACTGGAAACATTTTCTCAGGAAGATCCACTCAGTACTAATTGTTGTATGTTGTATCAGTGGTCTCCAACCTTTTTGGCACCAGGGATGGGTTTTGTGGAAGACAATGGTAGTGGTGGGTGGGGGTTGTTTCAGGACAAAACTGTTCCATCTCAGATCATCAGTCATTAGATTCTCATAAGTTGCATGCAACCTAGATCCCTTGCATGTGCAGATCACAAGAGGGTTCGTGCTCCTATAGAATCTAATGCCACTGCTGATCTGACAGGAGGTGGAGCTCAGGCAGTAATGCTCACTCACCTGCCACTCAACTCCTGCTGTGTGGCCTGGTTCCTAACAGACCATGGACTGGTACTGGTCCGCAGCTTAGGAGGTGGGGATCCCTCTGTTATTTGATTATTTACTGATTGTGTGAAAATTCTTTTTGTTAAAAGCAAGTGGCACCAGCAATTAACCTGATCTCGATGGTCACCATCAACGGTCATGGCATGGGGACTTCCTAAATGATTTCTAAGTCATTTGAAGAACCTTGTATTTCTGATCCAGATGTTAGACCAGTAGAGACCACCAGATAACATAAGAAACAGGCTCCAGTTCTCATTTTATCTAAAGATAAAACATGTAAAGATCCTAGTTTTGCACCATTGTATGCACAGACAGGAATGATTTGTCCCTTTCACTCTGTTTAGCTGCTCTAATTTATGGGGCACTATTGTGTAATGATTATGCAGACAGCCTTAAAGTTAGACTTTCCATGTTCAGCACTTAGATCCACCATTTACTTGCTGCATGGCTTCAGGCAAGTTCTTTAACCAGAGTCCATTTTCTCAACTGTAAATGTAAAATAACAACTGAGAATAAGATTATTGTGTGGATTTAATTAATTGATGCAAGCAAAGTAATTAGAGCAGTGCCTGGTACATAGGAGTGCTCTTATTACATTACCAAGTTTTTATGGCACTTGTTTCTGCTGGGCCCAAAGAAGACAACAGACTCCTTAATATAGCGCTCTGTACACCACTGCCACTTGGTTGGATTTGGCGTGTGAGGTGACATTAATTTGTCATCTTCATTCTATATAGATATAAAAGATCTTTAGTTTTTACTATTACGAACCTGCAGAAATGTCCTCTGAAAATTCAGCTCTAAGAAGTTTTGTAGGACATTGCTCTCATTAATCTGTCTACTGATCCTTTATTGGAAGGCACCTCATAACTCAAGAGTAGTATCCCTCTTGAACTCATTTGCTTTTTAACAGAGACTTATTGAAAGTATACATGGTTTCATAATCTTTAGGTATAATTTTCTGATGGTGACTTTCCAGGCATCAGAATAAATAATGAGGGAGCTTGGATCTCCCAGGATGAGCTGAGACACTCAGCAGAGATAAAGTAGATGTGGGTCAGTTGCATCCCCTGGTTATTTGCAGGAGCAAATCTTTCCTGCAGAAAAGTTTCCCCAGTTCCCAATGAGGTACGGGAATTATACAATTAAGATGAAGAAATGAGCTCACAATCAAAGATCCTTAAATGCATGAGGCAGCCACTCTGATTTAGATTTCTGGGACTGATGGATAACATATTTAGGCTCCTAAGATACTTGAGTTTTTCAGACATAGTGTAGACATATAGTGTATTATGTAGAGTATTATATGTACCAACTCTATATGTAACAAAGATGTTAAAATGCAGAGTTTACTAATCAACAAAAATTTATTAGAAAAAAACACATTAAAATGAAAAGTGAAAAATTCTAAATATAAAAAACATTGTTGAAATAATAAAAAATAAAACCCAAAAGATTGTTAAGTAGCTTATTAGATCAAGGCTAGAATGAAAAAGTCTGACACAGAGAATGGAAGAATAGTGATAATGGATGTGAATTCTCCAGAACTGATTAAAAAAACCCATAAATCCTCAGATTTTGAACCCACAATGTATCCTAAGCAGAATAAATAAAAACGCAATTCATGCCTAGACACATTTTTCTGAGATTACAGAATGTTGAAGAAGAAGGAAAAAAAAACAACTTGAAAGCAACCAGGAAAAAAGAGCAATTAAACTAAAACAGGAAGTCAAATGACAGCATCCTTGTCAACAGTGGTAACAGAAATAAAAAGACAATGGAATACTATCTTCAAATAGTTGAGAGGAAACAATAACTCTCAGCTTAATTTTATACTTAGCACAACTGTCATCCACGAGTGAGGGCAAAATAAAGATATTTTCAGAAAAATTAAAGTTAAAACTGAATTTACTACCAAAGTCCACCAAAACCATGGTTTGCAGAAAACTTTAAAGTAGGGCTTCCCAAATGTTTTGGTCTTCAGCCCTCTTCATGCACTTCAAAATTATTGAGGGACCTAAAGAACTTTTGTTTATGTGAGTTGTAGCTATCAATATTTACTATATGAAGTTTTATTTATTTATGTATTTTTTATTTATTATTTATCTTTTTGAGATAGGGTCTCTCTCTGTCACCCAGACTGGAGTACAGTGGCATGATCACAGCTCACTGCAGCCTTGACCTTCCTGGGCTCAGGTGATCCTCCTCCTCAGCCTCCTGATTAGCTGAGACTGCAGGTGCATGCCACCACATTTGGCTAATTTTTGTATTTTCATGGGCAGAGATGGTGTTTCACTACATTGCCCAGGCTGGTCTTGAACTCCTGGGCTCTAGTGATATACCTGTGTTGGCCTCTCAAAGTGTTAGGATTACAGGCATAAGCCACCACACCTGGCCTACCATATAAAGTTTTAAAACTGAGAAATTAAAAATAATATTTATCAATTCATTTAAAATAATAGGAAACCTATTACGTGTTAATTTAAATGCAATACATTTTTATGAAAATTATATATTTTTTAAAAATAGTGAGAATGACATTGTTTTACATTTTAATAAAATAGCTTTAATTTCTGTCTTAGTAGTAGACAGTGTAATTCACATATCTTGTTTACACTCAATCTCTTTTGATATCCTATGCCATGCACTTCTGGAAGACTTCATGAAGAGAGTTAAGAAGGGAAAAGGCAGATAATTTTTGGTGTTCTTATGAAAATGGTTTTGACCTCACGGATCCATTGGTAAGGTCTCAAGCACCCACAAGTTCTCTGTATCACACTTTGAGAACTTCCGTGTCTACCATATGCTCTGCAGGAAAAAGGAACATGATCCTAGAAGGAGATGTGATATATAAGAAGTAATGCTAATAAGAATAAAGTGGCAAACATATATAAAACTTCAAATAAATATTCAAAAATATAAGAATGATGTTTAATTGGGAGAGTGCATATAAGCATGAATGATGTGTATTTAGAATAAGGAACAGATAGTAATAATAATAACAACAGATGTTATTTATTGAAAACTACAATGTGCCAGGTATTATGTTAAGCACCATCATTTAATCCTGACACTAACCTTGCAACATAGCTACTCTTATTATCATCCTTTTGTAGTTGGGAAAATCAAAGCCCAGAAAAATAAAGTAGCTCATCTGTGGTAACAAAGCCAGAAAATGAAAGGGCTAAACGTGATTCTAAATCTTGCAGTCTGACTCTAGAGACTTCAGTGGAATACAATAATGTCTAAAGTTAGAAAAATATTAATAGAAATGTAGTGGTTTAACTTTGCTAAGAGGATAAATTCATACTTAACAGGTGTCTATTATGTGCTTAGTTTAATACTAGACACTATAGAGTATTTTAAAAGTCCCCATTCTAATGAAGTTTACAGTATTATGGCAATAAAACATCTTAGACTGATGGAAATGTATACATTGCAATAAAAAATCGTGCGGATATAGCTATGGGCATTTCTAAGCAGTGACATTGTGGAAAAGGATTTGACATCATCTTGAGAGGAAAGTGGACTTGGATCAACAGAGGTAATAGAAAGGATTTCAGTGAACATTTGAGCAATGAAAAGTAGAATAATCATGACCTATAAAGGGAACTATATGAAACTTATTTGACATACAAATAATATTCGTTTAGGGGAAGTTTAAGTCAGGCAACACCTAAGTTTGGATCAGACTGTGGAAGTCACTGAATACAAAGATGAGCTGAGCCTTGAAATTCAGAGAGAGAAAGCAGAACTTGTGCAAAATCCAGTAAACCCCAGATTCTTCATCTTTCTGGAGTTATAATAATCTCCCACCTGTGTGGTCTTCTGCGTTTTTTTCTTCATTGTTATCAATTCTCTATATTCATCTGGTCACCAAATTTTCATGTGTGTCTTTGAGTTGGGTTTTATGTTGCTGAAAAATACTTGATGTTGCTGTCTTCAGGAAATAAATCCAGTGTGGCAAGGGAACAAATACTCTCAAGACCAGGAACAACAAGACCTTTTTTGGCCGCTCTATTGATTACACATGACCTGAATCAGCTCTTTATTCTTCAATCTTTTCGTCTCTCAACTGGGGAGAGCAGCCACATTAATACTAGATAACGTTGAAAAACATTGACTCTTTCTGATAAAGGAAGATTATTAGAAATCATTGGCTAAAATCTCAAAACTTTGTATTGCTATTTCACTTTAAGTAGCACTGTGCCATACGTTGTATTTTAATTACTAACTAGATTGCTAAATGTAGACTGTAATTTGATAAAATATCTGTAATGTAGGCAAGCTACTATAGCTAAATACCCTTGCCATTTGCTTACACATATTGTATATATACACGTGTACCATATGCACACATATGGTGACTTGCTATATGGCTGTAAGACTTGGACCTGTATTTTCAGCAGTTCCATTTGTGGAGGTTCAGAACAGTGTTTATAGTAGTAAGAAACTTTGGCAAGAATCAAAATCTACAACTTTTCTTCCTCAGCCATTTTAGTCACAGGCATTCTATTCCTGACTCTGATAATAGTCATAGTTCACGTGGATATAGTGCTTTATTGTTCCCGAAACACTGTTGCATAATTTTCACTGGGGTAGTAGAGCACTTAAGCATGAGAACAAGGCCAGTGTAACAACAGCATGTGAGCAATGGGGGTGCTTTGAGGAGATACGAGATGAGTCTATGAGCTAGGCAGCATCTAGATTGCAGGACAAGTATTTGGTAATAAGGAGTTTGGCTAGTGTAATATATGCAATGGAAAGTCACTGAAAGGTTTTAAGCAGGAGAGTGACATAAATTAATTTACATATTTAAATGTCTCCCAGGGTGCTGCATGGAAATAAATTATAGGAGAATAAGTAAGAGTGAAAACACAGAAAGCAGTTAGGAAGCTACTAAAATAGCCCAGCTGAGAGGCGGTGGTGGCCTGGATGGGTTTATCTTGAAGCTAATGAAAGGCCCCTTGCTTACATAGACCTCTTCTTAGGCTAGGAGAAGAGCCTTAGTGATGTATTCATGGGTCATATGTCTTAGTGATATTTGCAAAAACAAGACATTTTAGTTGCTAACTGTTAAGACAGCTGTTCCTTTCTATTCTGACTCTGCTACCCACCCATGCTTCCACTTGGGTGGGGTGACAGTGGAGTGGCTGTGGGTATTTTTGGGATCCTGTCAAGGGTAAGGTGAGTCAGCCATATATCATTGTAACTATGATTTGCAAAGATGCTATGGAACAGTTCCATTAAACAAATAAAGTGAACTTACTTGATAGTCTTTACATTTATTGGAGAGCCAAAGAAATATAGATTGGGAACTAATGAGATATAAAACAAAGATATAAACCATTCAAAAGTGAATTGTGTGACCCCCAAATTTTCAAATTTCACTAATTCATTAAGAGGAAGAGATAAATTTTGAGAAGTACAGTCAATTCTTTTATCTGTGGGTTTTGCATCCACAGATTTACCAATCACAGATCAAAAATATTCAGGAAGAAAAACCAACAATAAAAATTAATACAACAATAAAATATAATAAAAATAAAACAATGTGGTATAACAATTAGTTGCATAGCATTTACATTGTATTATGTATGATAAGTAATCTAGAGATGATTTAAAGTATACAGGAGGATGTGTGTAGATTATAGGCAAACACTATGCCATTTTATATGAGGGACTGGAGCACCCAGATTTTGGTATCTGAGGGGGGTCCTGGTTCCAATTACCAAGAGATGACTGAAACTGACAGTTCATTGATTGCTTGATAATCCAATTAATGAAGAGGAGAAGATCATATAAACATATTCGTAAAATATTTAAATTTCTTGCTGTTTCACAAGATGAAAATAACATAAAACTCCTGACACACCATTCTCAAGTAGAACAACAACAACAAACTGCTTAATGAGTTTTGCTGATTCAAAGAGTATTTAAGATTAGTCATTTAAATTAGTCACTAATCACCTCTGTAACTATGATTAGTCATAGAAAACTTGAAATGCTCCTAAATCTTACAGCTCATCTACAAAAGAAACGAGAAAGTAGTCTTTCCAAATTTGACAAAAATTTCTAATGTTTGCATAATACTACAATAACATGTAAAGCTGAAATAAATACTTTAAGCTTTCAGTGACTGATATTGTTTGGCTCTGCATCCCCACCCAAATCTCATCCAGAATTGTAATCCCCATGTGTCTAGGGAGGGAAGTGATTGGATTATTGGGGTGGTTTCCCCCATGCTGTTCTCATGATAGTGAGTGAATTCTCATGAGTTCTGATGGTTTTATAAATGGTAGTTTTTCCTGTGCTCTCACACACTGTCTCTCACCTGCCGCCATGTAAGATGTGCCTTCTTCACCTTCTGCCATGACTGTAGGTTTCCTGTGCCCTTCCAAGCCATGTAGAACTGTGAGTCAATTCAACCTCTTTCCTTTATAAATTACCTGGTCTTGGGTAGTTCTTTATAGCAGCATGATATTAGACTAACATGGTGACTATCCTCAACTTGCCAGAAGAAAGATTGTATTACCCATTGTCTTTATCAAAAGCTGTTTTACAAAATTTTTGTCATATGAAGAGGTGATCAAAGAATATGCAGCCAAAGCATTCAGGAAAAATTATGGAGGTGTGTCAACATGTCAATTAATAAAAATGGTATATTATTTTTCTGAATTTTTGTAAAGTTTGCAATATTTCAAAACAGCTTTAAAAATTTGTTTTCAAGCCTGTAATTTCTCTTCTCACTATAAGTACATAGTATTTTTTAACCTAATTTTGTATTCTTAGCTTTGTATGCCCTTTCTTTAAATGTGGCCTCCCAAACTGCACAACCCTCAGGCCTCACAAAACCTAGATCTGCCCCTTAGACTTGGGTTGAGGCTGTACAGATGGAGAAACTGGACACATCTGGGGTGGATTTTGGAGGTAGAATAAATGCTTATAGGATTGTCTAATTCGAAGGGCTAGAGCCCATTTCTGAAGAGTGAATGAGTTAAAACTGAGAAACACAGTCAGTCCTCTAAAGTTATCCAACTTGGAACTGGGTAACTAGGATTTGAATCCACGTGTGTCAGGCTCAGATGCCTCTGCTTATTGTCACATGCAAAGCATCATTTTCCTTAGGGTGGTTCTGAAGATTCCTTTAGACGAGGCCTACAAGGTGTTTCACGTGGTGTCTGGCATAGTGCTGAGTGTTCTTGGGGTGTTGTTATTATTCAGATGATAAGAGGTTTATTCTTCACATGTGCATGGTTTTTTAAAATTGGGAAAATTTTCTCTGTGCATTTGCCAATCTCTCTGCAGGAGTCAGGCCACTTTGCTGTAGGTTTCCAGTTTTTCAGGGAATAAAGGAATCTCTTCATTGTTCCCTACTTGTTACTTGTCAGCCAGCCAGCACCCAGTGCTAGGAGTGTCTGCTCACAAATAGCAGAGTCCTTTGGCTGACTGGCCTAGGAATGTCAGCAGAAACTGTATGTGCTCTAGTTGGGGTGTTGGTGGTACCCTCAGTTTTAAAAGAGATGGGAGAAGAGAGTCATATGTTTCCTAATGAGGCAAGAACAGGATTAACCTTCAGGACTCTAAAGAGATTCTCAGATAACCTGATCTAGCTTGTTCAGAATATATCAGGCAGATTTAAGGTGAGGAGTGAGGTGAGATGAGTCTAATTTTTATACAGTAGGAGCATTCTCGGAGTGATTTGTTTCAATGTCTGACACTCTTCTAATGCTTTTTAGATTTCTCAATTCCTTCTGTAAAACTTATTTTTATCATCCTTTAAATGAGAATAGTAACATTTTATCTCTTTGGGAACTAAAATTTCATTAATGCTTTTAGTTTCTAAGTGTTACCTTAATTAGTTCTTACTTTATCACCCAAGCCCCTAATCCTCTTTTTGTTTTAAATTTTTATTTTTCATTTCAAGAGGCAAGAATTGAAGGCTTTCGGATAAACAGACACATGCTTAAATGTGAGCATGAGCTGTTTTTGCTGGGAGAAAATGTGAGCTCTAAAAACGGGGTGTTTTTCGTAATGTTCCATTCCACATCCATGTCGCAAGGACTACTGCTTCTGTTATCCCAGGCCACCACAACCTTAATTGATCATAATAAATCCTGTGGGCTCCCAGCTGCCAGTGGTTTGTCTGAAGAGATAGCAGCTACCCTTGTTAGTGTTTCATTTGCTGGTATTCTGCTTGCTGGGCTTCTGCACTAGGATAGTGCCTGATACAGATTTCAGTTGTAAGTTGAATTCTGTCCTTTAATTACTCTTTCTCTACCCCCTCTTAAATAAATGTGGCATCCTCACATAAGGGCTGGAACAACTTCTTTTTCTTTCCTTCGGCAGTCCCACATCTCACTACCCAGAGTTCCATGTCATTTTGTCTCTGGGAAGTGAGACAAACCAACTGTGACTTTTTTCTTTCTGGGCCTCCCCAGTGCAGCACTAGAAATTACATAAGAGATGGGTCCATGAAAGCAAGAGGAATATTAAAAGAATTGAGAAATGATTCAGAATTAAAGTAGGATCCATCAGAAGTGAGATTTTTTTGGACAAAACTTTATTTCTTGAGTTTCTTCTCCTGGTATAACTTTGTTTAAAACATATAATGAGATCAAGCAACATGGATTTTTTAAATAGCATTAAAAATTAAATATTTCTTGTTCAAATGTTATGGTAGTAAGCAAGTTATTTTAGGAATTGAATGGTGAACTTCTATTTTCAGGCTGAGAGACCATTTGGTCTTTTTCTGGTTCAATACCAAAAAATAGTTCAATTTTTATATTGGTTCAGTACAAAAGTTCAAGACAATTCAATACAGAAATACAACTTTATTTTATATTGAAGCTTTTATTTCTTGTAACTGAAAAGAATGAATCTGGTTCTGAATGTCTAATGAAATTATGTTTTTAATTTACCCAATGCCCATCTCTAAAAATGTATGCAAACACCCATACCTACGTCAACATCATGACTGTATGCCCCTACAACTGTGTTTATATTTACAGAAACAAAATATATGGCTTTTTCCCCTTTGGTCTGATATCAGTATTTTTTTTTATTATTATTTTTTTTTAGCTACAGTTGAAGGAAAGCCCCAACAAGAACAAAAAGTCATGTCACTTTTCTTTTTTTAATGCAGTATTTGCAGATTGGCCATAGTGCTGCCTGCAGGCTCCATTCTGGTCCATGAAGAAATTAGGGAAGCCAGAGTTCTAGATCCCAGTGATAAACATCCTCCCTTTTCCTATGATAGTCTTGGTTCAAGTGTGATCACTTTAGGTGAATGTGGAAATGACAATAGGTAATCTTGCAGCCAATTTCTTAAGCTTTGCATCGCTTCTTCCATTGAAAACAGTAGAAGTTTTCTTCATCACTGCTTTTCATTGTATTAAATGCGTAGTGCTAGATTAATATTGTAATCTCTTAACCACAATAGGGAAATGAAGGAGTGGCCTGATTAATGCATAATTTATCATTTATTATGCCTTTGGCTCTGTCTCCCTCATCTCCCTTCTAGCAACCTCCTCAGGACAAGCTCCTCCTCCTAAATTACTGTATCCAAACATTTGAGCCTGACCTACTTATTGAAGAACATGCCCAGAAATTTGATGCTGTAATTACTCCCAGAATTAGCAAAAAAAAAAACAAAAAAAAAAACCCAAAGATAACTTGTTCATCCTACATCCCCTTATAGTAGCTGTTCAAAGTATAAGCGGAGAGTAGACTTTGATGAAGTGCTAAGCCTTTTTGTTTAAATAAATAAATACATACATCTGTCCTTGCCACATCATCAGAAGCTTGATTTGGTTTCACAGTGAATGCAGCTACATGCCTCAAGTGACTGCTTTTAAACAATTAAGTCCTGACTCCACCTTAACAGTTTATTCATTAGTCACCGTTGAACCTTTGTCCCTACTTGTCAGTATCTGAGAAAACATACCACTTTAGCTCAGGATGTGTATGCATTCCCTCCATCACTGTGATAATAGTTTCCTAACTCACAGCCAGCCTGTCAAAATGGAAACTCCATATCATGGGTGGCGTTGAGAAATCTCATTCGAGCTATGTCTGGGTTATTCCATTTGTCCGGATGAAACAGAAAGCAGAAATCTGGTTATAAATAGTGGATTTTTTTTTTCCAAATATCTGGGTATGTAACATCTTTTAGATTAGTGATTTCCAAATTTTTAAATTATGGTCCGGTAAAAAGAAAAGAGTAAAAAATGTGAAGGGTGTCTATGGGACTGCCTCTTTGTTCTTTTGTCAAGTATAAAACTAACTGTCTCTACTTTTGCCACCATTTCGTGAAAGGAAGGGTATCTAAATACCAAAAAAGGCAGAAGAGTCATAATCTCAGATTCAGAGGGAATTCTTTTAAATAAATACTTCTAGCTTTGTTGAAAATGCACTGCCTGGTTTTCTCATTTCACCGTAGACCTATGAGAACGCTGTGCTGGAACGGCACAGGTCTGAGACGTCCTCTGGGGATATGGCTCTGTGTGCATTTGGTTGCCTGACATCTCAGCAGAGACCCTGGATGTCTGTCAGTGTAGGAGCTTTACCTATGTGTTTTTTGTTTTTATTTTTCTTTCTTATCAGCATGTTGGGATGGTTGCTTTATATCTCATGTATCTCTGCCTACTGGGTGTATCCTCACATGGATGGCTTTTAGCTTCATGTTATTTCTCTGGGAAGATAACTCAACTCTGCTTGTGGGCTTAGTGAAGATTACTCATTTTGAAACAGGATCAGCCTTACACTTACATAGAGCAGGCAGTGGCTTATGTGGCATGATTTGTGAGGTGCTGAAAAAGCTTGAAAATAATTCTTCAACTCAGTTGACACACAGTCTGAAATCCAAAACATAGATCTTAATTTTTGGGGACTCCCCTGGCGACCCTTGTGACTCCTTTTCTCTATCTATACACTTCCCTTAGGTGATCCCCATCATTCTAAAGGCTTTCAATGCCATTGTTATGCTGACAATCTGTTATTTTTTAAATTGACACAATATTTGTACATATTAATAGAGTAATTATCCTATTTGATCATGGACAACCTGTTTTTAAAATGGATCTGCTTTTGAACAGGGCTGGGTCGGGGTTGTTTTTATCGACAGGTCATGAGATGTTTGCCATTGAAGGTGGTTTGTTACACAAAGTTCTCAAGAGGAAGGGGCATGCCATATGACACAGGGCCACACGGGCCACACCAGGATCTGTCAGAAGGCAGAAGAAGCAAGAAGAAAGAATGGGCCGTAACTTTTATTGTGATTTTCATGGGAAGGAATGTGCAAGGCAGGGTAAGAAAGCTGAGCAGGTTTAGGATTAGACTGAGTAATTTCAGTGGACTCTGCACTCTAGGAGTGGTCTCTAGTTGTCTGCTATCTGGCCCTGGGTTGATAATGGCAGGGGAATATTGAGAGCTTGAAAAAGGAGATAGTTGGAGGTGTGGGCTCTGGATTAGTTGGTTTGCATATGAAAGGTGCGCTCCACAGGGAGTCATTTGGTATCTCTAGGAATTAGCTAGCCCTGGGAGGGGCAGCCTCTCCCTTGTCAGTGAGGCTCTGGAAGCCAGAGCATCAAGAATACAGAAAATAAGAAAATAGGATTAACACACAGTCCCCCACACTAGTATCTGGCTGCCCCGACCTCCTTTTCACGCAGATTCATCTATCCAGCTGTCTACTTGGCATGGTCCCTTAGATGTTTTAGGGCATTTCAAAATTAACCTGCCATTCTGACTGGCATGACATGGTATCTCAATATGATTTTGATTTGCATTTCTCTAATATTCTCACTTATAAGTGGGAGCTGAACAACGAGAACACATGGACACAAGGAGGAGAACAACACACACTCAGTGGCCAAATGGAAGGAGGGCATCAGGATAAAGAGCTAACGCACGTGGTGATTAACACCTAGGTGATGGGGCGATAGGATAGCGATAGGTGCGGCAAAACACCATGGCACAGTTTTACCTATGTAACACACCTGCACATCCTGCCCTTGTATCCTAGAACTTAAAATAAAATAAAATAAAAATTAATCTGCCTTTCAATTCTACCTCCAGAATATATCTTGTATTTATACACTGTTCCTCATATCCATTGCCACCATGCTAGTCTAATTCAACACTTCTTATCTCATATTTAGACTTCCAGTCTTCTCAATGTGGAGAAGACACAATGACAACTAACAGTCATTAAACAATCTAAAAAAAAAAATCAACAAATGAATATAAATGTTATAGAAGTGTAAACACTATCCTATTCTTCCATTCTTCTTAATTCCCCATCATCACTGTCCTGTAGCACAGGACATAATTTATTATGCAGTTACATGCTAGAGTAAACCTTTAATAATATTAAGTACAGCATGTCACTTCCTTACTTCAAACTCTTTAGGGTTGTAACATTTCTAACATGGGCATAATGAAACCCTCCTTCCTATCATGGGCTAGGATTCCTGCAGGATATGACAGCTGCCTAGCTTTCTAACCTCATTTCACGCCACCTTCACCCTCACTCATTATGCATCATAGCTTCTTTGAGGTTCTAGAACATTCTAACCTCTTTCCTAAGGAAGTTGGCAATTGCTGGTTGCTCTGTGAAAGTTTCCTCCTAGACTTTCTTTGTGTGTCTCCTCGTCTTATAGGTATCTGCTTAACAATCATCTCTTTAAAGAGGACTTCTCTGATCATCTTCTGTAACCACACCCCTCTGTCATGTATAACATCAAGTTTCTTTCTTTTATAATGTTTATATGGATGTCTGTTTATTCATTGTTGGTTTGTTGTTTATTGTGTCTTCTCTGCATGAATGTAAGCTCTAGGAGGGCTGACCCTCATCTGCCTTTTTATTATTATAGTCCCATTGCCTAGTAGAGCCCCTTGCCTAGAATAGAGGTTTGATTAATGTTTCCTGGAAAAATAATTGTTTGCATAGGCACTCTTTTTCTCTCACAATTCTTTCAAAGTTCAAGGCACATCTCTTAAGAAGGCATAAAATCATAATGAAAATTAGTTTATCAGTTTATCCCGATTGCATAAAAACAATATAAGCCCAGAGAGTGGGAGGAAGAAGAATGAAAGATGGCCAGATTTATACAAAACATATGAAGGTATGAAGAAAAACTCATGTTGAAATGTCTGTTTCGTGGGTTTTAGGTTTTTTGTTGTTTTTTTTTTTTTTTTAAAAAACTACAATTTCTTGAAAATATACTGTGTACCAGGCTGTAGTAAATATTTTTAAAAATCACTTATTCATCGCAATAACTATACAAAGTAGGTATTCTTCTCCTGATATTACAGATAAGGTTTATGAGGAGGATTTGTTAAGATGACAAGTTTTATCTGGTTCCTAATTTAGTGTACTCCATAAAAGTAGGAGAGTGTAAGCTCTGAAGCCACAGAGTGAGCATTTTCATTTCTCACTGCACCATTACTAACTGTGTGACTTTGAATTACCTAGCCTCTTTAAAAATTGTTTTCTTGGCCAGGCACAGTAGCTTACACCTGTAATCACAACACTTTGGGAGGAAGAGGAGGTGGATAGCTTGAGCCCTCCTTCCAAGGGGTTCGGGACCAGCCTGGGAATCATGGTGGGAGCCCTTCTCTACAAAAAATACAAAAATTAGCTGGGCGTGGTGGTGTGCACCTGTAGTGCCAGCTACCGGAGAGGCTGAGGTGGGAGGATCACCTGAGCCTGGGAGGTCGAGGCTTATTTTATTTTAAGTTCTGGGATACATGTGCAGGACATGCAGGTTTGTTACATAGGTAAATGTGTGCCATGGTGTTTTGCTGCAACTATAATGAACACATTAATAAGAGCTAATGGATCAACCTCATTTGCAATCACATTTAAAGATAATGGCTCCTCTCAATTTCTGTTCTTTGAACTTTTTATAGTATGATATTGGTATTAGAGTTGAAAAAGATTTCAGTTGTTTTCTCTCCTCCTACCTCCTGCCGTTGTCCAGGTTACACAAAATTTCTCTTAATCATCTATTTCCTAAGTGTTTGTCCAAACTTGTTTTATATAGGAATTCAAGTAGTGTGGCTGCTCCTTCTCCTTTAGAAGCCAGCTCCAGTGGTCAGCAAGGATTGCCTGATGCTGTGCCTTCATTTTCTCTTTCATAATACAGTCCTAGTACTCTTAACCAACGCCCTTTGTTTTGCATTATCCAAAGTAATTCACTTCTTTCCTTCATGTTCGCGCCCTTTAGGTGTTTGTAGACTGTTATCATGACCCCTCCATCTTTAATTGTCACCTAGGTTATACATACTTCGTCTTTTCATCTCTCCCCATAAGTCCATTCCCCCAGGCCTGTAATCATTTTGTTACTTTTCTTTGAGCCCTTTCCTGTTTGCTGCCTCTTTCTGGAAATAAGGCTCCTATAAATGACTATATCACTACAAATGTATTCTATGTAGAGGTCCTTGGAACCCCAGAGCTGCTTGGTTTGAGAAATGATACTTCACCAAGCCAACTTCACAATGAGATAGTGCATTTAAAGCCCATGTTGGCTGGGCATGGTGGCTCATGCCTGTAATCCCAGCACTTTGGGAGACCGAGGCAGGCAGATTGAGAGGTCAGGAGATCAAGACCATCCTGGCTAACGCGGTGAAACCCCGTCTCTACTAAAAATACAAAAAATTAGCCGGGCATGGTGGCACGTGCCTTTAATCCCAGCTACTCTGTGAGACTGAGGCAGGAGAATTGCTTGATCCTGGGAGGTGGGTGTTGCAGTGAGCCGAGATCACACCACTGCACTCCAGTCTGGGCAACAGAGTGACACTCCATCTCAAATAAATAAATAAATAACAAATAAAAATAAAGCACGTGTTGCATTCTACTTTGTATTTGCTTTTGTACACGACTAATTGTCTCTCCTAGATTTCAAGTTCCTTAAGAGAAGCAATCACGCACAATTTACTTTTTTTGGATGGATAAATGCCTTAAACCTTGGCTGCTTATTGGAATCACCTGGTGCTCTTTAACAACTTACTGATGCCTGGCTCCCCTCCCCAGGCATTCTGAGTTAATGAATATGGGATGTGACTTGGGTATCAGAATTTTTAAAAAACTCCCTAGATGATTCTAATGTGCAGCAAAGTTTGGGAACCACACTTTTAAAACAGGTGCTTAGTAAGTATTTGGCAGGTGAATGAACAAATGAATACTGTATCTTTTCATCAATTAATACCTCCAAGTATCTCCAAGGGTAATTGTCTCCCAGCTTCCTGCTACTAAATAAGATTTATCTGTGTTTTATATTGATACTTCAAACTTTTCCAGGTCACCACTCATTGAATGGGTTTTTGTCAGAATTTCTAAAAGTCTTAGAGCAATTTTATCATGTGTCTGGCCTCTGCTTTCTGACAGCCTTCTCAGTTTAATAGAGCTCTCACATTTAAGTATCTCATTTCATACCCTTCCACATACTTGTGAATGAAATATCAGAACTGTTCTTCCCCCCTTTTTTCCATTCATGCATTGCTATAGCACTCAGAAACCCAGTGAAGACCTACTTTATTGAAATGGCTACAAGCTTTTGCAATAATTTCCTCTGGCAAATTTTAATTCAAGAGCACATGCCTATCCAGATGAAATTAGGTAATTCATATTAGATAAAATTTAAGGATGCAGTTTAGCATATTCATAAATATTGTGTCAATTCAGTAATAGATTTAAATAAATTAATAGACTATATTTTTTAGACCAGTTTTAGGTTTACAAAAAATTCGACAGAAAGTATAGAGAATCCCCATAGAGTTTTCTTTTTTCTGTCTTATCTGGGATGGAAGCTCAAGCATCATATTCAGGGAAATGTCCTGTGGATCTTCGGCTGATGCTCTAAATAGTAAGTGTTATATAGGAAAATAGTAAAGGTGACAAGAATATGAAATTGTACTGTGTTGTATTTTTAATTATAATGATTAGAAAAACGGGATTTACCCAGTATGATTCGGAGTTTATTCTTTTTTATGTGGATCCTTCGAATATTTTCACTTTTAGCACAATCAAAAAGAAGACAGCCAAAATGCAACTCCCATAGCAAGACCACACGAAACCAGCATTCTTATCCTAAGAAGCCTTCCTTTTAGGGATAGCCGAGTTGCTGAAAGACAGACAGGTCTCTAGAATGTGGGGCAGAGAGAGCATCACCTAAGGGGCAGCTTGTCAGAACAAGCAATTGACCTTTAGTAACTATACATTCTTGTCTTTACCACTGTAGAAATTCTTTCCTTGGGGCTTGCACAAGACTCAAAGGCCTGCAGGTAGCTGTAATTCATTATTTCTTTGTCTTCTACATCCTGCTTTTACCAAACGCAGGCAGTCTGAAAAATCAAAGAAAACATATACTTACCGATTTTCTCAGCCCATCATGGTAATATGTTTGAGGTCGGAGAAAGGTCTGGGTTTTGATTAACCCCAGTAATGAACAGAAAGGAGAGAAGCAGGTCCAAAGAGATTCTCACTCAGCAGCCCATAGCACCAGAAAAATGATTTTCAGAAGTGAGGGCTCCAAGTAACCAGTTGTCCAATGACTTTCATTTTATAAAAGGGAAATAATAAAGTATGTGAGAATGACATCTTTATTAAAACTTATAAAGCCATATTCACTAACTTTCCTGTGGCTAAAACTCTGTTTTCTTAACATTTCCATTAGTCAGCCAGTTATTCATCTACATGCCTTATCAAGCCACATAAGAGACCTGAAGCACTGTATATCCTTAGACTTAGAATATTTGTTGAATGCTTCCACCATTATGGTAAAAAGTGCAGACAATGACAAAACTTTTCAAGATGCTTGCCAAAGGAGAACACCATAGTAACCTCTCAGTTGACATGTTTAATTAATGCAAAATCTGTTAATAATCAGAAAGAAACCATTCTAAAATATTTTTGTTCTAAAGGCAATAAATGAAGTACAGCAAAATCTCAGATATTGGCAATTGGGATATGATAGTTAGCTATGTGATACTATAGGAAATTTTTGAGAAAGGACTTTTGGATAGCATTCATCTATGAAGTTATCATCTTAACAAAAGCAAGGGTGAGTTCATTAAACTTTGTTTACTAACCCAGTAAAAGCAGAAAAAGTTTATATTTCATATCATTCAAAGGGTGGTTTGGGGACTCTCTGCCTGGGTCTAACCCTAAACCCACTGAAGTAGGGTCTCTTTTGGTGGTGTCGGAGTGGGGAGGAGCAGAAGTTGGCATTATAAACATGATCCCTAGCTGATTCTTAGATGCCTTGGAATTAATCTGTTTGCCAAACACTGAATGGGATGGGTCGCAGTATGCTCTGCTCATTTTGCCTTGCTAATTGTAAATTGAAACAGAAAATGTAAATTAGAACTACAGAAAATCTGGTAGTGAATTGTCCTATGCTGAAAATTCAGCTTTAAATAATTACAGACATAAAGACTCCAAATTCTTTGCCTTTAATATTTTAGCTCTTGATCTAGCATGGATTCCAGACAATGAAAAAGGAAAAAGAATTAAAGGCAAATACTTTGGATAAAATTAATTCCCTAATGGGAAAATGGAATAGAATTAAATTCAGATCAACACTGCAGTTAAAGGTGCTTATTAATTGAAATTTACTATAGATGCTTACATTTAAGCTAAAAATTCAGTTCTGTTATTTGAGTTCAGTTCTATTTCGTTCCTCTCTCTCACTCTTTTATAAAGGTCTGGTTAAAAAAGTTTCAGGTATTGTTAAGGAGAAATAGCTCAATCTATTACACCTAACTGATTTTACTTTCTTCCTCTTGGAAGTGATACCACTATAGAATTTGACTGAACAAAATTCCTGCCTATTCCTGCCTCAGTGTATCATAGATAACACTAAAAATAAGAAGAATGCAGGCAAAATTACAGGGGGTTATTTATTCTCATTGAAGAGAAAAAAAGATTCTAAGCAATTCAAATGTACCCAGTATGAGACTATATATTCATTTCAACCATCCTGCCATTGATTAAAACAGTTCAGAAATTTCAATTTTGAATTTTTTTGCTAAGACCAAGTGACTTTATTTGAACATTTTCTGGGGTGGCAAAACTTTATAATTTGAAAGTGGCTTTGATTTGGGGGAATAACCTGATGATGTGGTCATCCATTTTAACACTTCTTCAACTGATCAAAAACTACGTTGCAACTCTAAAATAATGAAACTGATTTTCCTCTATGATTCATAAATGGGTTCCAAAGGTGATTCCAAAAACAAAATTCTACTAATACTTTGAGCTTAAACAGTATTACTACGATTGACAAGGAATTTGCTGTGACAAAGGTGAAATAACCCTGGTCATGGAGTATAAGAACTCACTTAAATTGTAGCTCTGAAACTATTACCTGTGAAACTTTAAGCAGCTTACTTGCTCAAAGTTTCATTTTTTTCATTTCTAAAATGAAAATTAAAACAAGCTAAGCCATAGGTTACAGTAAGAACTAAATAAAATATGTGAGATAGTGGTTTATTAAATATAAATACAAATATGTTGTTATTGATAAGCATATTTATTTCTGAGCTTTTTGTTTTGAAGAACAGCTCCACTTGGATGAATGAGTTTTTCTGTCTTAAAGGGATTCATATTTTGGTGGTTACTATTCAGTTACTTATTAGTAACTATGTTTATTTAAGCAAATATTATATATTCTTTAAAGTAGATTTCCAAAATCTCCATTTGTCAGCACACTGGTCTCTCCTAGAAGATGCTGAAAAATAATAAAACAAATTTTTAAATATGGAATCTTAATTCTTCCATATTTGTTTCTATACAAGTAAATTGGAACATTGAATTTCACTACTCAAGGCTTTGAGGAGCTAGTGTTTGTAATGAAGAACTGGTAAGTTAAGTGTGAGATATAAATATTTTTGATCAAAATACCATATTTATACCTTCATCCTAAATTTCAAAAATAATTCTTAAAAGACAAATTTTAATAATCTTTACTTTTAGTAATTATCATTTTTTTAAAGAAAATCAATCTATCCATGTATGATAATGGGAAAATGACATTATTAGTAATCATAATTCACAGAAAATTTTTGAAGCATTTCAGACAATTTTCTTCCCTACACATTTTTTTTATAAGTAGAGAAAATGTGGAATTGGCCGATTTAATATGAATCTTTACTACCTATTCTTTTTTGTATCACATCAAAGTTTTCAAATCCAATGAACGAAAAGAAGAAGGCCAAAAGAGGTTTGTTATCTCCCCAAGTAAAAAGCTTAGCCCTGAATAATTTTGGTGGCCTCTTTGAGATATCAAAAAGATTTTGACAATGTTAAATATAATGCTGAAAGCCTCAGTACATTCTCTTAATTCTTTCCTGTTTCATCTTGACATTACATGTCTGGTTCGGCCCTAGCTTTTGGGTAAGAGTTCAAGTGACATGGTTAAACTCTTAACCCTCAACAATGATGACTTTTCTACAAAGACACTTTGGCACCATGGGCACAAGCCCTACACATTTGATTAAGGTAATGAGAAAAGCCGTAGGACGGCATGAAGGAAGACATTCAGGCTACAGGTTAGGGTAATATCATACAGTTAACAACACAACATATTTCAAATGCTCACGAATACCTTCTGAAGATTAATTCCACAGTAAATCTGTTTTTCAGCCTTGGCCACAAAACATCTTCTTCTTTAGAATTCATTTTCCCTATCTTGCAGTCTCCTGTGCTTATTTCACAAGAATCAAAGTCAGAGACTCCCATGTGGAATCCATGCTTGTATCTCAAGTCAACAAAACGTGAATCCAACATATTACTACTTATCTTTAAAGGAAGGAAACCATCATTTTAACCAGACATTTAAGGAGATATAATTTTTTTCTATCTAATCTAAAACCAGGAAAAAGACAATGGAATGTATTGAGCTAATTTAAGAAATTACTTCAAAAATAAATAGATGGGTCAAAAAAGGGCCTGCTGTATTAAATTTTAATGCTCAATTTTCCAAATACATTTGTAGTTCTTTTTCAGGTTGAAATTTAACACACACACACACATATAAAATATACATTATATTTCATTAATTTTTGTTTTCTTTTTAAGATATTTTAAGAGAACGGACTGTATTTTATTATCTTTTTGTCACTGGTGCCTAGCACAGTACCTTACCCAAACACACACAGTAAATGCTCATTCTTTTGTTGAACTCCTGTTTGTGTGAAGCTTTGAGAGGGCACCAGCGAAGTTTCCCTGTCTCTGAATACCAGCCTAAATACAGCATTTCCTGTCAACTGTGGGAGAGAGCTTTTTTGTAGGACTTCGTCTGTCTACGTTTTAATAAGTCTTGACAATGGTAGCAATGAATATCGAGTACTTAGTTTGTGCCAGGTTCTGTGCTAAGTCTCTCACCTATATTATTCTTGTTAACCCTTTGAAATGTAAAGCACAGTTATTACTCCTATTATTCAGAAGAGAAAGTGAAAATTTGAATATCATGTTCAAAGTTACTCAGCTAGAAAGCTGCAGAGTCTGGGACTGTCTGTCTCCAAACTTCCTCGCAACTTAAGCATTGGCAGACACAGGATATCAGTGAGAGCCCAGCTTGCTGATAAGAAGATTAAAAAGTGCCAAAGATGTTAATCTTCACGGTTTTGTTTAAGCCACCCTGGATCTCCCCCCACTCCACAGCTGTGATGAGAGCCCATTGGGGGAAATCAACAGACTCATCTTTTCCTGGCATTGCCCTCTCCTACCTCTGGAAGCCCCATCCTGCTGCTTCTCTCCTTCAATGCTTTTTGGGCTTCCGCTCCTGGTTCTTTGCTCTGCCGGCTTCATGAAGGCAGCTCCACACAGCAGTGATGCCAGACTCCCATGGTAATTAATGCTATTCTGTGGACTCCTAGAATTCTAGAAAACTTGTATGTACCAGCTGGGGTGATTTTAATCTCTGCGAATCTAGTCTAGGTCTCTCTAGGTCTAGTGAGTGGACTCTTCCATTCTATCCATTCACTTCCGTGACTCTGCCTGCTGTTTTAAAGCTGTTCTTACCTTAGCTCTATAATCTCTTTACAGATATTTCTCCTCCCTCTCTTTCCATTCAAGCTTGACGCTTCTCTGAACATGTTCCCTATCATGAACACGAAGCTTCCCTTTTTCCCTTCCTGCTGATGGATAATTTAACCCCGTAGCAATTTTCAGGCATGAAACAGTTTAGATGGGACCTAGTAAGGGGTTAGTAGCACAGGCTACAGCGCTTGCCTGCATTACGCAGCCGAATTACCTGCCGTGCAGTAAGTGCTTTGTTTATGGAACAGCAGATACTATCTTTGCTTTTTCTAGCAGTCTCTATTTGCCAGGGCTTTCCCCAGCATCTCAGAAGTACAAATTCCTACTAGAATAAACCCTTGGAAGGGAACCCAAATTTACAAACCTGATTTTTAAATGATTCTGTTTGATTGCTTGCACTGTACATTTAAAACACAGACCTTTCGGGAAAATAAACTTCATGAATATTCACTTCTCTTTTGCAGATTCAGATGTCTCACTGAACTGCTATGCACTTGACTTCTAGAGAAAACAAATGGAAATTAGTTGATGCATTTTGTCAGGATGGACAAGTTCTGCCTTTAAAAAAAAAAAAAAAAAAAAAACTTCTTCAATGTCTCCAGCTTTCTTTCTTTTTTTTTTTTTTTTGTTTGTTTTTTCAGGCATTCTTCCTGGAATCAGAGGCAATTTTGAAGTGATTCTAAATTTAGATTTTCATACTCAGCAAAGCTAGATGCTATATTTTTGCATATGTGAGGTAGAATAAAAGTCTCTAAAGGTCGCCTGTGGCATACATACTATCCCATTTAAACCTGAGGGTCAGGTCTACATGGATGATTTCTGTAGTTGTCACATGGTCCAGAGAGGTTCTGACAGGTCTTCTGAACCGTCCTCAGCCCAGCTCTGCATGGGACTGTGCCTGGCTGGGTATTGGTGGCAAGGCACTTTGTCATATCAGGGTTATTTTGTCTCTGTTCTGTAACCTGGGTTATTCTTCACATGCTTTTATTATTTTTATTTATTTTTATTTTACTTTTACCTACAAGGAATGAGATTATAATGAACACTAGGAATAAGTTTGAAGGAATCAGGAGATGTGTGGATGGTGAATACAATGAAAGTTGCCCTTTCATGTTGATAATGGAAAGTGGAGTGGGGGATTTTGAGTTCATTGTTTGGTTAGAAGCTTCAGGACATTTCTAGCACAGCCCCCACCCTCTCTGAGTTACTGTCTAGTAGGAACATTCCCATTCACTGTACCACACGGCTACTCTGTGTTCTTCATGTTCTTCACTCACTTTGTCCTGCAACACCTCTTTTTTTTTTTTCTTGATGGAGTCTTGCTCTATTGCCCAGACTGGAGTGCAATGGCATCACTGCAACCTCCACCTCCTGGGTTCAAGTGATTCTCCTGCCTCAGCCTCCCGAGTAGTTGGGACTACAGGCACGTGCCACCACTCCTGGCTAATTTTGTGTATTTTTAGTAGAGACAGGGTTTCACCGTGTTAGCCAGGATGGTCTTGATCTCCTGACCTTGTGATCTGCCCGCCTCGGCCTCCCAAAGTGCTGGGATTACAGGCGTGAGCCACCACGCTTATGCTTTCTTCATCAAAACTTGGTCTCCTACTTTCTTGATTCCTTGCTTTACTCAAGTGCATAAATTAAACAGCAGAGTCATTGATTCACTGCTCCTAGTTGCCCAATTCTGTGGGCCATGAGGAAGTGCTGCACTACTTTCTGTCACTTTGGCCTGTCAAGACACAATTATTTGCTATATTTCTCCAATAGCATGTTATTAATAAAATCATGATCTTCCTGATTATGTCTATAAGCAAGAAGGATAGTTGGGCAGCAATAGAACATAGTAGATTTTTTTAATTTTAATTTATAGACTTTTAATTTTTAAAATTTTAATTTATAGACTTAGGTGCACATGTACAGTTGTGTTTCATGGATATATTGCATAGTGGTGAAGTGTGGGCTTTTAGTGTATCCATCACCTAAACAGTGTACATTCTACCCAGTAGGTACCCCCCTTCCACTCTGCCACTTTGTGGAGTCTCCTGTATCTATTATTTTATTCTGTATTTCCATATGTACCCACTGTTTACCACTTATAACATGCAGTTTTTGACTTTTTGTTTCTAAGTCATTTCACTTAGGATAATGGCCTCCAGTTCCATCTGTGTTGCTATGAGAGATAGGATTTCATTCTTTTTTATGACTGAGTAGAATTCCATGGTATGTGTGTATATATATATATATATATATATATATATATATATACACACACACACATCTAGATATCTAGATCTATACAGATGTATCTGTATGTGTATACACATCTAGATCTATACATATATACCACACATTAAATCCAGTCATCCCTTGATGCACACTTATGCTGATTCCATGGCTTTGCTATTGTGAATAGTGCTGCGATAAACATATGAGTGCAGGTATCTTTTTAGATCAAATGATTTCCTTACCTTCAAGTAGATTCCCAGTAGTGGGTTTGCTGGATTATAGTCCTATTTTTAGTTCTTTGGAAGCCTCCACACTGTTTGCCATCAAGGTTTCAGTAATTTACATTCCAACCAGTAGTGTATAAGTGTCCCCTTTTCTCCATAGCCTCACCAACATCTGTGTTTTTTTTTTTTACTTTTTATAATAGCCATTCTTACTGGTACAAGATAATATTTTAAAATCAGAAACATGTTTCAACATTCCTGTTCAATTCTCCTCAGATATTAAGAAAGGTGATCACTGTAAATGTGCCAGGGCTGTGACCATCTTCATTCACTTCATCTTCTGTGAAATGAGAGGCACAAAGAGTGATGACCACAGCATAACATTCCCTGAAAGGTGACATGCTTAATCCTAGAAATGGGGGATGTGCATTGTCCTTACTGATGGAAGCATGTCTCTTTGGTGACCCTGGTGAAGGGAGGTGGCTTAGGATGGCTGGGGAAATGTCTGAATATTAACGCCTTAAACAAGCCGGAAGAAATGGAATGATGCCCCAGTAGCAGACACTTGGAGCCAATCTCAGTCAGAGGAACAGTGTGGTGCAAGTTCTGAATGGAAGATGCCTCAAAGGCCTCTAGGAACAAACAGAATTTCCTCTTCTATAAGCCCCAGAGATTAACAGCATGCCTGGATCAGTAGACTGGGAGCCAGAGTACAAATGTGGGTCTGGCATTGACATTCCATCCCTGGTGATTGATCTCTGTGATGTTCCCTTTGCTGAGACGGCCCCTAAGTTAAAAGAGGCAGAGTTCTTTGGACAAAGACTCAGCTTCACCAGCACCAGGTATAACTGGCCTTTGATATGGGGGCAAATCTGAGTTCATTCTCACTTCATCACCTGCTGGCTGTGCAGCTTTGAAAGCATTCCTTAACCTCTCTGTGCTATTGTTCCCACTTCTGTAAAGTGAGAGTAATGATCTCTGTGTACTAGGCTTGCCGTCGTCATGAAGTCACAAGGAGGCAGGCTCTGTGTTTGACCCTCTGCGTTCAAATCTTAGTTCAGCCACTTGTCGGCTGTGTGTGATTTTGGCATCTGTCTCTAATGCTTAGTCTCCTCGTGTGCAAAAAAGGAATGATGACTGTATCTCAATTGTGGGGATTTTGCAAGGATAAAATGTACCAGTGCATGTAATGCTGGAACTTTTTCAGCCAACGCTCAATAAATCTCAGCCGTTATTAACCCAAACAATATTAAGGGCTGGACTCATAGCCGGTGCTTACTACAGGTTAGTTTTTCTATCTTTAAAATATTCTCCATTCAGGAGCTTATTTATTCATTTATTTATTTATTGCCTGCTAATAAAAACTTTTCTGACTAGGGAACTTCTTATAGATGCTAAGTTTGCCTTTGCTTAAGAGAATACATACTTTTTCCCTTGAAACTTTGTGACCCTTTTTCTGTGGGAGCCTCAGAGGTCAGCATCATTTTGGGATATGGAACTCTTTGTCCTAGATATTCTCGCACAAAAAAGAGGACAGGCCATGACTGATTTTTACCAGCAGTTAAAGAGAATTGGCACAAAGATTTGGGAGGTACGACAGGAAGAAGCACAGGCTGGAATCAGAAGAGATGGGTGGAATCTCAGCATCACCCTCTTTTTAGCTGTATGGCCTTAGGCTACATTTTTTTCTTTTTTTTTTTTTTTAATTTAACCATCTATTTATTTGGGGAGCTATAATGAAAATAATGCCTATATGAAAGGCTGATCAAATGAAATAATTGATGTGAAAAGTTCCTGTATTCTGCAAACTATAAAGCACCATCCACAGACATTGGAGGAAATAAAAATCAAAAGGAAGCTATTTCTGTAACTTTAAGTTTCCAGAATAGAATAATTTTGGAGATAAAAGGGCAAATAAGCAGCACTGTTTTAATGAGTTGTGGTAGCACAGCAAATTGCTTGTTTAAAGGAATTTTTTTTCCAGAAAGCAAGGGCAAAGATCAGAAAAAAATAGGATTTAAATTTGGTTACTGCTAAAACTGCTTCTATAGTTAAACCTTATATTATGATATATTGAATTTAGAGACAGATCATGGGCAGGTATTTGGAATTTAGCGCAATTTCAACATTTCAAATAGGTCATACCATAAAACTTTAGGTACACAGAAGCAGACAGTGAGGAATGACATTTGATATGGATTATTCCCTGTATGATGTCATGGCAATGGAAAAACATAGCTACATAACATTTCATTTCTTAGGTTGAGGGTATATAGAAATTGTTGTTAACAGCATGGGCTTTGGGAGTGCAGTAGACATTTTGACGCCTGCCAAATATTTTCAGGATTCCATATCTTGGACATAGAGTAAGATTGCAATTCCTGTTCCCTTTCCATTTGCCCACATGATTTGTTTTGTCCAAAGAGATGTGAGGAGAAGTTACTCTGGGCCACAGAATTTTAATGCATTGTTTTAGCAGCGACTAACCTAACTTATATCTTCTATCATTCTATCAATGATAAAAGAAAGTAAAGCCTTTGGGAGGCTGAGGTGGGCGGATCATGAGGTCAGGAGATCGAGACCACGGTGAAACCCCGTCTTTACTAAAAATACAAAAAATTAGCCAGGCGCGGTGGTGGGCGCCTATAGTCCCAGCTACTCGGGAGGCTGAGGCAGAAGAATGGCGTGAACTCGGGAGGCGGAGCTTGCAGTGAGCTGAGATCGCGCCGTTGCACTCCAGCCTGGGCCCTGGGTGACAGAGCAAGACTCCGTCTGAAAAAAAAAAAAAAAAAAAAAAAAAAGAGAGAGAGAAAATAAAGCACGTTAATGTTGATGGCCTCTAAATTGCATCCAAATACTAGGATCCTATGATTCTAATAAAATAGTAATATTAAAAAGAAATTTCATAAGAGACACTCAGAGATTCATTTTCTTTCATGTAAAGAGATTGACAACATTGGAAATGGTGGCTGCTCTGTCAGCTGAGACTCTGAGTAACCAAGAAAAGCAGAGAACCCCTGCTGAGTTGTGATGGACCTCTGGTGTAAGGGGAAATGTACCTCTGTGATTTTAAGCCAATGGGCTTTGGGGAGTCATTACCTCACCTATCCTGACACAGAGACTGACAGATGCATGTTTGGATCTTAATTCACCTACATGCTGTGTGACCCGGGGCACGTGACTTAGCTTTTCTAAAGCCTCAATTTCCTCATCTGTATTACGATTTTATTTGTAGATTATAATAATGCCAAACTGATAGTTTTGTTGTGAGAATTAAATAAAGCAAGGTAAGTAAAGTACTTAGGATAGAAGCTGGCATGTGGCAAACATTAAAAATGCATTTCTTTTCATTATCACTATTTTATTAGAATGATAGGATCATAGTATTTGAATACAATTTAGATGTCATTGACATTAGCACGCGTTTTTAAAATCATTGACAGAAGATAGGTTAGTCAGCTGCTAAAACAATGTTCTTAATATGTAGTGCATGACTTCTTCCAAAATTGTACGATAAACTTGTGTGAATAGTGTTCCCAGCATCCATCAGATTCTCAGTGGAGTTCACCCCCAACCAAGTGTTGAGCATCACTTCTATAAAGTCTCCGCTGATTCTGATTTTACAATTTCAAATGCCTTGCTTAAATCACGATACATCCGTGCTATCCATCCACTAATTAGAAAAGGAAATGAAGTTAGCTTGGCCTGACCTTTTGCAGATTGCCTGTTCGTTTCCCTAATGGCCCTGGGTGTAATTTCTCAATGTTTGGAGGTGCCTCTCCCTTAGAGAGCAGCTGTGTGACTACTGCTGCTGTAGGGCATTGCCTCATAGCATCTTCCAGCACTGGCTGTCTTGAGGCAGGAAAGGATGTAGACAGCATGTTGGATAACTGGGGCAAGAGTGTCTGGTAATAAGCAGGAAGCAGAAACTGAGGCATTCTCAGGAAGAGGTGACATTAGGGAGGAGTAGACGATTGTAAGGAACATCTCAGTGAGGGTTGGATAATGCTGGTTCAATTTTAAATTGGCACAAAACCAAAGATGGGAAGTAAGAAAGTATTTTAGGGAGGGGTAGGTGTAGGAGTAATAGGTGCAGACAAGGCTAGGAAGTTTCTACCAGCTGTCCATCCACTTCTGTGAAATGGAGCTGGAAGGAAAGAAGGTGCAGTGAACTAGATAAGGTGTGTGATTAGGATGACAGTGAGCGAACAGATGTGTAGACTTGGCCTTATTTGCTATAGAAGGAGATAGAATGGCCTTCACGTTGCTGGATGAAGGCTACATATATGTGGAGAGAATGAGCAGAGATGGAGATAGTCACATGGCAGAGTCTTTCATTTGACATCAATTTTTTTATTCTCCAAATATATACTAAGCCTGAATTAGATGCACTAGTTACTCTGCATCTGAAGTGGGGAACAAAGAAGACCTCATCATGAAGGAACTCATATTCCAGTTGGGGAATACAACAAATCAACAGTGTCATTCTGTTTGATAGGGCAGATAATTCTGTTTTCTAGCTGATATCAGACATTACCTGATTTGCAACCCCAATTAGGAGTGTTTTCCTTGTTCCCCATTCTCTCAAGATAGCTGCTAAAGCTCTTTCATATTTCATAAACAGGTTTTTGCAAGCTTGGGCCTTTCTTTATTGTTTTCCATTGAAGCCACTCTTTCAGGCCTGTGTGGACTCTTTTAAAAAAAAATTGTAAGCTCATTTTAAAAAAACTAGAAAAAACACTCTTCTTTAGATGTCTCCACCTTCACTTCTACTTGAAAACAGAAGTGATTATGTTGCCAGAATTTTGTTTTTTTTTAAATAGTCTCTCATTTATCCCCTTTGGAGCTTCTTTCCTTTGAGAACGTCAACCCAGGAAATGATACTCAAGTTTTCTCCAGGCATTTTGTTAAGGCCCACACTCATTGTTATTCACATTTAAACCCTCAATTGAACTACTCTTGTTCCCCCTTGTCTTTGCAGAGTGCTTTATGTTTTCTTGAGTTTTATTATTTCTATGACATTTTAGGTAAGGCATTTTATAAAAGAAGAACTTGAGATCTAAGATACAGACTTGGCTTTGTTTCCTGGGCAACAGCATCATGGATTGTTAAGAGATATTAATGAATAGCATCAATGACCTGGCCCAATTTCTGGTCATCTGTGCTTGTAAATATCCACTTCTCTTTGATGCTTTGAAGGATAGTGGTATGAGAACTGCATATGTATATGTTCAGCTATGGATATGAATAAAGAAAAATGAAGGGCCTATTGAAATAATATTAGTACTGGTGATAGAAGTCAAGCAGGCAAGCTGGCAGGATCCATAGCGAGAACTATTGTTGCTCAAGTAAACAGGCACAACTAAGTAATTAATAACACATTCTCATAATTGCTTCCCAAATGGCCAAGGCATTTGGTTTTCTAAAACAGGATTCTGAGAGCTCTGATATATGTGTTCCATGACATATATTTGCTCATATTTCCCTCTCTCCCTGCCTTGTCTTTGAACTTCTGTACACAGAAAATTGTTTCATTTATTCTCTTTGTCTCTCTGTTTTTGGTGTTTGATTTGTAGCTTCTTCTCATCTCTTTACCACTTTACATGCCTGTTCTCCCACTTTGGAGTTTAAAATTCTCTTTGTCTTTTTGCTAGGTCAGACTTCCATCCTTGTGCAACCTTGTGTCTCTTCAGCAAAAGCCCTCAGATTTCTACAGAGATAGGAGTCCTATCATATCCAGTAAGGAATCACTGGAACGTTGTGGGCCTTGAGGTTTGAAATGACTTCGAACCTTTCAGGGATCAATTTTTGTGTGTGACTTGCCAAAAGGTTTTTATTTATAAGAGGGGGAAGGCATTTCTGCACAAAAGCTCAAAAGACTGGGACATCAAATAACTCTTACAAAACAACATTTTGATGAGTTAAGTGTAAATGAATCAGAAACATATGGATTGAATTTCCCTTAAAATACACATGGGTTTAAAAATTAAGGGGAAAACTGCTTGGCAAAGTTCTCTTTGGGTTTGGCCAAGTCTGATTCCTTTGAAAACTAGTTCAAGACATGATGCCAATCTCAAAATGCTTCTGGGTTCACACATCTCTGGTTCAAAGTGCTCTCTTCTCAGAATCATCTATTTCCCCCCCTTTGTTCACTGTTGTCAGGGCTGTGTTCCTTTAATAATCTTAATCAGAGTGACATCTAAGAACAGAAAGTTTATGTGAAAATCTCCTGTTCAGGAACTGGTAATTACCAGATCTTTGGGAAGTGCATTAAATAGGCACGTTAAGATTCATTGACTTCCCAATCATTTATTGAAAATCTATTATGACCAGACACCTAAATAGCAAAGATGAGTCAAGTGTAGTCTCCTTACTTAGGAAACTCATAGTTTTTGGGTAAATCCGACTTATATTTTGATAGAAGGCAATGAGAGATAGATGAATGTCATATGGGCCAGAGTCCTGGCGGGCCGCAGAATGTACTCCAGATGGTTCATCTAGCTCTTTCTCATTAGCGGCGTTCTATTTCACAGGCTTATGAATTTGACGATGAGTCTGCTTGCAGAGATGCAGATAGGGTTAAGGAAAAATTAACGCAAAAGACAACAGCAACAGTGGGTAACCATTGTCACTCTAGGGCTAAAAGAACAATGGTCAAATGGAGTTATTAGAGCCCAGGGAGAACTGGAACCACAAAGAGAGGCCACAATTTGGGACCTGTGGCCATGGATGGATGCAGCTACTGTCGGAGACACAGCATTAGAGCAGCAAGGGAACAGGAAAGAACTTAAAGGGAAAATCTGTGATGCAGTCAGTGGCATTGAGCAGGGCATAGAATTGGCCAGGAGATGGCCAACAGAGAAACTAAGGTTGATCATCATTGGTGTTGGTATGCAGTTGAAGGAGAAATCATTTCTGCCTTTGTGACTGAGGATGGCAGTGTAGATAGAGCCTGAGATGCCTTACTGCACTTTGAAGAATGGGTTATCAATTTGTTAAGTGAGTTTTGGGGGAGCAGAAGCATTTTAGGTGCAAGGTATGACATAAGAGAGTACAAAGCACAAAGCATGTTGGAGAAAGGTAACTAGTCCATATTTACAAAAGGACTAGTTTGATGAAACTTGAAACTATAAAAGGAAGACAGTTGGAAAGCAGCCCCAGCAGAATTTAAATGACATGCTAAGATTGTACTTTATTCGCTAGATAAAGTGGAGCCACTGATGACTTTTAAGCAGAGGTGCAACTAAATCAACATAGTGTTTTGGGAATGTTAGTCTGGTAGCCTGTGTAAAATAGATTGAAAAAGGGGAAGTTTGGGGATCAGGCAACTAGAACACTTTTTATAGTTCAGATACTAAATGCTAGGGGCTAGATGAAGGTGGGACTGTAAAAAGAAGACCAGATTCCCTTTTGCTTTACACATCAGAATTTTTAAATTTTAAATAAGGTGTGTCTTCCCTATTTTTGAGGCCCTAGAGTAAATTTCTTTGTTCTTTTAAATCAGCGAATACACATAGAAAACTTAGAAGAGGGTCTAGAAATTTAGAAGCACTCAATCAATATTTATTATTATTGTAAAGATTCTTATTAAACATTAAAGTCTGTTCTGTAACTAATTTTAAAGGATCATTCTCCCCCAGCAGCCCCAAATTTTGGTATAACTTGAAACAAAACATTAGAATTTTTATAAGAATAATATACGCCATATTTAAAAATCAAGCAACACTATAACGTGTACACTAGAATACAGCAGTTGCTGGCCCAGTCGTTCCTCATATCCCAGTTGTATCTTTCCATTGGAAACCGTTTTTAACTCTTATCGGTTCCTTCTAAATACTATTCCTATACAAGTTGATGTCCTGATTAATCTACTTTGCACAATATTTATTAATTTCTTGATGATCAATGACATTTTAATTGTGTTAAATCATAATCAGTAATTGTATCATCATAATTTGTAAATATTGTTTACTGCTGAGCCAAATAGTGTACCAGAATTTCATCTTTTTCTTATAAAGCACTTTGTTTTTCCTGGAGTGTCTAACTGGGTCAGTTTTTGCTTGCCACAAAATTTTAATCATTTTCAAATGTTCGTCATATTAATTGTTCTATCGAATTTCTTTCTCCTACAATCTGCCTTTCAGTGTCTCAGTCCTCCTTCTCCAACTGGACTGGGTTTTATCCTAAGAATTCAGTTTTGATTTTTCTGGGATGGATTCTTTGCCTTCTTTTTCTGAAATTAATCCCCGTCCCCGCCCTTTCTCTCTTATTTTACTGCTAGAGCACTAGGACCAAAGTCCCAGCATTAGGACAAGTCCTAATGGGCTTACCAAGAAGAGAACATGGTAAGTTAATTTTCTGCTTATTTGCATTTATTCTTTCTATTCTACATTTGGCTAATAGCTTCATTGACTTTAGAATGCTTAGTCAATAACTTCCCTTTCCCTCTGAATTTTGAAGACAGTGTTGCTGATGAGAAGTCTGATGTCATTTTATTCTTGACCCTTTGCACTAAATCTGATTTTATTTTTTTTCCTCTGGAAGCTTCTCAGGTATTCTCTGTTAGCATCCATGTTATGAAATTTCATAGTGATGCACTTTGTTGCAGGTGTTTGTTCATTCCTTATCCTGGGCAGTCAATGAGTCTTTTTCAATCTAGACATTTTGTGTCCTTAAATTCCATGACATTTTCCTGTGATAATTTTCTTCTCTTTGTTTTTCCATTCCTTCATTCTGGGATTAATATTAACTGGATATTAGACCACTTTCATTAATCTTTTAAATATTCCATCTCTTAGATTTTCCTGTATTTTTATTTTTTTGGAAATTTCTTTTACTTTATCTGATTTTTTACCTTTCAAACTTCCTTTTAAAAATAGTATTTAAAATTTTGAGAGTGGTTTCTTGTTTTTTCAAATTTTTCCTTTCTGAAAGTATGTTTTTCTTGTGTAAGAGAGAAAAAAAATTCTCATATCTCTCTGATAATATGCATTAAAATCTTTTAAAAAGCTTTTTTCTCTCCCTTGATTTATTTGTTCTTCTATGTTTGCCTTCCTCTTTCATTTACTATAGTTGCCCCTCCTCTTTTTTTTTTTTTTTTTAAATATAGGAGACTTTTCTTAAGTGTTAGCTGATTCATTCATATCTAAGACTAAGACATTTTACATTGTAGCCTATCCATATAGTGGCATACACCTCAGACATTAAAAAAAAAAAAGAATATGCTACTCATACAGGGAACACCATCAATGAATCTCAATAACATTATGCTAAGTGAAAGAATAAAAAATACATACCATACAATTCCAGTTGTAGGAGATTTTTGAAAACAAAAACAAAACAAAACAAAACCTCTAGTGACAAAAGCAGATTAATAGTTGCCAGGAGCCAGGGACTAGAGGAAAAATTTAACTGCAAAGGGATATGAGGCAACTTTTGGGGTCATGAAAATGTTCTGTATTTTTACTGTGGTAGTAGTTATATGATCATATACATTGGTCAAAACTCATCATATTTTACATATAAAATTGATGAATTTTATTGTATGTGATCCCTCAATAAAACTGATTTAAAAAGAAATAAATTGAATTATTTGGGGCTGGAGATTGTTGAGTTGTGGTCTTTTAACTGTACTTACCTTATGGGAAGCCATCCATTTCATTGGGTGTATCCTACAAATGGCAGTATGTGGAGGTCTTGTCTCCATAGCTATTGAGTATTTTCATAGCAAGAAACAATTGACTGGTATTCTACATGTGTCCTGCTATTCTGTATATAGATTTCCAATTATTCTATCTGTTTTAATTATTACCACTTTTCACTGCATCCATTGTTTTTAAGTCTTTAATTTTTTTTCTTTTAATTTCCTAGATAAGAAATTTAAAGGCAAACTTAATTTGAATCTTGAGATATTTTCCTAAGTCTATAGGTAGTATAGATTTTCCATGAGGAAACAAAGAAAGAAATTAAAAGCTGAAGGAACTGTGTATCTATCTTTTTATTTAGGATTTCACAAGCTATGGGATTGGGGTTTGAAATAATTCTTTGTAATCTCAGGGATTGCGGAGACCTTTGCTGACATTTAATATTCGTGGAATGCACACGAAGCAGCACTGGCAGTATCTAAGAAAACACTTGCCTATGTTACAGTCTTGGGTTTTTTTTTTTCCTAGGCTATTATATCTTTAAGATATTTGTGAAAATTATCAAATACTTCAAAAAGAAAAAGGTACAAAAAATAACAGCTGACTTCCATGGATCCATTACTCAATTTTAAATGATGCTGTCATTCACCATGTTTTCTTCAGAATTTTCATAAGATATAAAACTACTTTAGATCTAGTTAAACCTCTACATAATTCATTAGTCCCTTTGCCTCACTTCCCCATTCTTCTGCCAGAAGTAACCATCCTTCTGATGCTGGTGTGACATCTTCTTATGGGTTTTGGTACTTTACAATGAATTATTAAATACATGAGTAATGTATCTACCTTTCTTTTCAGTTTAAAAATGTACATGAATAACATCATAAGGTGTAATCTTTTGTCATTTGATTTTTTTAATTCAATGTTGGTTTTGAATTTTTATCCTTACTGATAGACAGAACTAGTTCATTCATTCCAATAGCCATAAAACAATCCATAGAATGAATACAGCAGAGTTTATTATTCATTCTTTTTATGTTTTTCAACTTTTATTTTAGATTCAGGGGATACACATGCAGGTTTGTTATCAGGGTATATTGCATGATGCTGAGGTTTGGGTATGAATGAGCCCATCACCCAGGTATTGAGCATAATAGCCAGTAGTTATTTTTTCAACCCTTGCCCCTCTCCCTATCTCTTCCCTCTAGCAGCCCCCAGTGTCTATTGTTGCCATCTTTATGTCCATGAATACCTAAGGTTTAGCTCCCACTTGTAAGTGAGAACATGTGGCATTTCGTTTTCTGTTTCTGTGTTAATTTGCTCAGGATAATGGCCTCCAGTTGCATTCATGTTGCTCCAAAAGACATGATTTCATTCTTTTTAATAGCTGTGTAGTATTCCGTGAGGTATATTTACCACATTTTCTTTATCCAATCTACCACTGATGGACACCTAGGTTGACTTCATGTCTTTGCTATCATGAATAGTGCTGTGAATAACATGTGAGCACGTGTCTTTTTGGTAAAATCACTTGTTTTCTTTTGAGTAAACACCAGTAATGACATTGCCAGGTCAAATGGTACTTCTGTTTTAAGCTCTTTGAGAAATATTCAGACCAATTTCCACAGTGGCTGAACTAATTTACATTCCCACCAGCAGTATATAAGCATTCTATTTTCTCCACAGCCTTCCAGCATCTATTGTTTCTGACTTTTTAACAATAGCCATTCTGCCTGGTGTGAGATGGTATCTCATTGCAGTTTTGGTTTACATTTATTTCTCTGAAGATTAGTGATTTAGACAATTTTTTCATATGTGTGTTGGCCAAATGTCTGTGTTTCTTGAGAAGTGTCTGTTCATGTTTTTTGCCCATTTTTAATGTTTTTTGTTTGTTTGTTCAATTGTTTAAGTTCTTAACATCAACTGTTTAAGTTTCTAACAAATTCTGGATATTAGACCTTTGTCAGATGCATCATTTGTGAATATTTTCTCCCTTTTTGTATGTTGCTTGTTTACTCTGCTGATAGTTTCTTTTGCTGTGCAAAGCTCTTTAGTTTAATTAGGTTCCATTTGTCAATTTTTATTTTTGTTGCGATTACTTTTCAGGACTTAGTCATAATATTTTTCCCCAAACTGGTATCCAGAATGGTATTTCCTAGCTTCTCTTCTAGGATTCTTATAGTTTGAGGTCTCACATTTCAATCTTTAGTCCATCTTGAGTTAATTTTTGTATATGGTGAAAGGTAGGGGTCCAGTTTCCTTCTTCTGCATATGGCTAGCCAGCTATCCCAGCACTATTTATTGAATAGGGATTCCTTTCCCTATTGCTTATTTTTGTTGACTTTGTCAAAGGTCAGTTGGCTGTAGATGTGAACTTTATTTCTGGGTTCTCTCTTCTTTTCCATTGATCTATGTGTCTATTTTTGTACTAGTACTCTGCTGTTTTGATTACTGCAGCCTATGTTTCCATTGTTTTGAGAGGATCAGCTGGGTGGTTCATATTTTTTTTGTGATTACATACAATGCCTCCATGAACCTTCTTGTACATGTCTTCAGGAACACATGTGTGAAGGTTTCTCTAGCTTTGGTTGTGCAATAGAATCAGCTGGAGTGATTGTGACAACACAGATTGCTGGCCCCTCCCCAAGACCTCCTGATTCAGATGGAATGTGTGGGCCCAAGAATCTAAATTTCTAACAAACCCTCAGGATATGCAAATACTGGTGCAGAGATCAAACTTTGAGAATTGCTGCACTATGGTTGATATCCATGGGTGAAATTTTTGGCCATTGATGTGTATATGTTTTCCACTTTACTAGGAATTTCTAAACTGCTCTCCAGGGTGTTGGTACCAATATAGACTCCCACCATCAGTGTATTCCTATTTCTTACTACCTTGCCAAAAATTGGTGTTGTAAGTCTTTAAAATTGTTGTCAATCCAAGTGATATCTCTTGTTTTATTATTTTTTAAATTAATATTGACATTGGGTGTAATTTCTTATGTTTAATGGTCTTTGCTTTTTCTTTTCTGTGAGTTATATATACTTTGTTTTGTTCCCCTAGTAAGGCTGTTTATTTATTTATTACATGGTTTGATATTTATTAATTTTATTGTTTTGTAGAATATCTAAGTATTCTGGTTATTAATCCTTAATGTTTTATTTTTCCTTTTGTTTCATATATATATGTATATATATATGTATATATGTATATATATGTATATGTATATATGTATATATGTATATATGTATATATATATGTATATGTATATATGTATATATGTATATATGTATATATATGTATATATGTATATATATGTGTATATATATATGTGTGTGTATATATATATATGTGTATATATATATATATTTTTTTTTGAGACAGAGTCTTGCTCTGTCACCCAGGCTGGAGTGCAGTGGCATGAACTCAGCTCACTGCAACCTCTGCCTCCTGGGATCAAGCATTCTCCTGCCTCGGCCTCTGGAGTAGCTAGGACTACAGGCACCTGCCACCATGCCCAGCAGATTTTTGTACTTTTAGTAGAGGTGGGATTTCACCATGTTGTCCAGGCTGGTCTCAAACTCCTGACCTCAAATGATCCATCCACCTCGGCCTCCCAAAGTGCTGGGATTATAAGCATAAGCCACTGTGCCTGGCCTATTTATGATATTTTTGATGGAGAGAAGTTTAAAGTTGATGGAGAGAAGTTTAAAGTTAATGGAGTGAATATCAATATTTTCTTTTGTGATTTTTGCTTTTATAATGTTTAAGGTTTTTTCCCTACCATGATGTCATAAAGATATATCATATATTTATATACTAAACATTTCTACTTTTTTCACATTTAGTTTTTAATTTATTTGGAATTTTTAATTTATATATTTTATAAGGTAAAAAGCTGATTTTTGGAGGACCCTGTAGAAAGAGGGTGTCTTCATTATATGTGCCAGGGGTCCTGGAGCAATTCTAATCCCTGATCTTTCAGAAGAGGAGCCAAGATGGTTAACTAGAAGTAGCCAGGAGGAACATCTCCCACCAAGAGACTGAGATGTCAGAAAGACTGGTACACTCTGAGCAGATCTTTGGAGGGAAGGCATTGAGAGCGGATGGAAGGATGATGCAGACACTGGGCTGAAGAGGGAGGAAGCTGGGAACCCTGTACAGGATTACCAAGCACCAGGACTTGTTTCTGGCCCCCTGCAACTCCTGGGAAAGGGGTGAGTTGAACAGGTTAGAAGTGGCCTGCTCTTGCCACTGATCTCTGGAATCCAGGCAGCAGGAAACCCCATAACCCCCATGGAGAGCTAGCAGGGAGAGCTACTTAGAGTGGTGGTAAGGGCAGGACTCCAGCCTGTGCAGAACCCAGAGGTTTGGTGCAGGAACATCTGTGATGAAGCATCGGCAGGGATGCCCATTGCCCAAGGCCTGCCATGCTCCTTTAGGAGATTTAAGCCTTAGAGGGACTGTCAAACCTGCACTGAGCCATGGCAGTCTTGCTTGTGAGACAGAATCAGTCTGATATGAGTGACCCCTGTCTGCTGGCCTCTCCCAGGGCCCTAGCCTGGCCACACCTTCTTGCAGCACAATCTTGGATGCCCAACCAGGGTGCTTCCCAGGGGCATTCATCATAACTCCTTCAGTGGCAGACCTCACTTGACCGTGGGAGACCTCCAGCAGACTGGCCTCCATCTACACACACCAGCCCACCCACACTCACCACTCACTGCAGCCTCCCCAAACCCCCCATCCACCACCTTGCTGCATTGTTAGCACACACTCACACACAGCCAACATCCACTGTTTTGCTGACACACACCCATATGTGGACCTTGCTTCCCCTCCCTCACCAGTATGCATGGGTGCACACACTCTACTGTGCCACTATCATCAGCACAAGTATGCACCACATCCCCTCCCTACCCTGCTGACGTATGAGCACCTGGTCATACTGCAATTGTCTGCGTGAAGGCATGCACAGATACTGGCCCTGCCTCCATTGTGCTGTGGGTGTGAACATGCCAGACTCCTACTACTACTGCTTCTGTTGGAGTGAGTACAAGCATAGACACCAGCAAGTCAGGCCCAACCAACTCCCTACTCCTGTCCTTGCCAAACTCCACGACTGTTGGTGCAAGCAGTATTCAGGAACATCACAGCCCTTCTCCCACTGTTACCCTGCCCCAGCTGACATATATGCAGGCAACCACACTACTGTGGCTGACAGCATGAGTGAGCAAGCATGGATTCCACTTCCCTTGCCCTGACAAAGCACTTTGGCCTGCAGCATGCATCAGCACCACCCAACACACTAGCATCCATTCTGGCCAGCAGATGGGGAGCACCTTCACCCCTCCAGTGCAGCAGATTTCTAATCTCAGCAGGCCAGAGAACAAAGCCAGTGGCCTGGTACCAGCCCCAAGAGTTACAGCACACAGCCCTGGAGTGCTGAGCTGATACTTGGCTCCCTAAAATCTTCCAGAAACAAAGAGAGTTGAATGAACCCACATTATTCCAGGTGAACTTCCAAAGACATCAAAGAAGATGAAAGCAAAAAACTCCATCCAGAGGACAGCAACTTCAAAGATTGAAGGAACATCAGCCCACACGGATGAGAAAGAACCAGAACAAGAACTTTGGCAACTCAAAAAGCTAGAATGTCTTCTAACCTCCAAATGACTCCACTAGTTCCCCAGCAATGGTTATTAACTAGGCTGATACATCTGAAATGACAGAAATATAATTCAAAATATAGATAGGAATGAAGATCATTGAGATTCAAGAGAAAGTTGTAACCCAATCCAGGGAATACAGGAGCTGAAAGACAAAATAGCCAATTTAAGGGAGAACCAAACTGATTTAAGCTGAAAACCTCACTCCAAGAATTTCATAATACAATCACAAATATTAGCAGAATCAACCAAGCTGAGGAACAAATCTCAGAGCCTGAACACTGGTTCTCTGAAATAATTCACTCAGACAAAAATAAAGAAAAAAGAATAAAGAAGAATGAACAAAATCTCTGAGAAATATTGGATTATGTAAAGAGACCAAATCTATGATTCATTGGTGTCCCTGAAAGAGAGGGATAGAAAGCAAGCAACTCGGAAAACATATTTGAGGTTATTTTCCATGAAAAATTTCACAACCTTGCTAAAAAGGCCAACACTCAAATTCAAGAAATGCAGAGAACACCTATGAGTACTATATAAGACAAATATCTCCAAGACACAGTTATCAGATTCACCAAGGTCAAATGGAAAGAAACAATCTAAAAGCAGCTAGAGAGAAGGGATAGGTCACTTACAAAGGGAACTCCATGAAGGTAATGGTGGAACTTTCAGGAGACCCCTACAAGCCAAAAGAGATTTGGGGCCTATATTTAGCATTCTTAAAGAAAAGAAATTCCAACCAAGAATTTCATATCTACCAAAACTAAGCTTCATAAATGAAGGATAAATAAGATCCTTTTCAGACAAGTAAATGCTAAGGGAATGTATTACCAACAGACCTTCCTTACAAGAACACTTAAGGGCGTACTAAATATGTAAAGGAAAGACCACTGGTCACCACAAAAACACACTCAAATACATAGACCATTGGCACTATAAAGCAACTACAAAAAAGAGTCTGCATAATAACCAGCTAACAACATAATGATAGGATCAAACCTGCACTTATCAATATTAACCATGAATGTAAACAGGCTAAATGCCCCAAGCAAAGGCACAGAGTGGCAAGTTGGATAAATAACCAAGACCCAGCTGTATGCTGTCTTCAAGAGACCCATCTCACATGCAATGACAGCTATAGGCTCAAAGTAAAGAGATGGAGAAAAATTTACCAAGCAAACAGAAAAAAGGAGGGGTTGCTATTCTAATTTCAGAAAAAGCAGACTTTAAACCAACAAAGATCAAAAAAGACAAAGAAGGGCATTACATAATGGTAAAGAGTTCAATTCAACAAGAAGAGTTAACTATCCTAAATACATAGCACCCAACACAGAAGCACCTACACAGAAGCACCTAGATTCATAAAACAAGTTCTTAAAGACCCACAAAGAGACTTAGATAACCACACAATAATACTTGAAGGCTTCAACACCCCACTGACAGTATTAGACAGATGACTGAGGCAGAAAATTAACAAAAACATTTGGGACCTGAACTCAGTACTTGACCAAATAGACCTAGCAGACATCTACAGAACTCTCCACCCAAAAACAACAGAATATACATTCTTCTCATGTGCACATGGCACATCTAAAATTGAACACATAATCAATCCTAAGACAATTCTCAGCAAATTCAAAATAACCAAAATCATACCAACCACACTCTTGGACATCAGCACAATAAAAATAGGAATTGATACTAAGAAAATTGCTCAAAACTACATAATTACATGGAAATTAAACAACCTGCTCCTGAATGACTTTTGGGTAGACAATGAAAGTAAGGGAGAAATCAAAAAATTCTTTGAAACGAATTAAAACAAAGATACAGGCTGGGTGTGGTGGCTCACACCTGTAATCCCAGCACTTTGGGATGCTGAGGTGGGTGGATCACCTGAAGTCAGAAGTTTGAGACCAGCCTGGCCAATATGGCAAAACTCTGTCTCTGCTAAAAATACAAAAAAATCAGCTGGGCATGGTGACACATGCCTGTAGTCCCAGCTACTCAGTAGGCTAGGGTAGGAGAATGACTTGAACCTTGGAGGTGGAGGTTTCAGTGAGCCGAGATCACACCACTGCACTCCAGCCTGGGCAACAGAGTGACACTCCATCTCAAAAACAAAGATACAATGTAGCCAATATCAGAGCTAAACTGAAGGAAATCAAGACAGAAGAAACCATACAAAAGACCAATGAATCCAGGAGTTGGTTCTGTGAGAGAATAAATAAGATTGATATAGTCCTAGCTAGACTAATAAAAAAAGAGAGAAGATTCAAAGAAATACAATCAGAAAAAACAATGGGGACATTACCACTGACCCCACAGATATACAACAATTCCTTAGAAATGACAACAAACACCTCTATGCACACAAACTAGAAAACCTAGAAGAAATGGATAAATTTCTAGGAACATGAAACCTCCCAAGATTGAATCAGGAAGAAATAAAATCCCTAAACAGACCAATAATGAGTTCTGAAGTTGAATCAGTAATAAAAAATCTACTATCCAGAAAAAGCCCAGGACCAGATGGATTCAGAGCCAAATTCTCCCAGATGTAGAAAGAAGAGCTGGTATCATTCCTACTGAAACTATTCCAAAAAATTGATGGGAAGGGACTCCTCCCTCCCTCATTCTGAGGCCAGCGTTATCCTGATGCTAAAACCTAGCAGAGACACACCAAAAAATGAAAACTTCAAGCCAGTATCCTTGATGAACACTGATGCAAAAATCCTCAACAAAATACTAGCAAACTGAATCCAGTAGCACATAAAAAAAGATAATCCACCACAATCAAGGCTTCATCTTTGGGATGCAAGGTTGGTTCAACAGACACAAATCAATAAATGTGATTCACCAAATAAACAGAACTTAAAACAAAAACCACATGATCATCTCAATGGATGCAGAAAAGGCTTTCAATAAAGCTCAACATCCCCTCATGTTATAAACCCTCAAACTAGGCATTGAAGGAAAAGGTCTCAAAATAATGACCATCTATGACAAATCCATAGCCAACATTATACTGAATAAATGAAAGCTTGAAGCATTCCCCTTGAAAACCAGAACAAGACAAGGATGCCCACTCTCACTACTTTTATTCAACCTAGTACTGGAAGTTCTGACTAGCCATAGCATCAGGCAAGAGAAAGAAACAAAAGGCATGCAAATAGGAAAAGAAGAAGTCAAAATATCTCTATCTGCAGATGACATGATTCTATATCTACAAAACCCCACAATCTTTGCCCCAAAGCTTCTAGATCTGATAACTTCAGCAAAATTTCAGTATCCAATGAACATAAGTCAGTAGTATTTCTATACCCAATAATGTCCAAACTGAGAGCCAAATCAAGAAAAAAATCCCATTCACAATAGCTACAAAATGAATAAAATGCCTAGGAATACAGCTAACCAGGGAGGTGAAAGTTCTCTACAGTGAGAATAACATAACACTGCTCAACAAAATCAAAGATGAGACAAACACCTGGAAAAACATTTCTTGCGCATGGATATGAAGAATTAATATTGTTAAAATGGTGATCCTGCCCAAAGCAACGTACAGATTCAATACTATTCCTATGAAACTACCAATGAAAGTCATCACAAAATTAAAAAAAAAAGAGTTAAAAATTCATATGGAACCAAAAAAGAGCCTGAATAGCCAAAGAAATCCTAAGCAAAAAAAACAAAGCTGGAGGCATCACATTACCCAACTTCAAACTATACCACAAGGCTGCAGTAACCAAAACAGCATGATACTGGTACAAAAACAGATGCATAGAGCAATGGAACAGAACAGAGAGCCCAGAAATAAAGCCACACACCTACAACTATCTGATCTTCAACAAAGCTGAGAAAAAGAGGCAATGGAGAAAGGACTCCCTATTTAATAAATGGTGCTGGGATAACCGGCTAGCTATATGCAGAAGATTGACACTGGACTCCTTCCTTACACCGTATACAAAAATCAACTCAAGATGGATTAAAGACTTAAATGTAAAACCTAAAACTATAAACACCCTGGAAGATAACCTAGAAATACCATTCTAGACATAGGCTTCAGCGAAGATTTCATGATACAGATGCCAAAAGCAATTTCAGTAGAAAGAAAAATGGACAAATCAGGCCTAATTAAACTAAAGAGCTTCTGCACAGGAAAAGAACCTATCAACAGATTAAACAGACAACCTGTAGAATAGGAAAAAGTATTTGAAAAACTGTGCATCTGACAAAAGCCTAATATCCAGAATCTGTAAGGAACCTAAACAATTGAATGAGCAATAAACAAGCAACCCCATTGAAAAGTGGGCAAAGGATATGAATAGATGCTTTTCAAAAGAAAGACATACACGTGGCCAAGAAGCATATGAAACAATGCTTAACATCACTAATCACTAGAGAACTGTAAATCAAACCACAATGAGATAGCATCTCATACCAGTCAGAATGGCTATTATTAAAAAGTCAAAAAATAATGGCTATTATTACAAAGTCAATACTGCTGTTGGAAATGCTGGCAAGGCCGTGGATAAAAGAGAATGCTTATACACTGCTGTTGGAAATGTAAATTAGTTTAGCCATTGTGGAAAGCAGTGTGGCAATTTCTCAAAGAACTTAGAACTACCATTTGACCCAGCAATCACATTACTGGGTATCTACCAAGGGAATATAAATCATTCTACCACAAAGACACATGCACATGTATGTTCATTGCAGCAGAATTCACAATGGAAAAGACATGAAATCAACCTAAATGTCCATCAGTGATGAACTGGATAAAGAAAATGTGGTACATATACACCATGGAATAGTATTTGGCCATAAAAAAATAATGAGATTATGTCCTTTGAAGAAACATGGATGGAGTTGTAGGCCATTATCCTAAGTGAACTAATGCAGGAACAGAAAAACAAACACTACATGTTCTCACTTAAATGGGAGCTAAATATTGAGTATACATGAACGCAAAAATGGGAATAAAAGTCACTGAGGCCTACTTGAGGGTGGAGGGTGAGGGTCACAAAACTATGTATCAGGTACTATGCTTATTATCTTAGTGACAAAATAATCTGTACGCCAAATCCCTGTGACATGCAATTTACCTATATAATAAACCTGCACATGTATCCCTGTACCTAAAATAAAGGTTTTTTTTTTTGAGATGGAGTCTCGCTTTGTTGCCCAGGCTGGAGTGCAGTCAGTGGTGCACTCTCGGCTCACTGCAAGCTCTGCCTCCCGGGTTCATGCCATTCTCCTGCCTCCGCCTCCCAAGTAGCTGGGACTACAGGCGCCCGCCACCATGCCTGACTAATTTTTTGTATTTTTAGTACAGACAGGGTTTCACCATGTTAGCCAGGAGAGTCTCGATCTCCTGACCTCGTGATCTGCCCTCCTTGGCCTCCCAAAGTGCTGGGATTACAGGCATGAGCCACCATGCCTGGCCAAAAGTTTTTTTTAATCTGATTTTTTCTTTCTGTTTGGAGAATCAGTTACTACCTCTGTCATAACCAAATTTCCATTCATTTTCATCTGTTTTTAGACTACTTTGTCTATTCTGTTGATCTTTTCTCTATTTCCAGAGCCAATACCATAGTTTTCAGTTACTCAAAATTTCTAGAAAATTTTGATATTTGATAGAGAAAGTCTTCTTACCGTGTTCCTCTTCTTCAAAATAATCTCATCCCTCCTTGGTCCTGACAGGGCTTAATTTGTCAAGTTGGGTTTACATTTCTGTTGGCTCTCTTTATTTGGAATTGAAATGTTTTTCCGTAGTATTATGTGTGCTTATTTGGAATTCATTCCTTTTTTGTAAAAATCTAAGGTGGATTTAAGAAAAAAAGACCAATGAAATAGAAATGAGAAAGAGAGAAAGAGATAGAGGGAGAGAAAGGAAGATTGAAGGTAAAAACAAAACAGAGAAGGAAAGTATGCTAACCATTAAAGTCATAAGATTATTAGAATTAAGCATAAAACTTTCTTAAAACTTTTCTAATAAGGATGAAGAGGTATGTCTAATAAATATTTGAGTCCACTGACAGAAGAAAACATGTAAGTTTTATGATGGAAAACATTTGTATTCTAATACTAAACTCTGTCAGAAAAGTCTTAAATGAGGCATTTCATAGGAAATATTTTAAAATAATGTCTTGAAAAATACTTAATTAATAATTATAGAAATGCAATTCTTATGGTGGTAGTAAATAATATTTTAATGTTATAAAACTTGATAGTAAATAGCCAACATTATATCATGTACCCTTTCCAGTGTTCCACCTTGATTCATAGATGGAAATGAGAATCCTATCAAAGGCTTTAAGTAGATACGATTTTTCTCTAACTTGGCAGTTGGCAAAGTAGGGCCCTTGGGTAAAATCCACCCCACCTGTTTTTGCAAATAAAGTTTATGGGAACACAGCCACACCCATTCATCTACATATTGTCTATGGCTGCTTTCCTGTTCCTAATGGCAGAGTTGAGTACTTGTGACAAAAACCATATGGCCCACAAAACCGAAAATATTTACTATCTGGCCCTTTCCAGAAAAAGTTTTACCATCCCCTGGTCTAAATTATCATCTTTTAAGTTATTTACTCCGTATTTACTCTAGGTACATTCCCCCAACCTCCTTTATAGCACCTGAGAATATAAGCCAAACATGTAATGTGCACATGGTGGAGATGAGGCCCTTTGTCCACATGATACCTTGATGTCTTGACTCAGGAAGAGAATGCACTCTCCTCTCTCCACTCTTCTTACCCAGGGATTCCATCAACCTAAGAAAAAATAACTGAAGGAGCACAAAGATACTCTACATTCTGAATTACAGAAATCTTCTATTAGCCTCAGCACCATGTTTTTGTTGTTGTTTTCTTTTACTATGCCTGGAGAGCAGTTCTGGCTCCTACCTTCCATGCTTCCCTTGGTCTCTTAGCCTTGGCAGTCTTTTCTGGACTCTCAATGAGCAGGCCATGGCAATCCTGAGATGGCACCTTTCTCTTCATCTGGGCTTAAGCTCTGGTCAGCCTTGTGATTTTTGTAACTTCCTTTCCCCATAGGCCCAGTGCTGAATTCCTTTCAGCTCCCTGATGTTAAGTCAGCTTTGTTAAAATATTTTTTTAAGGACTGGTTAACTGAACTGTCACAACTCCAAACTGGCAATATATTCCAGTGGAAAAAGTAAAGAATTTAGAACTAAAAGTCCTGTTTTTGAGTTCTCAACCTTGACGCTTACCAGACAAATGACCTTGGGCAGCTTGCTTAAACTCTGAGACTCAGTTTTCTCATCTGCAAAATGAGGATACTAACAATGCTTGTCACACCTATTAGGGTGATTGTGAGAAACAAATGAGATATGTGAAAAAAAATTGAAACTACAAAATTACACACATGTGTTCATCATTATCAGCAGCTCTCAAAAGCTCTCTCAACAATTTTTCCTAATCTCTAAAGACGTTTTACTTGTGTTCGAGAATGAGTCCATTAATTCTCCATTGCATCCTATGTGCCAAAGGGCCTCACCATTGTTTTAGCATCTATGTGTTTTTTGGGGAATGCCCTGCTCTTCAGCCACTACACTAGGAAGTATTGCTCCTGGACCTGAGCATCTCATATTTGTGGTCTTTGGTAGTTTGAGGGTGAGGGTCAGATAAAAATGTTTCTCTTGTTTCTCACAAATTCCACATTTCAGTTCTCGTGGCCCTGGACCCCAAAGTGGTCCTGATCACGCTTAGAGTCTCACATGCTCTTCAATGAGTTTAGTTTAATTTCTTGCCCCATTCTTGTCTGAGCTCAAAAACGGAAGATGGAGGCAAAAGTGGGAATGGGGATAAAAGAACTATTGCACCCCGAAACAAATACTTCCCAGTATCTGCATCCCTCCAATTTCTGTCCTTAGCACTCAAATTTGTGTCCAAAATTTCCTTCTTCATGAGATTGGGTCTCTCTTCCCATCTCTATCCTGCCTGTCTTCTAACTCCTTTAACACGTAGGAGGAGCAACGGGTAATCAAATTCTCATTTCAGGACATAAACAGGGTCACTTGCATGACTGGGTAGGGTTACTCTCTATTAAAAGATATGTGAGGTTCTTTATTTTTTATTTTCATTTTTCATTCATGTCATTTTGAACATGTGCATTGTTTCTTCTATCTCCAGTATCATGGAGTAAGCTCAGGAGTAGTCAAATTACAAGATTTGGATGTGAGCTCAGGGGATGGCAGAGACCCTCACTGGCTTTTAGGGAAAGCTATCTATCACAAGCCTGCTTTACTAGAGCTCTGCATTGCAAGTTGGAATAAGGTTAAATTAGATAAGAGATAAATGAAACTCCTTTGCTCTTAGCGACTGCTCCTTCTGTAGCTAATTCCCCCAGGGCCCACATAGAGGAGGAGCAACTCAGATGTCCTTGTACCAGCAATAGCTCACATAGCTTATATTTATGCATTTATATAAATAAATGACTAGAGTGGTCACTGGCCCACTGGTTTCTGCAAATGGTTACTTTCTGTGTCCCAGGTTAGGCTCAACTGGGATACCGTGTTACAAGCTGTAATCCAAATTTTCTTTAATTTTGAACTAACTGTCTACAGAAAGGAAAAATGAAGATTACAAAAAAAAAATGACCATGATATCTTTGCCAGATAAAACATAATTTGCTTTATTTTTCCCCTTTGCCCCATTAAGAGATTTATTATCTTCTATTTATTTTCAGCACTTCCCTTCATTTCTGGGAAGTCAGACCTGCCTAAATCATTATTGCATCTGAACAGAGTTTTACAGACAGATTTCCAGTAATGGGCTCAAATAATAGGCTCTACTTGGCATTTCATAATGGCCCTTTATGGCACATAGAAGGGCAGTTCTTCTTACGTGTTTCCTGAGAAGCAAACATGAGTGGCCCCAGGGGTCTAGTGGCATTGTCGAAAGCAGTCCACCACAAATTTTAAATTTCTTTGTGATCATATATTATGGAAAATTTGCATTCTACCTCACAATATATTTGTCTTTCTGTATATACAAAATGCCTTAATATTTTAATTGACATTTCGGGAAGGTGTACCATTTTTATCCTGGCACACTTGTGCTGACTACTGTTTACTGTTAGAGGGTAGATGCATCCCCAGTTTGAGATACCTATGGCTTGTATGCAGGAAAATGGGACTTGAGTCTTGATTCTTCCACTTTTAGACATCTGTGAACGTGGGCACTTACCTTCTTAGAATATAGATCCTTCTCTATAAAATGGGCTGTTGTAATGATGGAGTCCACAATTGGGGATTCTTTTTTTGTTAAGTAATTGCTCAATGTTAAAAGCGAAGGGCTGATTAGAACTAATGGGGAAGTCTGAACCCCAGATCATTTTGAAGATAATTAAGGGTGGACATTTTCATGAAACTTAAATTGCTGTCATTTTGCAAGAGCTACACTTTACCACATTTGTTCCTTGGGGATTTTTATAGTACTTTTCCTCATAGGAGTGCCCATCTTAGGAACAATAGTTCTCAGGAAACTTCTAAGACAGCTGCCAGCCCCAGGCTCTCAGACTTGCCTCTAGTGAACCCAACTCAGTAACTGCTTATAAATGAACTTTTCTATTTCCATCACTTACCAAGCACTATGGTATATGAAAAAATTGTGAGCTACGGTCCATGCTGTCAAGGATCTGAAGTCTTGTTGGAGGAAACCCATGAAGCAGTTGTAAGAATTCTTCAATAATAATATAAGAATATGTAATAATGCAATATATAAGAATATGATAGTGCACATATATCAAGGGCCTACTGAATAATTAGCACTTTTTTTTTCTAATTCTCAAAACAACTCTGGAAGAAAAAGACTATTGTTTCTGTTTTGCTGATATGGAAATCAGGGGTCTAGCTCAAGACTGTACCATGAAGTGCCAAAACGGAAAAGTAGATTTAGTAGAGTCATATGCTAGCTGACACATCCTACTGCATTGAGTTATTCTCTGTTAATGGACTTTACTCAAACTGATTTTTGAACTGGAGTATTTGGGGCCAAATGGAGATAAGAATGATGATAACCGCTCAGTTTCCAGAAGCAAAGCTGATGTGAGATATACTCAGTACTTGCTGAGTTGACCAAAGAGGTTGATTGCTATAAAAATAAAACAAAACAAAATTCTAAACTCAGCATTATGGCTTACATTCTTCTTTGCATCACCTTCTGACATCTAGCATAGTGCCTGGAATACAGCCAAAGAGACAGAAACTATTAATGCTCACTTATATCCATGTGCTACGTCACCTTCCTCAGTCTCCTTTGCAGTTAGATCAATCACGTGACTATTCAGGCTGATGGAAGGACTGAGGTTGTTAAGAATCTCAACCACCTTTCTCTTTCTCTCTTCCCCCAGGGTTTTAGCCAGATGATACCAAAATGACCCCAGAACCAGAAGATGGCAGAGCCACAAAGTGAAAAATACTTGGGTCTCTGAGTCATAGCTTGGAGGAGGGCTTCCTGGAAAACCATCCCAACAGAGACATCCACATTAAACTTTGTGTAAACAAAAAATAAATCTTTCTGGTGGTAGGCCACTGAGATTTAGATTGCCACAGCAGCTAACCGGTCTGACCAATACAGCAGGTACTGAATAAAACTTGCCATGTGAGAGACATTTGTGTGCTTCACATGGAAATAACTTGGGAAATTAAAAAAAATCCTGACGTTTAGATTAAGGACCAATTAAATTAGAATCTTTAAGGACCAATTAAATTAGAGTCTTTAGGGGGTAGTATCAAGGTATCAGTTATTTTTTAAAACTTCCTAGGTGATTCATTATATGGCCAAATTTGAGAACTATTGCATCGTATCAGTGACAGTTAGAACGTATGGTTTACGGATCTTGTTAGAAATAACAAATTCTTAGATCTCTAGACCTTTGGAATCAGGTTCTCTTGGAATTTATATATTAGCAAGTTTTAATGGGGAGGGGCAGCAATTCTCAAGTGTATTAAAGCTTCAGAAGTACTGTGCTACAATATTATGCTCTAGTGATTCTCAAAGTATTGTCTTCTGACTATAATCAGAGTTGTCTGGAAATGCTTCCTAAAAACGGATTTCTGGGCCTGATCCCAGGACTTCTAAATCAGGATCTCAAAATGTGGCTTGATACCTACATCCCTAAATAATTTTCTAGATAATTCTTGGTTCACTGGAATTTCCACTTATCAGTTACCGACACCATTGCCCTTTCCCTAGAATGTGCTTTCCCACAACTCCTCCTGCCAACCGCCAAGTCGCTTTGATTCCCACTTATAAGATTCAAGAATGGAAGGGCAATGATTTTCTATTTTTAATCCCTGTATTTCCTTTCAACAGAGAACTCCTCCAGTGCTCTCAAGTGTTTTACAGACCACTAATTATTAAATGTGGAAGCTCTGGAGCAGAGAACCTTTCAACTGAAATGATGACAAATGATGCTGGCTGAGGAGAGTCAGACCTGAAAAATTAGGAATCCCTAAAATGACGTCAACCTATAATTCCTATTATAGAGCTCTGATTTCTACTGATCGTTTTAAGAACCATATCTACTATGTGAGAAAAGCTGCTGGTGGGCCTAATTTAGATGAAAAGCAGAAAGGCCTTAAAAAAGAAATGGGAAAGGAATATACAGAAGCAAGAAGATGATTGAAAAAAGATGGCAATTCATGTGGGTTCATTGGATAGGGTCTGGTTTGGGGAGTGTGCTTTGGTTATGGCTAGGGATTTTGCAGGATAAAGAGAGAGACTGTATAATAGGCCTTTTTGATAAGAGAAAATAAAAATCTCATTCTCTCCCAATTTCTCTTTTCTCTTTCTCTTGCTCTCTCATTTCTTGAAGTCAATGTTGGGAGGATATGTGGGTAATTCCTATGGCTACTAAAGAAGCTGACTGTAAAACTACAGACAGCAGTAGACTTTGTGCCTTTTGTTTTTGCCCGTATTTCATGTTGTCCTTATTCTTTAATTTTTTATGCATCTACAGGTACTTGTTGAACACCAGTTCTGAGCTGCAGAGCAGGAGGCACAAGACGTAAACAAAAAAGTCTCTGTTATGGTCCTAAAGAAGCCAACCTTCTAGAGAAATGTATGCACAGCAGGTCCAGCAGAATGGGCTTTGTGCTGATGAGGGCAGCAGGAGGAGAGCATGGGCTGGGAAAGGAGATGATCAGGCTCACTTCCCATTTCTCTGTGGAAGAACTGTGGCGAACACAGAGTCAACTCACAACGTTCATTGGAATTTTTCCCACTTGACTCCTTCGCAAGTTGGAATAAGGGGTTTGGAAAGGGAGGATTTCTTCATATAAAAATGGTCCGGGTATATCCATGCAAAACTAAACGGAGTGGAAGAGACCCTAGGTCTACACATTTGATGGGATAGATCCTTGGTGCTCAGCCTCACCTGCAGGTACTGAAGGAAGCCTTAGTCTGCTATACAGAGCACTCTGCACCATGGGGAGAAGATCAATATGCTAAACTTGGATACTGGGCCTAAATCTTAAGAAGTGACCTCAAACCTAGGAAGGTAAGTGAAACACAATAATGGGCAATATGAAGGCAGTTGGGCCAGGAAGGCCCTAGTCACTGTTTGAGTTAAAGGTTGGTTTCTTGTCCCTGGGAAGAGGCATGAGAAGGAGGCTGTATAGCATGGTAGCTGGAAGTTTGCAATTTGGACTCAGGTGGACCTAAGTTTAGATCCTCACTCTATAGCTTTACCAACTGCATGGCCTTGGGCAAATTACTTGACATGTTAAAGCTTCTATTCCTCCATCCTGAAATAGTTACAGTGTGTACTTATATACATACATCTATACACACATATACACATACATACTGTATAAGGTAGCTGTGAAGAGTAAATGAGACAATGTCCTTAAAGGACTCAGCAGGGTCTCTGACTCAGGATGAAAAAACAGTTATCACTACTTTTCATGAACCATGTAGCCCTTGGTGGCGAAAAGTGAAGGACACGGATATGGAGAAAATATGCCTGAAATACTCTGCAAGTTATAAAAAAATGACGAAGAAAGAGTCCCAATTTTCCGTAATGCATAGAACCAAAACACACAAATGAGGCCGAAACCCAGATACCTTAAACAGGCACCCACGTGGGAGCATGGTGACAGTGAGGATAACTTATTGCTGGCCCATGGCAGTGTGGTTGGAAAATGTGTAGGGTTTGGACCCAGATTTCAGTCCTATCTCTGTACTGTACTAGCTGTGTGACAGCTTCAAGTTACTTAGCTTATAAAAAGGGAGAGCATAGTGTGGAGATAAAAATGCTTGCCTTTCATAACTGAAGTGAAGAACAGACACAGAGGCCTATGAGGCGGTACATGGTTGAAACTCACAAAGTGGCATTATCATTGAGCAGGAATGGGGCTGAGCCTCCACAGGGGCACCTACTTTCTCAAGCCTTGGGAAGAGAAGAGACGCAGAAGCCTGCAAGGCAAGGAGAGTTGGCTTTAGTACTTAGAAGTAACTAAAAGTTAGACATTATTTTTGTATTTTCCAATGCCTTCCAGGGTTCTCAGTATATGCAGCAAAATTTGTCAACTGCTATATATAACTTCCTTGAATATGCAAACAGCTTGGATTCCACACCATGGTGAAGGCCATACACTACTTACAATTCTGACTTGGCTTCGCTGTGTTCTCCACTGTATACCTAGCTTCAAAAGCTATTCTTCATCCCTACTGCCTCCCAAGTTCAAGTTCAGTCTCCAGTATATCCTGTTAAGGGCACACCACTAAACAGTGCTTTTCTTTTTCTTCCTCCTAGCTGACACAGGGGCTTAACAGATTAATGTATTAGTCCTTAATACCTTCTCCTTCTAAGGCCTGGTTCGAGTCAGAGCTCTTTGATTAGCACTATCTCTTCCAGTACTGTACTGAGCTAGTTTGCATCTCAGTTCTTCTGGCATTTGTTCCTGAGAGGGAGGTGAAAAGATTAAAAAAAGTAAAAACAACTTACAGAGTTTGCAAGATCACATCATCTAGTGATAAACCATTTAAATGTTCACATTTCCTGACTGGGCAAATATAAATGATCAATTTCCCACACAAACAATTTATTTAAGAAGGGAAATATATATGTATGTATATAAATACCACTGCTGGTGGGTGCTAAAGAATATGGTTTATTTCAGCAACAGGTTCTTGAAACTTAGTAGTTTCACAGAATTATTGGTGTAATAAATCCCAGAGGTTTGTTATAGCATTAACTGCCCACTATGTACTTCAAGCTATTAATCAATACACCAGCCATTAGTTACTGGCAATTTATGATATTTTAAAGATCACTAAATATTTTTGGTTACAATTTCTTTCTATCTTTTTTTCTTTTTTTTTTTGCTGCATTTATCAGAAAGATAGACATCTTTAGCTGATCAGATGTGTTTTCACATGCAGAGTGTCACTGGGATTTAATAGGCAGAGATTTACTCAGGAAATAAATATTTCTGTAAATCAACCAGCCAGAAAAATATCCTTCTAACTATTGAAAAAGGAAAAGTGAAATGTGAGTGTTTCATATAGTGACTCTCCTGCATACATATGTCTTCTTCCTGGGCGCCTTGTTTGTAAATGCCACTAAGAATGGCAAATGGATGACTATAAAACTGCCTTCTGCAAATGTCCTTAGTGTAATTTGAAGGCATGCCATTTTGTAGGAAGTGTTCCCCAAAGACACGATCCTCTGAACCTTGGAAGTTTTTCTTGTCTTAATGTTTGCTTTTTTTATCTGTACTTGGCTCTGTTTCTTTCCATACACTTTGGCATGGTCTCTGTTAGAATAACATGGAGTTTATGCTTAGCTTGAGGTCACATTGACTATCAAGCTGCAAATCAACAGGGCAAGCGAAATGGCTGTTCAGCCCTGCTTTCCAGAGAAGAGCAGCAAGAGCAGAAACTTCACGTTCCCTGGGCAGCAAATAGGTAGGCCATTTCTTATCATGAGGGAATTTCCTCTTAAAGAAATATTCAATAGGTGCATGTGTGCTAATTCTGTGCTACGCTATTCAGTGTCTAAATTTGGTCAAGTAATTAAGTACTTGTTCTCAGGTGGAGTTTATTCCTTCCCTCTGACTTTTTATTCTAAGTTTAATTCATAATCACTTTGGTGGATTACGCCACAGGACAATTCCTTTACGCCATATTGGTAATTGAAGTGCTACCTCTTTGAATAATAGTAATATTAGGCAGTTGGTTAGAAATGGTACACTTGATATCTCTTCGTATTGATGGTCTTTTCTTCCAGTGGGATTTAGGGAGTTACTGCAGTTTCTTTAATATTCATTTCAAGAACAAATCTATTATTCATTTGTCCACCCCAAAAATTACAAATGAAGTTAGCAAAAATATATATTTTTTTTTAGTTTCCTAAGTTAATTTCTACAAAGGCTTTCTCTCCTTCATTATTTGGCTCAATGACTTAAGAATATCTATGTCTAGTTTCTTCTGGAACAGAAAGTTTGGTTCATCTCACTTTGCCATTAAATTGAAAACACTGAATAAATATTAATAATAATAAATTAATGAGTAAGAAATCTTACACAGAATTAAATTGCCACCAGAGCATTTTTTTTTCAGGCTTTCAAATTTGGAGATAATGTTACCAATAAGAGATAAGATTGGTGATAAAGGATGGACAACAGGCACTTAAGAAACTCACATAAACTGGAAACATAATGCTTATAGAGCCACAGGATATCCACAAATTGGAGGGCAAGAATGTGGGGGAGGTGGAGGAAAGTGAAAATCAGCGTCTAATGTCTTCAGTTTAGAGTCCTGATGTCAACAGGTGTAATTTGAAGCAAATGCCCCAATTTGCATCTCATGGGATGAAATACTGACCCAGCCCCTGAGGCTTAAAAGGAAGTGGTGGATTGTCAAGGGGGTGGTGAATGGCTTGCAAAGTTCTCCATGTTACCAGATGTTTTAATCAGGATTCCCCAGAGGGAAACAGAACCAATAGGAGATAGCTATTTTTATAGATGCAGATATAGGTATATAGGAGGAGATGTATTATAGAAATTGGCTACTGTGGTTATAGAGACTGAGAAGTTCCACCACCTGCCATCTGTAAACTGAGAACTAGGAAAGCTGATGGTGTCACTGAGTCCAAGTCCAAAGGCCTCAGAACCAGGGGCTCCAATGTCCAAAGGCAGAAGAAAATGGATATCCCAGCTCAAGAGAAAATGGACAGAATTCATCCTGCCTCTACCTTTTTGTTCTGTTCAGGTCCTTGATGGATTGGGTGATGTCTGCCCACATAGATAAAGGTGGATCTTCTTTACTCAGTCTACTGATTCAAATGCTAACCTCTTCTGGAAACACCTTCACAGACACACTCAGAAATAATGTTTTACCACCTATCTGGACATCCCTTAGCTCTGTTAAGTTCACATATAAAATTAACCATCACACTAGAGTTTGAGCCTTTAAGGAATCACTGACCCTGGACAAATGTTTTACAACTTTTTAACTTGCTGTTCCTCGGTTTCTCCATATATAAAAAGGTGGTATTTGCCATCATACTGAATTTTTGGGAGGGCTGAGTAAGTTATAGCCACATCTATTATATGATGTTAGTTTCAAGTATTTATATAATTCAATCATAAGCACCAAGACTAAGTTTTAACATTTTCATTCATTATCCTGAGCTTTTCTTCTATTTTCTGCCTGGCATACATTTTCTTAAAACTGTGGCATAACAATGATCTCTTAGAGTATCAAATGTAATATGTACATTAGTCTGTTCTTTCATTGTTATAAAGACATACCCAAGACAGGGTAATTTATAAACAAAAGGGGTTTTAATTGGCTCACAGTTCCACAGGCTATAAAGGAAGCATGGGTGGGGAGGCCTCAGGAAATTTACAATTATGGTAGAAGTTGAAGGGGAAGCAGGCTCGTCTTATACGGCTGGACAGGGAGAAGAAAGGGAGGGAGGAGATGCTACACACTTTTGAACAACCAGATCTCACAAGAACTCACTCACTATCATGAGAACAGCACCAAAGGGGAAATCTGCCCCCCATAATCCAATCACCACCCATCAGGTCCTGCTTCCAATGCTAAGGATTACAACTAGACATGAGATTTGGGCGGGGACACAGACCCAAAGCATATTAGTATATTCATGTAACATCGCCTTCATCTCTTTCTTATTCTTATAGGCTAATCAAAGCTTTATATTTATTGCATTTACATTTTGGACTTTGACAATCTGAAATAAACCTGGGGGCATCCTTTTTAAATCATCCAGAGAAATGATCAAAGTTGACTGATATCAACCCTTCAAGAGTTTTTAAAGGATTTCAATAACCCTGCTAAAATATGTTTTTAATTATCTATTCTAAACCTGTGAGCTTTACTTTCTTATGCAAATTTTAACAATAAGCAGACATACAAATTAAGTGTGGACATTTAAGGAGTATTTTGATTTCAATGTCTATTTAAAACATTGCCCGTGAATAGTTTATACGAAGAGAATTGGACTACTTAGGGAAAATTTGGGGAAAAAAATTAATCTTTCCTTAACCACAAATACTACTGAGGTGTTTGGTTATGCTGCAGCCCACTTTATTATTTAGATTAATTATTTTTACCATTATTTATTTATTTTTAAATATCTAATGCTGTCTACCTTCTTATTCAGTTTCAGTCAAGGATTTTTAAAAAATAGTCTCTCATATGGAAAAATCCTTCAACTTTATTAGCAAGAAATTAAAATAGTGAACTGAAATTAAATATCCACTCTCAAACTTAAGTTTAATTGAATTTTCTTTTGTATTTATAGATTAAATATATTTTGAGTCCCTTATAAAATTCTTATCAATAAGATTCTTTTTTCTTTTCTGCAGGGCCTGTGCTTTCATCTTCCCTGTGTATCTGAATGTGGAGTGTTTTTCTTTTGCATTAATAGTATATTGGTTTTTTGGCTTCTGTTCCCCTTAAGGACCCTTCACTTCAACCCTTGTAGTACATAAATCAACTTTTACTACATTTTCTATCAAGTCCCTGCTAATGCTTTTTATTTCTATTCCTACCTGTGGCATGTATAATATGACTGCTTTACATTTTTTCTCCTATCTCAAATGGGTTGTACATATAAATGGAAGTCTGGATTTGAGTTTTCTTTTTTCATTAGAATACACATAAGCTTTGTAACAAATCTGGTATGTTTTAAATGTGCTTTCCTGAATGGTTTGAAATGAGCTTCTTTCAGCTTGTTCAGATTAAATTAATTTTTACTGCCTCTTTGTTTCAGACAGAATTTTCTTTAAATAAAAGCATCAAATGAAACTAGAAATACAAACCAACTATTCTCTGTAAGGAAAAACAATGGAATTATAAAAATGCAGTCATGAAGATGTCAGATATGTTCAAGGAGATTGGGAGCAAAAAGTGACAGTGTCCCTTCCTCTTCCCCGGAAAAAATAAAATAAATAAAATAAAGCTTAGCCAACAACATCACAATATTGTAACATTAGCAGAGATTTTAAGGCCGGGTGCGGTGGCTCACGCCTGTAATCCCAGCACTTTGGGAGGCCGAGGCGGATCACAAGATCAGGAGATCGAGACCATTCTGGCTAACATGGTGAAACCCCGTCTCTACTAAAAATACAAAAAAAAAAAAAAAAAAATTAGCTGCGCTTGGTAGCTGGCGCCTGTAGTCCCAGCTACTTGGGAGGCTGAAGCAGGAGAATGGCATGAACCCAGGAGGCAGAGCTTGCAGTGAGCGGAGATTGTGCTGCTGCACTCCAGCCTGGGTGACAGAGCTAGACTCCGTCTCAAAAAAAAAAAAAAGAGATTTTAAACTGAATTTTAACAGGAAGTTACTGGAAATTTAGCATTCAAGACACTAATTGCCCAACTCATTTAGATTTGTTAGATTCGTCTTTCCAAATCCTTAACTTCTATTTTTTAAAATAGTTTGGTTATTGCTGTTGGAGATTAAGTAGGTTGAGTGCAGAAAAATTAAAGTTTTACTGTAGAGACCAAAATGCCGATTTTTTTGATGCCCAAAACATGTAATCACAGGCCATTTGAAGACTCATGGAGACATGCGAAATAGAAGACAGAATTACAAATGATGCACTGGAAGTACAGTCCTATATTTCTCTGACTGCTTTCAGGAGTATCCCCTGCATTTTATAAATAAGTACTTAATAACTTGTTTCAGTATCCTTATAAGATTGAGAACAATAGTAAACTAAAAATAACATTTAATCAGAGCTACTCAAATATTCATTTCAATTAGGCTACTTATCCAGTTGAGAACACTCTAAATCTTTAAAGATGGTGGAAATTTTGAGTACCTCACAACACACTAACCCTCAAACCTATTCCTCTTGCTGTCTTCATTTCAGCAAATGTCACCTCCACTCTTCCAGTTGTTCTTGCCAAAATTCTGAATATAATCCTGAATTCCACTCCTCCTCTTATATCTGATATCCACTCTATTAGCAAATTCCATTGTTTCTGTTATCAAAATATATCTAGAATTTTTCCCAACTTCACAATGTTTTCTTCTACTTGGGGATTTTAGTTGAAACAATCATCATATATGTACATTTGCAACAGTTTCCTTACAATTGCCCCAGCTTCAACGCTTGGCCTCTTGTTCTCAAACCAGAAGCCATAACAATGTGGTTAAAAATAAATCCAATCATGTCTTTCCCCAGCTGAAAACCTTCTGATTGCTTCTAGTCTCAGAGTAAAAGCCAAAGTCTTTATAGGTGGTTCCAATATATGAGGTTCCTGTATATGAGTCCTTTATATGAGGACTACATGGTCCTCACTACCTATGCCTCCACTGCCTCTCTAACCCATTTCCTATGAATCTCTCCCTCATTCCCTCTACTCCTAGCACTCTGGCATCCTCGCTGTTGCTTTAACACACCCAGCATGCTCCACCTCATGGTTTGTACCTTTGACTTACACAGGTGAACACCTCTTCTGCCTGTTATTTGCAAGGTTTATCTACTCACTTCCTCTAGTCCTCTGCTTAAATAACAGAAAGGTTTCCATGATTCCATCCCAAAATAGTCATCCTCATCACCTCACTCTCTAGCCTCCACATCTGACTTTATTTTCCTTCATGGAACCTCTCTTCTCCTGATACCTTATCGTGTCCAGAATTGTTTTTTTCCGGTGGGTTCTTGGTATTGCTGACTTCAAGAATGAAGCCGCGGACCCTCACGGTGAATGTTAAAGTTCTTAAAGATGGCGTGTCCAGAGTTTGTTCCTTCAGATGTTCAGATGTGTCCGGAGTTTCTTCCTTCTGGTGGGTTCGTGGTCTCGCTGACTTCAGGAGTTAAGCTGCAGATCTTCACAGTGAGTGCTACAGCTCTTAAAGGCGGTGCATCCAGAGTTGTTCGCTCCTCCTGGTGGGTTCGTGGTCTTGCTGGCTTCAGGAGTGAAGCTGCAGACCTTTGCGGTGAGTGTTACAGCTCATAAAGGCAGTGCGGACCCAAAGAGTGAGCAGCAGCAAGATTTATTGAGAAGAGTGAAAGAACAAAGCTTCCACAGCATGGAAGGGGATCCCAGCAGGATGCCACTACTGGCTCGGGTGGCCAGCTTTTATTTCCTTATTTGGCCCACCCACATCCTGTTGATTGGTCCATTTTACAGAGTGCTGATTGGTCCGTTTTTAAAGAGTGCTGATTGGTGCGTTTACAAACTTTTAGCTAGACACAGAGTGCTGATTGGTGCATTTACAATCCTTTAGCTTGACAGAAAAGTTCTCCAAGTCCCCTACCTGATTAGCTAGACACAGAGCACTGATAGGTACGTTTACAAACCTTTAGCTAGACACAGAGTGATGATTGGTACATTTACAATCCTTTAGCTAGACAGAAAAGTTCTCCAAGTCCCCACTCGACCCAGAAGCCCAGCCGGCTTCACCTTTCATTATGTATGTATTTTTTCATTAGCTGTCTTTCCCCACACCTAATTAGGATGCAAACTCCATGACTTTGTTTGTTTACTGCTTTATTTCCAGCCCTTGAAACAAAGCCAGGCCTAGTCAAGAAAAATTTATTGAACCAACCTCTCACCTATATAACTGATAAATAATAGTTTATTTTAGGAACTTAACTTTTCATAAACGAAATTTCTTAAGTAAACTGCTATTGAAATCTGCAAAAGAATGAGTAAAATGGTGGATATTTTGTGTTACATACTTGGGTCCTTTTTTAAAAGATATCTTAAATGAAAAAGACAGTTATAGTGTCAGTGTGCCTAGAGTTTAAGAGCAAAGAACAATAATTATTTCTATTACTTTGTTGAGTAATTGTTATATGCTAGACACTATAATAAGTGTTTTTATGTTTTTTGTATTTTATCTCATTCATTTCTCTCAAGAATTATATGTGTGTATGTGTGTAATTTATAATATTTATAATATATTTATAATTTAATTTTATAGATGAAAATAGCAAGATGTCAACTTTCTCAAAGTCATACATTTGGAGTAGAACCAGATTTATCTGATTCCCAAATTTCCCATTCATTCCACTGTACTATTCTGCCTGTCATCAAAGAGAAATATAATTATTATAAAACTTCACTCACCAATTTCAAGGATATATTCTTTATTCCTAATATTTCTTTCTGAGTTTCTTTAGTAAAGGATCATACTCTTCTCAGCGGAATATTACTATTTGCCTATGATTTGACTGGCCACTCTGTTCTGTCAATGATAAATTGTGATGTCATGCCACGTGCCTTGGGTTTTACATTGAGAAAAGGCTATCAATTCTAACGGTTAGCTCTTACAGTGTAACAAACCACCTTATAAAAGTCATGGATTAAGACATTAAGTATTAATGACTACAGCTCACATCTCTGTGGGTCATCTGGGTGGCAACTGATCCAGGCTAATCCAGGCTGAGTTTACTATTCATCTGCAAGTCAAGTGTGGTCTCAGCTCTAGACTGAGCCTAGCTGGGTCAATTCTGTTTCATGTATTTCTCATTTCCTAGACATATCTTTCCATGGCAATGGCAGATGTACAAGAAGGCAAGCAGAGATATTTTTATAAGGCTACGTAAGTATTTGCTGTTAATGATGGCCTTTATCTTAGAATAGTGTCCTTTGATTTATCAGTACATCTGAGCAACATGGCAGCTGGCTGAGCCCTAAGTGCTTGATAGCTACCAATGCCCATTGCTTGTTTATTGCTGGGTAACTAGGGGGATTTGAGAGGCTGATCCCTAATCCGTGCTGTACTGTATTTACTGTTGGATATTTTAAAAGCTTGAGTAAAAATTTATATGCATGACAGAATAGTGCTGTGATGATGCAAAACTTTTGAGGAATGAAAGAAAAAGTTATACCTACAAAATGTGTGATATGGTACAAAAAAGAGGATGGCTAAGAAAGGACTCAAGACAGAAAAGGAAGATTGAGTTAGGTTGTGGGCTAAATTTGGGGTGAAAGGATAAAGAAATATCAGCTCTTGGCTTTTGCTTTATACCTCCTTGGAATTCTCAAATATTTTGGAGCTTGCATGGGCCTTCTAGACACACAAGTGATGGATTCCCTAGTCATGTTTTTGGCTGTCAAAAAAAAAGGCTAATACCAGATGCGGGAAGGATTAAGGACTTTAAGTTTCATATATAGCTGTAACACATTTTTTCTTAATCTTTTTGTAGTTGACTCTCCCAAGATCACATCTTTTTTTTTTAACTGATAACTGACTGCTCCCATCTAACTTTTTGTTTTTGATTTTTTCTATTCAAATACATCCTTTTTCTTAATGTAACAGCCATATATTTTCCTAAACTAGTTCCTGTTTTTCTTACCTGTATAGTATTCCATTTTTGGCCTACATATCAAGAATTTAATTTTGTATTTAATAGAGGGCCCAGTAACTCCTGGTTCCAGCCATTTATACTCATTTGTCATTTCTGCAATTGTCCATTTATGGTTATTAGTGACCTTGGATAAGGATATATACCATTGAATTCCCTGGGTTCTGAACACACTTCTTTCAGCCCCAATTGATAGTAGAAGCTCTGGCTCCTCATGGTAACTAGGGTCAATCACCTTGCCAATTTGATCACTCCTTATTTATCAGCTTTCCCACCTGCATGAGGAGCACCAAGTGACCAGATGGTAGTCACAGCATCAGGTTAAATGAAACTCCTGCTTTTTTCCCTGTTGGAAGAATATCCCCCTGGGAACTTGGATTTCAAATCCAGTAGAACATAAAGTTGTGAAGAGATAAAGACAAAATTCTTCAAATAAAGTCATGGTTGAGGGCATGCAATCCTACTTCCACTCCTCGGTTCTCGTGCCCATGCTTTGTAGCTCCTGGAATGCAGCACCACCTACAGCTTCATGGTTTGCTTCCTGTATTATACCTTAATCAGACAGCACCCCAAACACACAGGCTGTATGGCCCTCTACACTGAACCTTAATAGGCCATTTTATCATTCTACTGAGTGGCCTTCTTTCTGGATGTTGTGGTGACCTGTGATCATGAGCCTGGTATCTGTTGTAGAAGATCCTGAGTATATGTTAAGAAAGATCCTGAATTGCTAAATCAAATATTTCATAGGCCTTCAAGTGGTGGTGCTGCCAGAAGCACTGCTTGCAGGGAAGGCAAACTTATATGCAGAATAAGTATAAATTCTAGTAAGGATGAATTGCTGTCCCCTCTGGACTAGAAGGGATCTGACGTAATCAAACTTCCATCAACTGGCTGGTTGGTCTTCTTGACAAATGGTGCCATATTGAAGGTACAGCTTCTGAGCTGTTGGGCATCCATCAACTGCATCACCTAAATTCATCTTGGTACAGATTGTTGGACCCATGCATAGTCTCCATTCCTGCCACCATGGATATTCTCTTTATGGGCTGATTGTACTAGCACTGGAAGGGGCAATGAGAGAGGCCATCTGACATTTACAGGCTGAGTCATTATGCTACCTGGTTATGGGCACCTTCTTTACAGTGGACATGCTCATTGTCAGAAGATAAACATATCTTCATGCTTTGTGCCCAACATAGGTTCATTTACATGCATCTTCTCCACATTTCCTTGCCTCACAGATGATCAAATCTTGTTATTTTCAGGTCCCTTACAAATCAACTAAGCTATTTGCCAGTGCCTCAAATTATTTTCCTCCCATAAAAAGCAAATGACCAACTGTACTGCTCGCAACTCGGCTCACTGGGTAGATTCCCTTTTATCATTGTCCTCCAGGGCCATGCCAGAGAGGATTGTAGTGAAATAGCTGTCTAATTTAGTTCAATGTTAATATATTGTGGTCCAGGTCTAGGTTCTTATTCTTCCTGAGTTAGCTGGTTTTAGAGTATCACCCATGAGACTATAGGTTTAAATTGAAGGAGAAGCTTTAGGTGGCCTGAGAGTCAGTCAGCGTGTAATAGTTATTTGTGCCTTCTGGATTTGCTCAAGCTCTATCCCATCAAAAAAATGGGCTGCTGTCGTGCCCACCTGAACGTAAGATTCCCTAGATCTGATTATACTCAGGTTATGATGGGCAGCTGAATTTGCATGGTCACTTAGTGTCAAATGGTCTGGTACTCAGTCTCCACCATAGCTGCTTTTAAAATTGCAAATAATTCGCTACTGCTGATGGCATGGCCTTGTGACAGAACCACTGGTGTCTGTGTAAAACATGCACCAAGATTTGTCAGAGACTCCACACAACATCCATATACACCTCCAGCACTATCAGTTTGTGGGTCAAATATCTTTAATGGCAGAACAGCTTGCACTATAGCCTGGTCCAATTGTTTAGACCTCATTTGCTCTTGGCCATGTTCAACCCTGGAAGCTTTTTGAGTTACCTGATAGATAGGTTTCTCCATGGCCTTTTCTACTCCAGAGGCTAGGAAACCATCTGAAGGATTCTATCAGGTGCTAAGAATATTTATTATAATCTTGCATCTAGAGACCAGGCAGATACATTTAGGTTGGATTCAATTATGACCCGTACCATTCCAGTGCCATTGCTACCACATAGGCCCATGTTTTACCCTGTGCTCCTCAACCCAATTCAATAGTATTGAACACCTTACAGTATTGATGCTATAACACGGCAGGGGTTGCCATCAATTAACAAGGGCTTATTGCCATCTGGCGAAGGAAGGGAATCATTTTTGAATCCCCTCCTGACTGTCTAATTTTGAGGGTACTCCTTGTAGCAATGGTATTAGCCTAGGTTCCTCCAAAACACAGAGCCCAAGAAAAGGTTTGTGAGCAATGTTTCTTTTGGGAAGTGATCCTCCAGAATGAAGTCGAGAATGGATTGAAGTGAAGAAGGAGGGAAAACCAATCTAAGAGTATTCTACCAAGGTGATCACCACCGTGGACGCCTAGGCCTTGATCGCCCAAGGGATTTCTGAGGAGCAGTGCAACACACTGCGGCACTGTCTGTCAGAAAGACTGGCAGGTTTTAGAAGTGATTTCTGTTTTTAAAAAATATTTTAAATTTTAATTTTTTTCATAGACATTATCTTTTAAAGTAGTTTTAGGTTCACAGAAAAATTGAGTGGAAGGTACAGAGAGTTCCCACTTACCACCTCCTCCCACACATACATAGCTCCTCTCATGATCAGCATCCCCCATCAAAGTGGTATGTTTGTTACAATTGATTTATACAGACTTACATTGATGCATCATTATCACCCAAAGTCCGTAGTTCACATTGGGGTTCACTCTTGATGTCACACATTCTATGGGTTTGGACAAATCTATACTGACAGGTATCCACCATTATAGTATCATAAAGAGTAGTTTCACTACCTTAAACATCCTCTATGCTCTACATATTCATCTTTCCTTTACCCCAACCTCTGGCAACCACTGTCTCCTTAATATTGCCTTTTCCAGAAGGCCATGCCACATACTTGGAGTTATTCCTGTTTTTGTGGGTAGGATAAAGACATATGGGTTGAATAACAGTATACTTAGGTGGACTTGTAATAATATGAAAGAGAGATCGACGTCAACCTTGAACTAAGTAACCAGTGGCAGGTCTTAATATTCTGCAATATCACAATATTCCATAATGATATGTTTGAAATTACAATACGTACTTTTATCCAGAATAGTTGTTGAGTATCTAAATTGGATGACTGAATCAAAAATTAGTATAAGGAAAGTCCAGCCTCTCCAAATTTGTCACTATGTTTTATTCTTCTCATCTCTCTGCCTGCTTTTACTTGCTGAAGCAACATTGTCCAATAGAAAAATAATGTGAGTCACATAAGTAATTTCAAATTTTCTAGTAGCCATGTTTTAAAAAAGTAAAAAGAAACAGATGGAATTAATTTTAATAATATACTTTATTTATTCCAAATATATCCAAACTATGATTATTTCAACATGTAACAAACGTAAAAGTTATTAATGAGATATTTTACATGCTTTTCTTACTAAATCTTTAAAACCTGATGTGTATTTTACACTTATAGCACATCTCAACTTGGACAGGCTGCATTTCAAGTGCCGAATAGTCGTTTGTAGCTAGTAGCTAACATACTGGACAGCACACTGTAGAATGTCCTTTATTTGTTCTCAGCCTTTATCTGCTCTTTGGTTAATTTCTACTCACCTTCAAGGAATGTTCCAAATATTATCTCTTCTTCAGAATCTTTATACTCTTGCCTTTTTATCTCCCTCCCTTACAGATCCTAATAAAAACAACAGCAAACGTTTGTCTGCTTTTTCTATATGTTGTCAATGTACTTTTGTATTTATACCAATCACAGCACTTAGCATCCTGATTTATATTTCTTTGTTAACTTATCCATTGTTACTAGACTGTGAGGTCCTGGAGAGAAAAAATGGTGTCTTTCATCTCTATAGCACAGAATCTTACTAATTTTTAAAATTAAACAATTAAATGGAGTAAATATAATAAGATGAATTGAATGCATGTAAGTATAATGGGACTAGGTCCCTAAAACCAACTCCATAAACACAGAGTAGGAAGAATGTAGTTTAGAAGCACTCTACTTGAATAAGATTTAAGGAACTTAGATTTAATTATTAGCTCAACAGGAGCAAACATTTGTATTTTACCACCCAAAATATGAATTTTCACTAAGTTTGTATTAAGAAATGTAGTGGATAAAGGCGAAAAGAGGACCTAGATTTTCCTTCCAACTAGTCAGACAACATATAAAACAATACTTTTGGTGATCCTGTTTTCAGAAGGTTATAAATAAACTAGAATAAGGAGGAGAAGACTTAAAGCCATTTCATCTGAGCAATGGGTTCAGGAACTGGAGATGTTTAGAACAAAGACGGAATGATCCAGGAAGATGACATTTCTTCCAAATACTTGAAGAGTCATCACGTAGATTAGAAGATAGATTAGACTTGTAGGCTTCTGAGAAATAAAAATTAAATTTACTAATGTAAGCTACAAAGACTCAGATTTTACCCTTACATAAGCAAATAGCTCTTATGACAGAGTTTAAGATGAAGCCTGACTATCTAAGAGGTCTTTAAAAATGTCTGAATGAATGAATAAATGAAGTGAAGTGAATACTGACCCCCTTGCAGATAGGGGATTTTTCTTTCTACAAGGTATTCAAGTACAGGCTGAATAACAATTAGGACATGGTATAATGGGAACAAATGATGAGAATAGATGAACTTTATTCTTCTTTCCAAGCTATGAATTCTTCTTTTCAATAATTTTATTCACTCTAAAGAAAAACAGCATTGCTTTTACACAAGTCAGTGTTAACAGTGTACATAGCTAGTTGTGTATCCGTCATAAGAAACTCTCCAACCAAAACGATGTCATTCTTTTTTGAGTAATTTTCACTAGATTTTTGCTTTTGGAACACTCAGTTGGTTAAAATAAGTTTATGATCAGTGTTTTCAGAGTACATTTCGGGGCATGAAACAAACCTTACACTAACAATGCGTTATTACTCATTTATTTTTAGCTATTAGTCATGGAATGAAACAACACAGGTGCCCAGATGAATTCCTGGGAATATAAATGTGAAATCTCTGCCTCTGAGAGCTTCCAGTCTAGATTGAAACAATTGCAAAACAGGAAACCTGAGCTTCACCACAAGAGGATGAATGGGCATCATTGATTCCTTAATGTGTGACCTCTTCCAAACAATTGTGCTTTATTTATTCAGAAAGCTTCAACTAAAAAGCAGCTCAGGGCATATTTTAGCCCTCTAAAAATATAACAGTCAGGATCACAAGTGTTGCTTGAAATACGTGGAATTTGCTGTGAGAATTAGGAGTCGTCCTTTTGCCTTCGTCTTTATTATAGTCAATCAAGAACTTTCTCTGAGTGATTCCTATGTTTCAGGCGCAGGGGAGATGCAGATGATTAAGACATTGTTCTTGCCCTAAACAGAGCTTACATCTACAAAAGACAAAATATGCTAACGTGAAATGCTTATTAGGCATCCGCCACAATGTTCATGCAAAATATATATAGATTCAGACAGACCTCTTTTGAGCTCTACAACTCTTTGGACTTTGGTCAGTTTTCCTGTTTTTCTGAGCCTATATTTCGTTGGTAACCTGAAACTACCTAACAAGCATGGTAGATGATTTGAATGAGATCCAGTAGGAAAGACAAAATGCAAAAATACAAGATATTGTTTTAGGTGCCAAATGGGTAGACTAGATCAGAGGTTGGCAAACTTTTTCTATAAAAAACCAGATTGTAAGCATTTTAGGCTTTGCAGGCCCCATGATCTCTATCCCAACTACTCAGCTTTGCTGTTGTAGCACAAAAGCAGCCTTAGACAATATGTAAATGTATAAGCATGGCTGAATTCTAATAACATTTTATTTATAAAAATAGGTGGGAAGGTCTATAACTTACTGACTCCTGGACTAGATAGTAAGGACTCTAAAAGTTAAGAGGAGAGAATAACTATCAAAGAATGAGCAGAATGTCTTCAAAGAGGAGAGAGAATGTTTTCTTATTTGTTTATTTTGGATTTTGTTTTTTATCCAAATTACATATGTTCAAAGTATAGAGTTAACTCTATCCAAATAACACATGTTCAAAGTATACAGTTAACTCATTCTGCATGATTTACCAAGAAAAAAACATGTTTTCCCCATTCCCTTGTCTGAGAGCCAATCATTTTCAACTCCTTTAGCTGATTCTTCTAGTATTAACTTCCAAATCCCTAAATAATGTAGATATAAATTGCTCTTAATTGATTTTCAGTTTCAGGTACTATCTAGTAACTTTCTATTGTGAAAGATAGAGATTCCCCATCTCCCCAGACCCTCCTAACTCCCACCACATAAACACTCTTCCTGTCACTCACTCAACTTCCCAGAATAGGTACATTGTAATTTTAGTTAGATCAATATTTAGTATTTCCATGGTTATTACTATGTATTTGATTCACTCTTGAATCATATAGTAAATTATGTTTACTTAACCATTTTGTGTAACATTTTGTCTTTGCTAGATTTAATAATTTCCTTTTCTTAACTCCTTTCTTAGTATTCTTTGTATGTACTTATTACTAATTCATCCATAGCCTCTTTGGCAGTTATCTAATTATCTTCATAAGACATTCACATGCATCAGAAACTGACAATTGTGTCTCCCTGAAGAAGAATGACCTGAAGCAGTAGTTCTCAAGTTGGTACCTTCATCAGAATACTTGAAGAGCTCATTACAACAGATTCCTTGGCCCCAATCCCAAAGATTCAGGTGTTTTGAGATGGTCCTGGAAAATTTACTTTTGTAAACAGTCCCCTGGTGATTCTGATGTCAGTTCATGCACTATACTTTGAGAAGAACTGAGAAGCCTGAGCCAAAAGCTTGCTTCATCCCACTGCAGTCTGGACAGGATGCTTTGTAGAAATCAAATGCAGCCACCGACTCTGAGACTACCATTCACCACCATTTGGGGATTTCCATGCCTTCTTTCTGGTGTTGCTATTTACAAATTCAAAGCCATTCTGAATCCTGATTCCTTCTATGTGATCTTTAGATAACAATGCCTAGCATTGTCAAATCATCTTACAATGTTAGAGTATTTTACCTTCTCTATATGTGAGCTCATTTTAGGGAAAGAACAATGTCTCACTCATCTTTATATATTTCCCATGTCTGGCACATAGAAGGACTCTGAACAAAGTGCTTGGCTGATGATTTTTCTCCATAGATTTTTATCAAAATATTTCTTTGTTTTTAGTAATCTGAGGAGGGGATTGTTAACAAGCAGCTCCATGAATAGAAAACAAATTTGCTTAAATTTTGCATCTTCCTTCTGACCCATAAAGGCTACCTTATCCAAGTTTGTCTATGTGTATTTTCTTCTTTAAAATTTCCTCCTGTGTGTACCTAATTGATGAGCACATATGTAGTTGATACATATGTACTGATTGTTTTGATAGATATGTATTCTTTCAGAGCCCTGGCACCACACTTCCTATCCTACAGGAGACTCCTATATAGAGTTTGTTTTCTCCTAAGAGATAAGTTCCAACTTTGTGAAAAACTGGATATGAGAAATATAATCTTTAACCTCACTAACTGTATGCACTTTGAATGTCACAGTTTCTGGCCAGATACAATTTCCCTCCCCACTACATAGACACTGAACCTTGTTCTAACTGTAGTCAAACATCACAAGTTATTCAACTTTTCCCATGCCAAAACATGGTCATCTGCTGGAAACTATATGGCAAGACATTATACACAATTTGCCTTTTAGGCCAAACAATAAAATTTATTTTTTCCTATAATGCAATTAATGGCAAGATCCACAGGTACCACATGGATCCCTGTGAGTCTTATAAAGGCGTTCTATCTTTCATCCATTCACCTCAATCTCAAAGCTTTATGTTACATCCAAATTCATATCCATAATAAACACCAACGGTAGACTAATTGTATACAATGTCAACTTTAAGATTTTGTGCTGGAAACAAGTTACTATACCTGCTTTCCCTTTCATGTACAGCTTGTGGAGCATGTCCGACACACCTTGCATACAGAACGATAACATCTTACACACCTAGCAGCAAGGGAGTGGACCTGTATGTGGGAGATAATTGAGGCAAGTAAATGATAAACATGGTGATAGAACTGTCATTACCTTCCTCAAATGGAAGATAAATCTATGAGTGCAAATGTCATATGTTGAATAAGTGAACAATCATTCTGTCATCCATCACTGCCAATGCTTTCCAACTTATCTGGATTTTATTACAGCTGAATCCATCTTGTGAGTTATATAGCAGTTTCTTAAAGATGAAATTATGTGTTGCAACAGGCCAAATGTGTTTGCTGTAGGGCCATCTGTCTTAGTAGTTCTTGTTCACACACTAGCTATTTTTTCATATTTAAGGATATTTATTGCATATAAATACCCAAAAGTACAAATAACAGGCAGGAATATTTTAGACAAACCCATGACATATATCAAAGTTTGAAATGAGACTCAAACAAGGGGGCAGAAACTCTCTGCTGGGTGTCAATAACAGATCTTTCCATCTTACCCAATGTTTAGTGGATGGTGATCAGGGTTTCCAGTTCTCTTAAACCAAGGTTTGGCATGATGGAATGGAGATAAATCTGAATATGACATTCTTTCCAATGGGGCAAGATTCTTTGCTTTAGAATGTGTGAAATTCCAAACCTATCCAAATTTCATCCAAATAAGTTCTGAAAACACAGAATGAGAGTATCAGGATTGGAAGGGAACTCAGAGTTCACTGCATATAAAACTACTTCTTTTAATGTTTGAAACTCTTTTAAAGCATTGAGACTTATGATTTTCCCAGCCTTTAGTTAAATATTTCTCATGGTGGAGGGGCCTTCCTGAAACTCTGCTATGATATTTATGCTATGTTTGACCCTTGGCCATTCATATTATTCACATTTATCAAATGTTTGCAGAAGTTTTTGGACCAGAGTATGCCATTGACTATACACACTGGTTACAGGCTGTGTTGAGTAAACTTACAAAGTGGGATAAAATATGTTTACAAGGTTACATTTTCACTGGATACTTGTGCTTTGAAAAATGATATTCCCAATAAAATGAGCAGAACTAAAGTCATAGCACAGTGAATTGTAACTTTAATTAATGTTTGTTTCTTTTCTTTTCTTTATTTTACTTTATTTTATTTTTTGAGATGGAGTCTTGCTCTGTTGCCTATCACCAGGCTGGAGTGCAATGGCACAATCTCGGCTCACTGCAACCTCCGCCTCTTGGGTTCAAGCGATTCTCCTGCCTCAGCCTCCCTGAGTAGCTGGGATTACAGGCACATGCCACCCCGCCCAGCTAATTTTTGTATTTTTAGTAGAGACGGGGTTTCACCATGTTGGCTAGGATGGTCTCGATCTGTTGACCTTGTGATCTGCCCACCTTGGCCTCCCAAAGTGCTGGGATTACAGATGTGAGCCACTATACCTGGCCTTCTTTTTTAAAAAATATAAAATGTATTGAAATTATGGCAGGTACTAGAGCTATGTCATAAAATCCACAGCCCTTCTCTCAAAGAGTAGCATGAATGACATAAATAGAGAGTTCATAGTGTTACAATGTGTTGAATGAGAAAGCACAAGTTACCATATAGGCTCCTCACACAGTCTGTGGGAGAGTTGGGGTTAGAGAAGACCTGTCAGAGGAGCTGACAGCTGAGTTGAGAGCTGAAGAATTCATAGGCATTAGCTAGGTAAAGAAAGGGGCCTACTCATCAGTATGATTAATTTATCATCATGGTATGGGATTATGAAGAATGATGCTGGATTTTTATTTCTCATCTTTCCTGACATATCTTGGAATAAATCATGCTCTGTTTAGTATGGCTCATTAGGGAAAATGATATCTGGTTGACCAACCAGCATAGATTCTTCTGATACCAGCACAAGTGTAGGAAACAGCCAGCATTTCTTTGTTGGTATTCCTAGTGCCTGTGGCCTCTTGTCTGCCCCTTTCATTATAGAAGTGGGATATGACTCAAGCTGGGCCAATCAGAACCACATGCCCCTGACCCCAGTAAGTGTTCAATGATGGGTGCATGACCCAATCTAGACCTGTAAGACTCGGTCTCGGGACTTTTCCTAGAACCACTGTGAGGAACATACTTTCTCTCTCTTGGGGTGCTAAGCTGGCTGGTTGGAAGCCTGGTGTGGGTGGTCATCTTTGCACCCCTTGGCAAATGCTTAACTGAGAAGGATGCTGATATACAGGAAAGTAGAAATTAGCAGTGGTGAGAGGCATAATACTGATTTCATGATTGGAGCATGAATCCCTCTGTGCTTTCTGAAGCAAGCTCAGTGTTTGGGATTTTCACATTTATAAATCAATATATTTCTTGTTATGCTTGAGCCCATTTGAGTTGGGCTCCTGTCACAGGTAACCAAAATATCTTGCTCAATACATTTGGTTACTTTTGATGTGGTTTCTACTCAGTTAGTGTTCGGGAATGCAACAATGATTAACTCATTTTTATTCTAGTAAATGAGGGAATACAGATAATCAGAGCAATGAAGCACTTCTCGAAAAACAGTCTGTGGTCAACTGGACGGGATAGAACAGTCGAAAGAGTATGCTCAGGAGAATTGGAATCTCGGCTTATCACTTATTTTAGGGTGAATTTGGGGAAGTCATTTAGTATTTGTAGGTTTGGAAAAAACTTGGCTCTATGCATCACATTTATAACCTGAGTTTCCTGTGAATAACATGTGAATATAAGATCATATTGATAGTATATTAGCAGCACTGCCCTCTTGTATTCATTCATTCATCAGGAAGCTGTAGTACTTTGAAAGCAGCCCTCAAGAACTGCTAGAAGTGCTCCCAGGTTGTAGTACACCAGCTTACAAGGAAGTCTCCTTGTGGATACTGGGACACTCCAAATAGACCAAAGATAAGAAATGGTGGAATAAGCAAGAAATAGCTACTATCATTTTTGTTACCTTCTGTTGGAGGAAAGCTCAAACAGTACAGCTTAGGCTGAAATATTTTCCATAAATTTTAGTGTAACAGATAATTTAATCTTTATTATGCCTCTCTCTTCTAAACCAGAATAATTAGCTGGGCTTTACTGGGTACTTATTATGTGTCAAGCAATGTGAATTAGTGCTTTATATCAATTAATTCATTTAATCCAAATGACACTACATGGTATTATTATGTATTATTAACCCTATTTCACAGATGAAGTATCAGAAAGTGTAAGTAACTTGTCCAAGGTTACAGGGCTAATAACCTAATAAGTGGTAAAACTGGAATATGAATCCAGGCACGCGACCCTCAAGGTTGTACTCTATTTGATATCCCCTTCCTAAGATGGTGTGAGTTCATAGGATTTGGTTTGGCTGGATTTGGTAGCAAGATACTGTGGATGTTAGCATTCATCATTGCCTTCAACGACTGAAGCTTTGTTTCTGGGTCAAGATGGTTGGGTCTGCCTCCTTTAGGACATGTTCTCTTTGAAGAAGATCTTCATGAACATATACAAAGAGATTAATGGGAAGGGAAGATGCTGTGATCAGTCTTATCTACTCATTACACATGATCTGGGATATCTGAATCTCAGAGCCCATCTGGGGCCCTTGCTAAGCAATCCCGGATGGCGGGTGGAGAAGAAACATGTATGAGTATCTGCAATGTTCCTAGCTGAGCCTCTTCTCAAACTTGTGAATAAAAGAAGAGCAAAGGAAATATCTTCTTATTATTTGGGTTTACAGAAGTGTTGCCCATTCGTTGTGATGTCAATAATTATGGGTCTTGAACACTGTTTTCCTAAGTGTGAACATAGGTCAAACTTTTCTGATGTATTACTAATGCTCAGATTAATCCACTGACCCTGGATTTTATGTGTATGGGGATGTATTATGTATAGATATTTTCTGGTGCATAGAAACATTGCTGAGTGGTGATGGAGGCTTTACTTCCTCCTCCAGCATGCCAATTTACATCTATTTAAATTGTATTACCCTAAAAAATCTTGCTGTATTAGCAAAGTCATATCTGACTCTTCTCTCTCACCTTAGAACTACTGTAGTTCTTATAGCCTAGGCCAGAGTTTCTTAACCTCAACAATTTCAGCACTGATGATATCTCGGCTGGAATTCTTTATTGTGGGGGTTGTTCTATGTATTGTAAGATATTTAGCTGTATCTCTGTCTTCCACCTGCTAATGCCAGTAGCACATATACCCTTAGTTGTGATAATTAAACATGTCTTCAGGGCTTCAGGGCCGGGGGCAGTGGCCCATGCCTATAATCCCAGCAGTTTGGGAGGCTGAGGTGGGTGGATCACGAGGTCAGGGGTTTGAGACCAGCCTGACCAACATGATGAAACCCCGTCTCCGCTAAAAATACAAAATTTAGCCGGGCATGGTGGTGCATGCCTGTAATCCCAGCTACTCAGGAGGCTGAGGCAGGAGAATCACTTGAACCCAAGAGGCAGAGGTTGCAGTGAGCCGAGATCACGCCATTGCACTCCAGCCTGGATGAAAAGCGAGACTCCATCTAAAAAAAAAAAAAAAAACCTTCAGATATTAGCAAATGTTCTGGAACAGTAAAATGGCCTCACTTGGGACCACTGGCCTATGTCAAACAATTTAGTTTTAAATACACATTCATGTAATTTTCTAATTGTCATAATTATTCATATTTCCTCAACAAGATGGCATATCTCTGAAGCAAAAACTATGTTTTGCTGTATACCTTCTGTTCTCCCAAATGTGAAGGCAAAAGGAAAAAGGAAAGGCAACTAATATTTGCTGTGTGCCAACCTTGTGACTGAATATTTGTAAGCGCCTTGCATGTGTCATTTCATCAATTCATTCCATAAATATTTATCAAGTGTCTACTACTATGTGGCACTCAAGAGACTGTGTTCAAATCCTGGCTTTTCTGCTTAGTGTGGACTTGGGTAACTCAATCGCTCAGTGCCTCAGTTTCCTCATCTATGAAATGAGAGTAATAATATCATCTATCCCATGGGGCTGTGTGTTTTATGGGTTGAAAGATACGGGCTTATGTTCTAATGTGGTCTCACACAACCCTCGTGAAATCTATATAATCTATATGCTAATATAATAGCCCCATGTAACAGGTGGGGAAACTGCAGCTCAGTGAGAGGAAGTTATTTGCCAAAGGTCACACATCTATTAGGTCCCAGGGCCAGGGTTTGAATCCAGCTCTTTCTGGCAACAAAGCCATACTGAGTAGTTAGTAGGTTGTCAATGCCCTTGATGATGACTAGACTGCTTATTTTCCCTTTTCATTTATTTTTTTCCCTGTTGCTTTTTTTTCATCTCTCTTTCCCAAAGACTCTTGGTACCTTCCTTTAAATTTTATGACTAGATTTAGTTTCACCAAAGCACATTACAATGAATACTTGGGGATAATTATTTTGCTGTGGCCACCCTGCTATCTCTGCTGATGAACCAATCCTGGTCTTCAGATATATGAAATTTCATTGAAAATGAAATGTCCACAGTGATTCATCTTTGCAGCAAATGGGTAATGTGTACTTTGGGGTTTAAAAATAGAGATGAGTCAAGAAAATCATATGTTTCCTATTTTTAAAAAACACTTTTCAAAGATTTGGGTGCCTCTCCACCCCTTACCATCATATTAAACATGATGACCATAATTGGGGTACACATCCAAACAGAATCTAAAATAGCTCATTCCTTTCTAATTATAGCATTTAGAAATGCTGTTTATCAAAATAATAATTTCAGCTATTTCTAGTCAAATTTCATGTTGGCTCATGGACTCTCCAGTGTCAATATTCATCATCCCGGGCTATCACCACACGGAATGTGGTGAATGATTGAATGATCCTATAACATTCTTCCTTGCTCTTTCTCTCTCTGGATGTGGTAATTGAGGCATTGGGGTCATGAACACTGACTACCTTCTTGCTAAATGACTCTTCTGTTATGATTTTCCTGGGATTTAGCCCATGTGAATTTACGTGTGCTACTTCATAGTGGGTGTGGAGGAGGAGCAGCAGCCAGAAATGGTTAGTCTTCAATCTGAAAACTTGCAGTGAAAACCCTATGTTTTGTACCTCTCAAGTCAGTTCCCTGCTTCAGCAGGAAAACTGGCCTGTTGGCTGGTATAAGTTCTACGTCCTTAGCTCACCTTGATAACAATGAGATGTTGATTTTCAGGTTAATTGGAAACAGTTTTCTGTACTTTAATGAAATGTTATCAAACTGTATCCTGAAAAAACATGCTGTGCAAAAAAACTTGCTTTTTGGTGGCAAGGTGGAAGACAGAAAGTTCCCAAAAAATGCTTTAAGTTAAAATATATGCTTTGTATTTGCAATTGAATTTTTATTTGAAAAAAAAAACACTTCATTTTCAGTGACTTTACATGGCATCTTTGTGAACAAAAATGATATCCAAAAAAAGAAAATAAGGAAGAAAAGTAAGAAGAAAGAAAGGATGAAAAAAAAAAAAGAATGATTGAATGAACAACAGCAAAGACAAACCAAACTTTGTAGCTGTATTTTTGGGGCCGTCTATCTCCTCCTCTTGGGACTGATCTTCTCTTCCACTGAGGACTTGGAAATGTTCACTTGGGTCTATGTGTGTCTCTGTCTGCTTCTTTCCTCACGCTGAAAGACCTACCATGTTTTGGAAATCTACCTCACTTTCAAGTCACACTTCCAACTCAAGGATCTGAATAAAGGCATCCAGATCTGCTCTCCCTTTTATCCCAGGATCAGTACTTGGCATATTAAAGCGGGTGTGTCAGTAACACTTCAATATGGCGGCCACCACACCACTCTGCAGTTTCCTAGTCATAAATTTACTCTCATCCCATGGTATACATTCTTTAAGGTGGCTCATCCACTGCCAAAACTGTTTGGAGAATAGACAGGCAGTATTGTCCCTATTCTGCCTCACATGGAGAAAACATAATCTTGTCTCTGTCTTTGCCCTGCCAAGTCTCCGTATGTATCTGGCACATTTAATGTGTTTACTATCAGTTAACAACATGAATGTGCCTGGATTCCCTACTTTATACACACACACACACACATACACACACGCACATTTGTTAAATAGGCCAAGAAAACACCAAAGCTCCAACTGTGAACAGTCAGTTCTGTGAGAAACACACTAATTTTTAAAAGGCACAGAAACTTCAGAAGGTTGATTTTGAGACAATATGACCTTGCTCTGCTTCAGGAGAAATAAGACTGTTAGAAAGAGGAGCTAGAGCTTGACAGTGAGCAAGACACTCATGGCAGAGAATGCTTCCACCAGCTGAAATGCATCCTACACTGACCTTGATTTTGCTCTAGACTTTTCTATTACAGTGCCTTCTCCTCTGATCTTTCCTTGCCCTGAAGATCCAGCTAAAATTCAGTTTCCCCCAAGATCTTCTATGAATAGTTGTTGCGTTTCCTTCTCTGAATCACCACTGCATTTTGGGCTTCTTCTGTGGTAACTATGATGCTCTTTTCTGGGTTTTTGTGCACTTGACTCCTTAGCATTGAGTTAAGGGATTGTGTCTTTCTTGCCTTTCTTGGAATCACATTACCTAGCCCAATGATAAGAATACTTATGGCTTCTTAATACATGTTTATGGCATGAATGGAAGGAGGGACTTGATACTTTATTTTAAATGTGAAGGGTAAGGATGTAGGTTAAGAACGTAAATATTGACATTCGGTTTTGGGTTCAAGTACCACCAGCTCTGTGAATAAGGTTGGGAGGACTAGGGGCAGTCATTGAGAAAGACTGAAAATAATAATGCTTACCTGTGACCTCCCTAGAATTACTATGTGAATCATGTGAGTTAATGTAGGCATTGCAGTTTGTGAACTATACATTGTAAAGAGATTTAATACTCGACTTAATACTCAATAGGTCTCCCTGCACTGCATTTGTCTCTTCTTTCTCATTAATGCTAACAAGAATATTTCCTTTGGTATACAAATTTAGTACAGGTCTACCAACAAGCGAATGATAGGTTAGTGAGTAGATTGGTCACTGAGACACATGTATGAGAGTTCAGGTCAGAGCTATGGTACGTGCAGTGACTCTGTTAAAGAAACATCAGTCCTCATATATGTATATGTAGGCATAGATGTTGCAGTGCTGAGTTTTTAATATACTCCCCTTTATACAAGTGAAATAGCCAGTCCTACAGTTCCATAAATCTACCAGGTCTTCAATATGGTCTTGAGTCAATCAATCAATAAACTGAAAGAATAATCCCTTTTTGTGATTATTGAATTGTTGAGAGTGTTTTCTAGTTTGGAATAGACTAGGTATAACTTCTCTACATTTCAAAAGTGTTTTTGAGAATCAAAAGAAAGAATAGAGTAAGTGCTAAAAATAATTGACGAATGATTGAACCTTCAATTAACCATAGCATCAGAGACCCTCTCTTCATCACTGGAGAGAATATTCTTTGAAATCCCTTTTCAAGAGTGAAATCAATAATGTCTAAGTAGAAACAGAAAAGGAGAGAATTCAGAACTAAACATCCTCATTGAATCCACACACCTAGGCTATTTCAATGTACATTAAGCCTTATCGGTACCATTATATTTCATGATGTTTGCAGCTGCAGTTTTTTTTTTTAATCTAGTTTTAAAAATAGAAATCCAAATACAGAGGGCAGAGAAAAACTCCCTATTGCATCAGTATGAACATTTTTATAGTTTTTTTTTTTTCTTTTGGCATCCTGATCTCTTTGAAACTTCTCTCCTCTCTACTTATAGGGAAAATACACCTACTAACAGCCTGGAGGAATTATGAAATGTGCTTTGCACAACCCTCTGTGGCCTCAGGTAACAATGTAAATGAACCTTATTAGACAATTTTTTTTTCTGTACATGGGAGGAAATTATTTTTAAATGAGATTTTTTTTTTCTTTTGGATTCAATAAAACTGCTCACCTTGAATGAAGAAGAACCACATGAGAAGGAATTAGGACATGTTACAATTCAGCTGCTTGAGTCAGATGTAAAAAGAAAAAAAAACCCTGGCATTTCTGAGGTGGAAAAAGCTAGGTCTTGCTTCGTAGGAATCACAAAAATAACTGCTGAAAATCCTCAAACTTTCCAAGAGAAACTTCTTTAAAAGTTATGTGTAACTAAAAATAGGGGGATTATAATGGAAGTCAGCGTGCGTGTGTATGAAGTCCCAGAGCAGCCTAGGAGGCGTGGGCTGGAAACTCAAGGTTTGTGATATTAAATCTGTCCACAGATTTAAATCTGTTGGCTGGAAGAGCATTTAACTCGGAGAGGTCACCTGTGTTCTTTACTTGTAAAATGGAAATCTCAAAAAAGTCTCAATGAAATGAACTTTAGGTTTATCATTTAGCTTCCAAGAAAAACCCACTAGCTACACAAAGGAATGACGACAACTGTCTTGAAGGGTTTTAGAAAGCTTGGCTCATGGCTGCGGTGGCTTTGAACAATGTAATGCAATCCTAAAGTGGTGGAGACCTCATCTTTGGGAGCATTTATTTCTAGACCCGAGATCTTAACTGTGGTCAGACCTTGAGAAAACCTCTAACTCAACATGACTGGGGGGTCTTCTAAAGGGAATAGCAATACTTCACCACAACAAAGAATATGTGAACAAACACTGTTCTAAAATACAATGGCGCCAGGGGCTGGGCGGGGCATGGGGGTGTAGCAGAGGAGGGGCTGGGAGTAACTGCTTAATGGGTACGAGGTTTCTTTTGGGGATGATTAAAAACGTTTTGGAACTAGATAATTCATTTATTAAATGTAAATTTATGTAATAAGTGCCACTGAATTGTTTACTTCAAAATGGTTGATTTTAAGTTATATGAATTTCATTTTCATCGAAGAAAATATATGTGTGATTCAACTTAGAAGGAGCTTACTCAATGCAATTTAATTGCATCACTGCTGGCAGATATGTGTAAGGGTCTTCTAATGATTTTGGATGGAATGGCTGCAATTTATAATTCTGTTCCTTTTCAGAAAAAAAAAAAAAAAAAAGGAAGGCCTTAACAGCCTTCATTGGAAAAGATGCATGGCTAAAACAGAGACAGATACACATTTAGAAGATGAGGTGATTTTTTTTTTTCTTAAAAACTGGAGTTGTGTTTTGTTTTTGTTTTTACAAATAACATAATAATTGCTTTCTGACTTTAATTTGCAGAAATGGAACTTAGCAGACAGAGGGAACAAATGAATAGGCAAGTTAGAGGTTGAAATTTAACCTTTGGTGTTTTGATAACACACAGCCCTTCTGAAGCATCTTGACTCATCCTCATTTCAAAAAGCACTCGATTGAAAGGAATGTGGACTCAGAAAGAATTTAGTACGATTGAAAATTGATAGAAGAGAGCTTCATCAGCTTGCCCTACATGCCAGGACATAGTCACTGCATTCTATACTGCCCTTTTCTTTTTCATTCTCCAGTGTCCCTTCTTTCTCAAGCATACCCTCAATCCATTAAGTAAAATCACTAATCTCCCTTTTGAACCTCTTCCTTGTTTCTTGCTTCCATTGTCCTTGAATGCTTCAGTGAAAACATTCCGGATGTGAGATGTCATACCGGGTCAGGACCAGTCAAGGAACCAATTTCTGCAAATACATCAGTTGTTTCTAATCTAATGATGAGGTTCACACCCAGCATCCTCCCATTTGCTGTGTCTCTCTCCAGGTGGAGCTCCAGACTCTTGGGTGCCAGATGATTAAGCCTTGCTTCTAGCAGGGGTTGGAAGCAGCTGCTCCCATATCAAACCTCTTTTTCTCTCAGCCAGTTGCGGCAGAGTCTACACCCAGCTGTGAATCTTGGTGCCCACTGGCAGCTCTCATCTCTACCGACAACCTTTCATCTCTATTCTCTATAAACTTCTCTTAATATCTGCTTGTTAAACCTGACAGAATGGCATTAGAACAAAGGTAACCTGGGCTGCTGCAATGCTGGCAGCATCATCTGTCAGGCCTTTTTGTTTCTCCCTTTGATAAAGTTTTGCCTGGCTATTATTGTCGAGGCCTTGTTGGATGGTTCTGAGGCCTCAGAGCAGAAAGGCATCCATCTGTTGCAGAAAGCTCAAAGGGTGATGCAGTCCTGGGGCATATCCTGAGTTGAGTCATGTATTTCTTCCCCCAAATTATTCCCAGTGACTATCAAATCAAACCTTTCCATCTCAGCTTATATAAGTACTTGAAAACCTTTTGAAATAGAACTCTTCACCTTGGTTGTTCTACTTAAAAATCCCAGAAGCAAGATTTTAGGAAGTTGCAGTAAATGGTCACAAGGATGAGTTGCTTTTTAGGGGTGTCTCAGAAAAAAATAGCATGAAGTGAAGATGAGATGTTAGATCTTCTTATATAAGAAATAAACTATTTGTGCTATAGCATGACATCTCCCTCCCTCTCTGAAGCCCAGCTGGCATATGAATTGACATGATCAGAGATCAGAGTGCTGCCTGGACAGACAGAAGGGAAAGCTTTGCAAATCCATATTGCTACCAAGAGCCCATCCTGTCTTCAGACAGGTTAAGAGCCCTTTCTAAGAACAGGGCATCACGACTGTGGCTAACTCCAGTTCTAAGGTGTTCTCTTCAGGAATAGCAACTGGCTTTCCACCTTCCTACAGACCTTTGCCATCTTCCTACAGACCTGGGGAGGTTGGATAAGGACCACGGAAGTGGCCCTCTAAAACTTATGTAGCATAACCCTTGCCAGAAGGGTAGGTACATAACACATACCATTGCCATTTGGTTTGGAAGCATAGGCAACAAGCTAAAGTAGAGGAAGTGGCAAGTCAAAATGTCCCTCCTGGAGAAGGGCATCAATAATTTACATTTTCCAGACTAGCCTTTAAACCTTTGGAGCCTGGATGCTGTGGCTCACACCTGTCTCAGCACTTTGGGAGGCTGAGGAAGGCAGACTGCTTGAGTCCAGGAGTTCAAGACCAGTGTGGGCAACATGGTGAAACCCTGTCTCTACAAAAAACAAACAAACAAACAAAAACAAAAAACAAAACCAAACAAAAAAAACAAAGAAATTATCCAGGCATGGTGGCTCATGCCTGTAGTTCCAGGTACTTGGGAGGCAGAGGGGGGAAGGCCACCTGAACCCAGGAGGTTGAGGCTGAAATGAGTGGTGATGGCGCCACAGCGTGCCAGCCTGGGTGACAGAGTAAGATCCTGTCTCAGAAAAAAACAAAAAAACAACAACTCTGGAGCAGCCCCTCTCCCACTTCCCAGTCCCACTGCTGGCTGAGAAAGGATTCCATAGTAGTAGCTATAGAATCTTGATTCACATAGTTCTTTTACCTTTATAACTGAATTTTCCATGGCTGCTTGTTTTAACCAATGTAAAGGCATGTACTAAAATTGAAATGTTCTTTGTGATCATCTCTGCCTTCCCCTACAGAGCCTAACAGGTCAGGATCACAGTGAAATCTCCATGAATATCATTGCCACCTCTTCCCTGGCAGAGGGCATCACCTGGAGATGAAAACTCAGAGTGTTGCTTTTAGCTCCTTACATATGTCTTAACATATGGGGCACATTTGTAAGAAAGAAAAAGACATTCTCTCAGGAACTGCAGGTCATCGTGTTGGGAACAATGCTATAGCATAACATTATTTAAACACAGTTAATGTTGGTTGCAAGTTCGAGAACAGATGAGATGCCTGGTTCTCTGCTCCCCCACACCCATCCTTCTCACAAGCTATGGCAGGGAGAGACTTCCCATCTCTAGACTTTTCTCCTTATAAGGTGCGGTTTTTGGCATGAAGAATTCTGCTTGGACATGGAAGACTCCAAGCACTAAATCATGTCTCCTACTCCCTGCTCCCTGACAGCAACTGTGCCCAGGTCCAAAAGGAGAACTGGGTAGGTGTGTCCTAATAGGAGACAGTGTTCCTACTCTAATTGCCATAAAAGCTTTTGAAGCCATTGTCTGGTGGATCTAAGGAGATTGATCCTGAAGGTGTGAGCTCAGAGCTGCAAGTCAGGAGCTCAGAGTTGTAATTCTTGGGTTGGCAATGATTCACTGTAGGGCCTAAGGCAAACCCAGTCATCTTCTTTGTGCACAAATTTATTTGTCTGCAAAAGTTCGAGAAATTAACACACAATTTCCTGATGAGGATATTATATGGTTAGGCATTAATAATCATGGCATATAAATTTGATGGAAAGCAACCCCAGGGATTTTATTTGCTTGAATCCTTTATGTATTCTTAGTAGGCTTTGTTATTCTTGTTTCCAAGTCTGGACTTTCCTCTTTGGAGGTCTTTAAGTCCCCAGTAAGGAAATTCAAGTTCCCTTGAAGTTTTGTTCTAATTTTGGAAAGCACAGATGATTTTTTAGGACTGTATGACATGCTGGTTTTGCTAAAGAGGTCTTCTCACCTACTGCAAAGACCCCCTGCTACCCTTTAGGACCAGATGCCATGCAGGATGGGAACTAACTTCTGTGGTGGGAGCACGTTGTCTCTGAACCCATCTGTGTAAAAGCTTCCTGTGGTCTTGAGTCTTGGCAGAGCTATTGCGTCAACCAAGAAGCAACATAAAGACATCCGCCTTTGTTGATGGTCTTCTGTGTCTGATGAAACAACCCTTTTGGGTATAAAAAAAGTCAAAATGAAAAATTGTGTCAATAAATGGAAATTGAATGAATGTGTTAGTATTGTTACCTTTTACATGTGCTCCTCTGAAGAAATGGTGTTTATATTCAGGCCCAGCTGCAGACTTCCAGAAAGCTAAAGTAAGAAGGGACCCAAGAGAAATTGATCCAGCAGCCCCCACATGGCTTCTATCCCGGTCGGATTCTCCTGATTTGCTTACTTCTCCTCGGAACGCAGTGCAATTCCTAAGTGCTCCAGTCTCTTTGTGGACTGGCCTCTGCTCTCTGTCTTCCACATTTTAGCTCTCTTGAGTCCTGAAGCACATTTCTGTCTCATCTACTTAGCTCTGCTGTTAAATCTCTGCCACCATGCCTGTCTCTTCAGCTCACTAGATTTTACACTCGTTAGCCGGTGGCTGTGAAAGGAAATGACAGCAGAATTTCTCATGGGCTTGGCTCCTATCCAGCATGGAAAACGTACTGAGTTGATGTCTCCCAGAGCCGTCTTTAACTCAGGTGTCCCCATTTCATTGGGATCAGCAGATTTCCTACATCTGTGGTGTATGACATTGTAAAGAATTCAATCTGGAGACTCATTTTCCCCTCCTGTGTCCGTATTCCATGTTTAAGCCAAGGAGTTTCCCCATAGATCTCAGGCTGAAAAAGTGCAGATTGTATCAGTGCTGCTTTAGCAGTGCCCTGTGGAATAAGACACCTCCTGCTCAATGTTCCCTCTACTGCTTTTAAGGTGTGAACAGACGACCAGGATCTGTGAGCTGACAACCATACTGTGTGAGCACCAGAGTTGGTGAGTGGAGCTTTGCTAGTGGCTTGGGACTGGAAGAAAATGATGGAATACAGGCATTCCATTGTTATTTATTCATTTTCTCAGTCTTTCATTCACCCAACAAGCAGTTACAGAACTCCTATTGTGCTGAGCACAGGTTGGTCATTGAGATATGATAGAATAGCATTTATTGAGCGCCTGCTGAAGAGTAGGTCCTGTGCTAACTTTGAACCTCCCACAATCACAAGAGACTGTGCTATGATTATTTCCACTTTAAAAAGAGGAAACTGACCCTTAGGGATGTTAATGTCACATAGTCAGCTAGTGAAGGAGCTAGGATTTCAATGCAGACAGTCTCACTCAAATTCCTGAGTTCTTAACAGCTGTGCTATACTGCTTGAATACAAGATTTTGGCTAGACATTAAAGCAGATAGCAGATAACTATGACACAGTTTCTGTTTTCTAAGAGTTGATGATAATAGAGGAAGCAAACAATCGTTGCACTGCCACTTACAGCTATATAATCTTGGACATATTACTTCTCTGTGCCTCAACTTCTTTGTCCTTAAAATGGGATCAATAATAGTTTCTATTTCTTCTGTTTTTTTTTTTTTTTTTGAGGATTGAATTTTAAATGAAGATTAAGTGTTAAATGCAGATTATGTGTTATAATATAAAATAGGCAGTGTTTTGATGATCTGAGAATTGTTAGCTATTATTGTTTTTACTATTATTCACTATTAATAAGTAACAATATTCATTGTGAGACAACTGTGTACTAGAAAATATGATAATCACTTAGGGATATATAGTGAATGGGATATATAGTCTGGGTCCCCCTTTACACTTTAATTTGCGTGAAGGTAGCCTGAAAAATAAGTCTAACAGTAAGGAAATGAGAGCCCTGTCGGCAATAGTTTCTGCTTGAGACAGAGAACAAAATGTTGAGATAGTCAATAACTCTTCCTTAACTCCCCCAAGAACAAAAGAGCAACATGGAGGTTGGCCCAAAGGGGAGAGAACAAGGAAGCTGCTATAGTTGGCTTAGGGGAAGTTGTTTGGGAGCAGCTAAGAAGAAAGAAAAACAGAGAAGAGTAGCAGGCAGCTCTGGGACTCCCCGGGTGATTTCATGGTGTTTTGCTGGGGACACGGGCCACTTACATCTTCCCCATTTCTCTAGTGACCCCAAAGGCGTCCTGAAAGCTCATTGATAGGTTTCCCTGTCCTTCTTGGCTAGAAATAAACGGAAGGTGGAAGGGCAGCCCCAGCTCTCCATTTTGCATTGTGAATCAACTCCATTGACTAAAGCGGCAGAAATCAATTTTGTTTTTCTATGCCTTCAACACAAAGAATATGTGTGTGAACAAGGCAGATACAATACAATCTGTTAGGAGGAGATGGGAACCTGCAGATTTATTTGCTGTGTTCTAAGCACATGCTATGTGCAGAAATACAAATGCAAGGGTTTCCATTCTCAGGGAACTCAAATCATTTCTTTCCCATTTTCTTTGCCCCAGAGGTGGACTTACTCCTTCTCTTTGGCCTTGCACATAATATTACCATGGACACTAGTTGGTCCTTCCCCCTAAAAATTCAATGATTTGAAGAATGAGCCTTAGAAAGCTGCTTTGATTCTGAAAGTAGAAATGTTTTGGAGCAGAAAATAAAAGTACAATTTGAAAACTCTTTGTTGAAGATCTTAAAACTTACTTTCTTTGTTTTGCTGGTGGCAAGAATCCTGGAGTATGATCAAATTGCCTAGAAACAATGAAATGACTACTTATTCTTCTTACATCCTCACAGTGACATGTCCCTTTAATTGTTGCAAAGAGAAGTTAGAGACGCAGGGCCCCCTGAGCCCGAGGCAGCACCACCACCACCAGCATGTCCTGCCTCTTCCCCTTAAATTCTTGTACACCCCAAAAATGCACTTTATTTTCAGATTGCAAAATAATCAAATAGACTCCCCCTTTTCAGGAAAGAACACCCTTTCCACCTCCCACAGCTTTCTTTGTTTGGAACTGTTCATTCCTGGCAGTGATATTCTTACACCAGGAAAGAATGAGGAAATTTCACTGTCTTGGTGAAATTACCTCATTTGGGAATAATTGGTATTCACAGAAGAGATGCACATTTTCATCCACCTAGTAATGAACAAATTAACAAGACACCTACTGAGTTGTGTTAACAAAATTACCAAATGTAAAAGGAACTAATTACTAGCCACTTCATCCAGACAAACTCAAAACTGCATTCATAATGGGCTTTGTGGCTGACTTGATGTAGACTGTGGGGAAAAAGATTGAACAAGTGTCTGGTGATCAAAGACTCTGTCCTTGGTGATTGCTTTGCAAGTGGTGCCTGAGTCTCAAGATGGCTGAGATTGCTTCTAGAAGTCCTTCTTCCTCGCTAGTGAAGATATCTGCAACATTCTCACTTTTTTTCAGAGACAACTGATTGTTATCTCTGAAACAATTGCAACCAAATCATATGGAAATGAATTTTAGAAATAGGAATCTGTTAGGCCGGGCCTGGTGGCTCATACCTATAATCCCAGCACTTTGGGAGGCCGAGGCGGGTGGATTGTTTGAACCCACGAGTTCGAGACCAGCCTGGGCAACATGGAGAAGCCCTGCCTCTAGAAAAAGTACAAAAGAATTAGCCAGGTGTGCTGGTGCACACCTGTGGTTCCAGCTACTCAGAAGGCTGAGGTTGGGGGATCACTTGAGTCCCGAGAGGCAGAAGTTGCAGTGAGCCGAGATCATGCCACTGTAATCCAGCCTGGGCAACAGAGCAAAGAAATCTTTTGTGGAAAGAGGCAGAAAACTGCCTCTGTGATTGTGGGGTCAGCTAGCCAAATTCACAAGTGGACCATGGCCTAGTGCCTGAAAGGATTCTTGAGGAAGATTTCTTAAAGAATAAAAGAAAGAAGGTAGGGCTATCATGTAAAAACTGAAATGTTGGTGTTTACTCGCATCATATACTTCTCTTTTTAAATGATGTTTAAAACAGACTGGGGGCGTCGGGCACGGTGGCTCACACCTGTAATCCCAGCACTTTGGAAGGCCGAGGCGGGCAGATCATGAGGTCAGGAGATCGAGACCATCCTGGCTAACATGGTGAAACCCCGTCTCTACTAAAAAAATACTAAAAAATTAGCCGGGCGTGGTGGTGGGCGCCTGTAGTCCCAGCTACTCGGGAGGCTGAGGCAGGAGAATGGCGTGAACCCGGGAGGCGGAGCTTGCAGTGAGCCGAGTTCACGCCACTGCACTCCAGCCTGGGCGACAGAGCGAGACTCCATCTCAAAAAAAAACAAAAAAACAAAAAAACAAAAAAAAACAGACTAGGGGTAGCTTTTTAGATTAGACAATTGTTTGGCCCCACCTTCATGAATTAAATCTAATTGCATGTGACAAAGATATTTTTCTTTGAATTTATCATATCCCTCCAGAGAAATCTGATGTAATTTTTAAACTATTTATTTTACAATATTTAAAACATTTATTTTACATATTTTACATTAAACTATTTATTTTACATTACATTACATTATTTACATTTTTAAACTATTTACATTACATTAAATATTTCAATAATTCAACTGAGAGGTAAAGGAAAAAGTAGATTATGATAGACATTAACATGAATTAATAAAGGAAGCCTTTACTCACTTCATTCATCTAATCTTCAATTCCACAAGTATTAACTAATTAGCTAATAAAGTAGCCAATAAAGTTCTAAATGCGGGAGATAAAACAAGAAACAAGACAAGTAAAATCCCTACACTCAAACAGCATAAATGCTGAATGGAGCAAGACAGACAAAAAAGAAACAAACAAGGAAAAGAATTAAAAAGATGATTTCAGGGAATGATAAACGGTATGAAGTTAAGGAAACAGGATGTGACAAAGTAATGGGGTGGTGGTCAGAGAAGGGTTGGAGCTATGTTATTCCAGTTTGCCCAGTTCTCACTCATCTAGATTTTATATGGGAACCACTTTGAAGAGCCAGTTCCAAATTCCTTACTAATCGCAGATTCTTCGATTAGATGTTCTGCGCTTTGTCATATTTTCATTGCTCAGCTGTACGTGCTAAGGTGTTGATTGTTCTCACTTATCTATGCACTATATAATAAATCTCCCCCAGCAGCATCTGCCTCTAGGAAACCACTGGGATATCTGAGGAGAGGGTATCCCTGTTTTGTTAGATGGCAACATACTGGGTGGACCTCAGCATTAAGGCAGAATTACATTAGCAGCCAGCTCCAAGTGAGTACAGGTGGAAGCAGAGTCTGGCGTCCTAAGAAGGAATCTCTCATCAGAGTTCCTGCACTCAGGGTAGGAGTGTGGTAGGAATGGGAGCTGGACCGAGACCTGTGCGTTGAGAGTCATCAGGGCTTAATGAATGTTTGTTGGATGTATTACCAAATGAATGAATTGTTCAATGAATAAATTAAATACATCTATAATCTTGGAAATTATCTCAAATATTAGAAGGTGGAGTCAAGATGTGCTAGCAGAAAAGCCAACAACAACAACGACACACACACACACACACACACACACACACAGCTCATACTACTAAGTTTTCCAAAGCATGGTTATAAAATGACACTAAGGGCCTTCTCTGAGTTGGCCCGATAGCAAGGGTTTTGTGTCAACATTTTTCTTTAGATGTTGCCTTTGAGACTTAACTCCAAGTGCTTTATATTGCACTTCTAAGACTATGTGTGGTGTCTTATCTTTTACAGCTGGGGCCATTCCAAAGGAAAGCAAATATAGGAATGTTAGATCTTCTTTTGGATAAAGCTAGGAGATGAAAGTAGGAGAAAGTGGCATTATTAAAATTAGAAAACCGTTTAGCAAATTGGTGACTATTGTGAGGTAGGGGAAAGAGCAACAGATCAGGATGGAAAGTGCTGGCTGGTGACTTTGGACAAGTTTCAGTCTCCTCGAAGTGCAACTTTTAAAATATAGAAGTTGATTTAATTTTCAAAATCATGTCTGTTTAGAGTCTCAGGGAAAAGAAACAGGATGATTCCATGATGAAATGCATGACATCTTTATGCCTCTTTAGCAGAGGTTCATAATGCACATTGGCACTGAAAGGCTCTGAAAGCCTTGTAATAAAAACACCTGGTTTACTTTGTTTAAAATTTCCACATTTTCCTTTTGATAATTGATGTATTAGGGAACCATTTTTCCTAAGAAACATGATTTTAGAGTAGTGCTCAAAACTCTATAACTGATATTAGTATGCACACATGCACTGCAAATCCACATCTCCTTCATTCCAAGCATTTCTCCCCCATTCTCTTGCTTTACTGAGTCACTGTGTTTGAAGTTCATTCTAAGTTCAATTCACTTCTTTTACAAAGTCCTTGTTGGGAGAGAAATCTACCCCATTAAAACTCTTAGCAGGAGTCGCAACTTCCTAAATGTTCCAAAACCCAGCCCTTCCCTACTAAAAATCAGGGTTTTAGGTAAAAACCACAGGCAAGGCATAGGGACTCTTCCTGTCTGTAGGTGTTTTTGCTAATTTTCTGGTAATGGGGTTGCCCTTTCCCTTATTATTCTTTTATACATATATAGAGGACATACAACTAAAAATATGTGTAAATAGGTGGAATTAGCTTATGTGCAGAACTCAGCCAAGGATACTGCAGCGTTTTGAGGGTTCTCCTGTATTGTAGCCCGTCTGGGCTGCTATAACAAAATGCCATAACTGGGTAGCTTAACAACAGAAATTTCTTTTTCACAGTTCTGGAGGCTGGGAATCCAAGATCAAGAGGCCTGCAGTAGATTCAGTGTCTGGTTGAGGGCCCATTTTCTGGTTCACAGATAGCGCGTTCTTGCTGTGTCCCCATATGGTGGAAGGGGAGGGCAGCTCTGTAGTGTCTCTTTTTAAGGGTATTAATCCCAGTTATAAGGGCTTCACCTTCATGACCTATTCACCTCCTAAATGCCCCACCTTCTAATACCATTATATTGATAATGAGGTTTCAACATAGGAAATTGGAGGCGGGTACATCAACATTCAGATCACAGCATTCTGAAATCTGTTGGTTTTGTGATATGTACAGGAATCCTTTTCTTCTTCTCCTTTACCCTTTTCTGACTTGGTCACCATTGAATTTTTAGTTTTGTTTGTTTGTTTAGTTATTTTTTGAGACACAGTCCTGTTGTATTGCCAGGCTGGAGTGCAGTGGCGTGATCTCGGCTCACTGCAACCTCCACCTCCTGGGCTCAAGTGATTCTCCTGCCTCAGCCTCCTGAGTCGCTGGGATTACAGGCATGTGCCGCCACACCCAGCTAATTTTTTTGGTATTTTTTTTAGTAGAGATGGGATTTCACCATGTTGGCCAGGATGGTCTCGATCTCCTGACCCTGTGATCCACCCACCTTGGCCTCCCAAAGTGCTGGGATTACAGGTGTGAGCCACCGTGCCCAGACAAATTTTTAGTTTTAAATAGTTACTGGTAGAGAGTTGATAGATGTTAGTAAAAGATTGTGGGATAAATGAGTACAGCTAAGGAGGAAGGAGTGGAGGAAGGAAGGAAAGAAGGAAATAAGGAAGGATGAAAGAAGGAAAGAAGGGAAAGAGGGAAGGAAGGAAAGGGAAAGAGGGAAGGAAGGAGGCAAAGAAATAAGGAGGAAGGAAGGAAAGAGAGACAGAAGAAAGGAAGGAAAATGTGGTCTCATATTCTTCACTATTGTAATCTGGGTGATTCCTGCCAATTTTTAGAATTGGCATTCTCATTTTACATTGTACTATGCTATACGCCGGAAGGTTTCTGCTATCGACCTAGTGAACCCTTTTTTTTTTTTTTTTTTTTTAACTTTCAATTATCCTATGGATATCTGTTTTTTAAGCTGGTGGTGGCCACTTGTTACCAGAGAGTAATTGTTACTTTGAGAGTAGCCACAGGCTGATCAATAATATGCTAATACTTTTGGAGAGATTCTGCTCCAAAAACATAATTGTTAAAAATTTTATTCTATCATTTGGCTTGAAGCACAGCATGTAGATTTCACAAGAGGACATTTGCTCTGGGGGTGAGTGTGACATTGATAGGATCTAATTTCGCACCCAATACAACAGGTCGAAGAGCATCACTACTTTGCAAACCTTAAGTTTTGTCTGCTGTGTGGTGCCTATTTGTTGCCAGATTCTAATTTCCTAGTTTGCTCTGCCAAAACTGGCAGGCTAGCAGCTTTTCAAAAAAAAAAAAAAATTAGGCAGAGGACATGATTTTCTGTAGCATATGATGGAAGCAGAGGATATAATTTTCTGTAGCATATGATGAAAGCTGGAAAAAAACATGAAAGTACTAAAATCTCTTTATACAAATGCAGAGACTATAAGAGGTTGGCAAGGAGATAACTTTAACTGAGGGAAGGAGGTTATGACTACATTTAGATAAACAAACTCTGCTGAGATTGTGTCAATTGCTACAATACCATCCTTAAAAAATAATTACTGGCCGGGTGCGGCGGCTCACGCCTGTAATCCCAGCACTTTGGGAGGCCAAGGTGGGTGGATCACAAGAAGTCAGGAGTTCGAGACCAGCCTGGCTAACATGGTGAAACCCTGTCTCTACTAAAAATACAAAAAATTAGCTGGGCGTGGTGGCACATGCTTATAATTCCAGCTACTTGGGAGGATGAGGCAGGAGAATGCCTTGAACCTAGGAGGCAGAGGTTGCAGTGAGCCGAGATCGTGTCATTGCACTCCAGCTTGGGCAATAAGAGCGAAACACAAAACTTGGTCTCAAGAAGAAAAAAAAAAGTTAATTACCATAGAAGGATTGGATAAGGAAAAAAAATGAAGAGATGACATCTATATCAAAGTTTTTTTTTTACAAATATTAATGGGACATTAATTAGCATTGAGATAAGCACTAAGTTGAATTGTGGCTTATGAGACAATAGCATTTCAAAGCCCTGAAATACATTGCCTGCTTTTGAGTGCTTCAAATGTGGTAGATGCTACATTCTTCAAAACATGGCTAACACCAGACATTATTTCACTTATTTAAAATTATTTGGATTTATTTACACATCAAACATATCAACTGCTGGGCTTTGTTGAGGATACAAAGATGCAAAGAATAGACATGATTTCAGCTCTAAAGGATTATGTGAACTATCAGAAGACTCATAGACAATTCTCATACAAGGCAGAATGGGATACTTACTAAATGAATGGTACAAAGAAAATCACTAGGAGTCCAGAGAAGGGAAAGTGTCACTTCTTCCCTGTGTAATCAAGGCAAGTGCTTTTGTGAAAGGAGGAATTTGAACTGGGCCTTGCACATCTTGTAGGATTTCCAGAAGAAGAGATGGGTCTGGAGAATTAACTGCAGAAAGGGAGTGAATGAACAGAGATGACAGAAAAGAAAAACACTGTCTTCTCTACCATGTTCACTTCTCCTCTGTTTTTCTTTTTACGGCTGCTCACAGCATCATCTCTACTGGGACACGCAAGCTGGGGATCTGCAAGTCATTCATGACTTCTAATTTTCCCTCACTAATCTAATGGGTCCCTATATTTTGCTGACTTCACTTTTTATACAGCCAGCAATTTGACTCTCTTCCTCCTCACTGAATCTGCCTTAGTGAGAATGTCATTACCTTACTGCTTAGATTAATGCAGATGCCTTTCTCTGCCCTCCTTGTTTCCAGATTGTACCATCATAATCAACCCTTCATAGGGCTTCCTATCAGAGCAGAGGTTCTAATGACTCTCTATTCCCTGCAGGATGAAGTGCAAACTCCTTAGTATGGCCTGTGTTTTCCATGACTTGCCCCTGCCTACATCCATGGCTTCATCTACTACCTTTCCCTTCACAATGGTCTCTCCTTAGTAGATAATGAAATATTAGTACTATTCTTTTTACATGAAAATGACATAGTGAAAGAGAAGGACTAGTTTAGCCTCTCTTTGCAGGAAAGATTGAAGAATAAAATAATGACATACTTTGAAGTTAACAGACACGGATATGAACCCTAGATTTGCCATGAAATGTCTGAATGCCTTTGGTCAATTTACATAATGGCAAAAAGCCTTACAAATTCCTAGTGAAGATTAAACTCAATAACGCGGGCAAAGTGCTTAACAAAATTGCTGGAACATAGTACACCTCTACATGCTCAATAAATGGGAGTTAATTACCTTTTTTACCTCCACTTCCCTTCCCAAAAAGTATGCATTACCTTTTAAATTTTAAATGGAGAGGTTTACAGTTGAATTAAAAAATGCAATGAATCACACAGCACGAGAAAAAAAAATAAACGAGTATTAGGAGACAGCTACTTTTGTTAAATAAAATAATTATAATTTCTCTTGAAATTAATGAAGTAAAATGTAATAAGTCTTAGAAGAAGAAATACTTCAAGTTATCTGTAGCCAAAAAAAAATTCTAAAAAGGGGTATATTAGTCCATTGTCACACTGCTATAAAGAACTATCTGAGACTGGGTAATTTACAAAGAAAAGAGGTTTAATTAACTCACAGTCCCACATGGCTAACAGGCTTCAGGAAACTTACAATCATGGCAGAAGGTGCAGGGGAAGCAAGCACATTGGCTGACAGGCTTCAGGAAACTTACAATCATGGCAGAAGGTGCAGGGGAAGCAAGCACGTTTTACATGGCAGCAGGAGAGAGAGAGAGCGAGGGGAAGTGCCACTCTTTTAAACCGCCAAATCTCAGAAGAACTGACTCGCTATCTTAAGAACAGCATGATGGAAACCACCCCATGATCCAATCACCTCCCACCAGGTTCCTCCCTAGACATAAGGAGATTACAATTCACTATGAGATTTGGGTTGGGACACAGAACCAAACCATATCAAGGAGTATAAAAGGGATAGATTAAAAACAAGGTACATATTTAAAATAATGAGGGACAAAAATGCAAGGACTAAAAGGATTATAGTGAAATTGTTATTAAGAAGAAAATTTTTATTAAAAATATACATTCCTAAAGTTAAATAGGAAAGAACATGGCAATATGATGAATATAAACTGGCAAAAATCCTGAACATTTATATAGTTAATTTTATTTAATCAAGAAAAATGTAGATACAAAAGCCTACAATTAGAAGTTAATGAATAACTTTTGGGAAAAGAAAAAATAATGACAAAAAATTCTCAGCCAAGTCTTGAAATATGGAGAGTTAAGAAACCATATGCATCCAGAGGTGAGAGTTGGCTATCACTTACGGAGCTACTTATAATTACTTGTGAATGTGTCTGAGAATTGGAAGCTCTCTAAGACCAGTGGAAAATGCAAGATTAGCTGTATTTAATCCTGGTATGACATCAATGCCTGGTGAAATTAAAACACAGTGACGTATGTGTTCAGACAGATGCAAATACATTAGAAATCAGTGTGACTGAAAATACTCTCGAAGTAAATTAGGCACTCTTAAAGAACTGGATTGATTAACTTTATTAGGCTTTTAGAGTCTTAGGATAATAATAGGGATAGCCAGCATATATTGACTATTTACTGTGTGACAGGTACTGTTCTAAGCACTATTCATGTATACATTTAGTTCTTACAATAGTTCTGCAAACACAGGCCATCTATATCCATGAGTTGCATGTCCACAGATTCAACCAACTGCAGACTGAACATATTCGGTGAATAGAAAAGGGCATCTATATTGAAGATCTAGACTCTTTTCTTGTCGTTATTACCTAAACAATATAGTATAACAATTATTTACATAGCATTGACATTGTATTAGGTATTATAAGTAATCTAGAGATTATTTAAAAGATAAGGGGGGGCTGGGTATGGTGGCGGCTCAGACCTGTAATCCCAGCACTTTGGGAGGCTGAGGCGGACGGCTCACCTGAGGTCAGGTGAGGTCAGGCATTCAAGATCAGCCTGACCAACATGGCGAAACCCTGTCTCTGCTAAAAATACAAAAATTAGCAGGGCATGGTAGCAGCATTCCAGCTACTTGTGAGGCTGGGGCAGGAAAATCGCTTGAACCCAGAAGGCAGAGGTTGCAGTGAGCTGAGATTATGCCACTGGACTCCAGCCTGGGTGACAGAGTGGGACTCTGTCTCAAAAAAAAAAAAAAAAGATAAGGGGGATGTAATTTATATATGCCATTTTATATAAAGGAGTTGAGCATCTGCGGATTTTGACCACAGGGGATCCTGGAGCCAATCCCCAGCAGATATTGAGGGACAGCTGCTTACTACTATCATCTCTGAGTTATACAGATATGGACACTGAGGGAAAGTCATAGGGAAACTCATCTAAAGTTAATAGTGGCAGTTGGGCAAGTACTTATTGAGCATCACAGATTGGTGCAAAAGAGTTTATTCACTAATTCAGCAACTATCTCGCTTCCACTTTTTTGTGTTTGGCACTGTGCTTAGTAATGAGGATATCCTGATTTGAACAACTGAGACATAAATTCTGCTCTCATGAGATGGGAATCTACTTTTTTTTTTTTTTTTTTTTTTGAGACTGAGTCTCACTCTGTTGCCCAGGCTGGAGTGCAGTGGTGTGATCTTGGCTCACTGAAACCTCTGCCTCCCAGGTTCAAGCAATTCTCCTGCCTCAGCCTCCTGAGTAGCTGGGATTACAGGCACCTGCCACCACGCCCGGCTAATTTTTGTATTTTTAATAGAGACGGGGTTTCACCATGTTGGCCAGGCTGGTCTTGAACTCCTGACCTCAGGTGATTTGCCTGCCTCGGCCTCCCAAACTGCTGTGATTACAGGTGTCAGCCACCACACCCGTCCCAGAATCTACTTTCAAATATTAGGGCTAGAGCCCTCAGGGCCTAATGTAACAGCCAGCTACATTCTGCTTTAATACATCCTTAACATGACATAAGCACTAGTCAGGCTTCTGTTTATGTCATTAAAGTCCTTCCCATCTGATGGAAGGCCACTGGTGATGTGTAGATTTAAACATTCTCCAATGGAGCTCGAAATCTTAAAGCCAGAAAATTAACATCAGGTTCAAGACTTGGATGTAACTAATTTTTATGGAACTTGAAAGACACACCAGGAGGAGTCCTTCATGGATGTGGTCCACTAAAATGGCCAACTTTGGAGTCAGACTATTTTGGTCTGAATTTTAGCCCTGCTCTTTACTATCTAGGTGACTATGGCCAAGTTAATCAACTCTTCAATAAAAGAGGGAAAATAATAGGCACCATCTCAGAGAGTGGGGATGAAAATTAAATGAAATATTAGAGGTACAGAGCAAGTGTGGCAGGCATGCTGGTGATCATGACAATGACACGTTCCTGGTGGTGATGATGACAATGGCATCAATCAAGGAAATGGAATAGAATAGTTTGTCTGTTGACAAACACATGCTCTTTCCCTTCATCATTACCCAAAGCCAATTGCCTAATACTCAGGGCCTACATCCTATAACACTTGCAACCTGCTCTAGTCCACGTACCTAGCACCTTTGAGCAAAGGTAGTCACATGCTAAAAAGCAAAAAGAGCCAGGTGAGGTGGTTCATGCTTGTAATCCCAGCACTTTGGGAGGCTGAGGTGGGCGGATCATCTGAGGTCAGGAGTTCAATACCAGCCTGGCCAACATGGTGAAACCCTGTCTCTACCAAAAATACAAAATGAGCTGGGTGTGGTGGTGGGGACCTGTAATCCCAGCTATTCAGAATGCTGAGGCAGGATAATTGCTTGAACCCAGGAGGTGGAGGATGCAATGAGCCAAGATTGCGCCATTGCACCCCAGCCTGGGCGACAAGAGCAAGACTCCGTCTCAAAAAAATAATAATAATAAAAAAAGCAAAAAGAATCACTATTGCCCACTAAATTCACTATTTCTTGTACTCAAGTCATACACTAAATATGTTTAATCTTCTCAACAACCCTGCCAAGGAACATTCATTCAGACGACTTAAGAACAGCTAGAAACAGGTAAGAGCAAGAATTTGAAACCTTGTTTGACCCAAAGTCCACGTGTTTTCACCTTACTCTGCAGTAGGAAGCTGAAAAGATATAACCAAGCACATAATAATAATTTATTAAGTGTAGATCAGGTGCTAAATCAGAACCAGAATATTATAGACCGCACTGGCCCTCTTTGCAGGGACAGAGTGACAGAAGTTGTGAATGCAGCTAGTGAGTGTAAATGTGAAGTTTCTGGACATACAAAATAACCTTTCCCCTTTTTCCTTTGATATGCTATTTATTTCAAAAATGATATTAAATTTAAAAAGCTTGCTTCCATATGTTTATTAATTAATAATTTAACAATTTTGTTATTAAAATAGCAATTTTAATAATAACTTCTTAACTGGTAATTAATTGTTAATGCCATTGTTCTTGAGGTGTCTGCGCTTCCACTTCTTAATTCATGTATACCCTTCCTCCTTTCATAAAAAGGCTTCCTTATCTGTGGAATAAGCTTGAGTATCTTATTTCTGACTTAGTGGAATTTGGAATCTAACGACAGGTAGGAGAGGCCAAGATGCTTCCTCCTGTTCATTTTGTACTTCACCAGCCCTAGCTCTGAAATCGATTATTTTTCTAAAAATCCCTGGTTCCATTTACCAGAGAAGGAGAGAAACTAAGGAACCAGAAACTAGGTGTTTGGTGTGATCAATGCTACTGGGGGATTGTTGTTTTGTGGCCCTCTCGGGGGATAGGAGTAAAAGCAAATTTCTTTTTATATGTACACACAAACATACATCTATATAAATATACACATATACCCTTAAACCTGTAAATATTTCTTTATATGTATGTACATATTTAAAAAACCAGAGAAGGAAAAGAATGGGAAGAGAAGAGGAAGGGCCGGGAATAAGGGGCAAGTAGGAAAAATGTTAAACAGGATTTTAAAGTGTAAGTAATAACCAATTAGTATATTTGGTTCATGTGCTTGTGATCGAGTTTGAATTGCACAAGGGAAATAAAAAAAAAATGCAGAGAAAGTGATTGAGGCAAAAGTTTGACTTCTTACTGTTAGAGCTATGTCAAGGCAAAGAACTATCACAAAGAGGACTTTTTGGCATAGATTTAAAAATATATACATCCTTTTGAATAAAACTCAAGGCTGAATATACACTTTAAACCAAAATCTTTCAAAGGATGAGAATTTTGTGGTTTCGTTAAGATATTCCAAGATGGGAAAGTAGTTACTTGCCCAATTTGAGTAGCTCTTTAGAAAAAATTCACCGATTTTTTGTTTTATTGGATGCAGTTTATGTGTAAAGCTTATGGGAGGGGTGTGGGGGGTGTGTGTGTGTGCGTGTGCATATTTGTGTGTGTGAGTGTGTATAATCTTCATGAAAAACAATGACAGAGTCAATCCACAGCAGAAGTCAGTGCTTTCTAGGGTTCTTCTGTAGGCAACAATAGGTCGTGGTGGTTAGAAAGAGCTACGAGATTCATCCTTAGAGTATAAAGGTACAGCCATTCAGAGGAAGCCATATGGACTGACAGGAAAAGGCCCCATGACAAAAATATTACTAATAACACAACAGCAACTGTGTTTTTGTGTATGCATGTGTTTAGAAAGATGTATGCAAATGTAAACAAAACACATTAATTTATTTTATCTAAAGCATAAACAAACATTGCCTTGTTTGGCAGAATCTGCAAAATGCTTATTGCTCCTTTTGGCTTTTTTCTTCACTACAATAGAAGTATGTTTTGTATGAAATCCATTGTTACTAGGAAATTAATCCCCAAATATGCCAACGTGGCTTTCCATAGTATTAAGAATCCCTATTTCAGATGAAAAAAATACAGCCTCGGCTAAACATATCAGCCCCTGGAAATTAAAAAGAAAAAAATGAATAAAGTTTTCCCTTAAAGTTGAGTGCAATGGACATGCAAGAAAATGCTAGAAGAGTTTAGTGCCATAACTTGCTGGGAGGCTGTTGGTCTAGGGGATATCAAACTCTGTATGCATCTAGGAGACATTACCTTGAGGCATCAGACCAGGAGTGGTTTGCTAAGGTTGTTTGCTTGTAAAGTTATAGAAAGAAGAAAAAAGGAGACTCTTTGATCATCTGCTACCGTCTCTTAAAATAAATCCTCTCAGACACTACATTTTTTTTTGATAGAGTAACTGAATTAGCAGATAAAGGTATTGTGGGTGACACAATCAATCTTGACTTTAGTCAAACTCTTGGCAAAGTGTTGCACAGGAATCAGTGTAATCATTAAGTCAGAATGGGCCAAGCAAGTCACCCGCTGAATGACCTCTGGGACTTCACAGTGAATACACAATGAAGGAGCACAGGCCTTGAGGAAGAACAAAATAAACAATCGTGTTATTCTCAGAGCAAAGTTCTAGGCTCTTCTGGTCCTTCCAGGGATGGAGCCATGGCTAAAATGCCCAAAGTTTTACTGTTGAGAGTTGGTGTGAATTTATGAAACTCCAGAGTTGAACTTAGGGAGTTCTAAGGATGCCTTTTCATCTTTCCTCCATGTAAGTGTATAAATAAGTTCCATGAAGGTAGCAGCTTTGTCTGTTTTTCTCTCTACAGTATCCCCCATTCTAAGAAAAGTACAAGACCCATAAAAGGGGCTTAGCAAGGTTTGTTGACTGGCTGACTCATTATCACAAATGTCAGTTGAGTGCATATCATGTATCATGTATTGGGTGCTGACCTATGTGTCACTTTCCTCTTTTTGTGTGACTAGGGCAGAATGATAAAGAAAGAAGACTCAATTCAATGTGGTAGTGCCTTCTTGGGCAAGCACACAAGAGTTTCTTCCTGGTATTTCCGCAGTGGGTAGAATAAAGACCCTTATACAGTCACACCCTTCATTCATACGAGGCCAAAGTTTGTTGTGTGGTAGGGTCTGGTAAGTAAGGTTACTGAAACTTGCCTTAAAAAATTCAACTAGGTAAAATTACTGATGTTTGCAGTCTTAGCCTGCACATTGTTCCTGATGCTGTGCACATCCCTAAAACCTTGTGATGGGAAATAGGAGCTTTAATGACTCAGGACCAGAAATTGATGAGCCTTAGAAATAATGCTGCACTGGAAAACATGGAGCCAAAATGATTGGAAATTGTGCAATAAGGTAAATAATCTGAACAGACCTGGAGGCTCCAGAGAAGAATTTACAAGGTTGTGGTTGCAGACATCATCCAAGTGAAGGACAAGAAAAACTCATCTCTGACATTGATGATCTGGAAAACAGAAAGAGCAGTCAAAATTGAAAATAAGCTGGTGTCCTGAACAGGAAGATAGATTATTTTCTTACCTACCAGACTGCTGTGAGGTCTTTGGGTTGTTTGCCTTTGAACAGAAACATTTTCCAAAATGAAGAAAGCTATAAGGAAAATGCTACAATCCTAGTGCACTATGTTAATTATGGCCTAATAGGAATATAATACCAACAGCATGCCAGAGAGAAATCAGATTGCAAACATCAGAACTCTATTGTCCAAGTATTTCCAGACAGTTATCTTGGCATTGGCCAAACTCTGGGTTTCAGTTAGAATTAAGAATAAAATAATAGAAGGAGGTCTCCTTTTGGAGGGCCCTCTATTAGACCAGATTTGATTTTTCTTTAACACCTTTCATATGAACATCTTGGAAATACTAATTAATTATTTCACACAACAATCCTATGAGTTAGTAATGCAGCCCTTAAAACCTCAGGTTGAATGAGCTGAGGAATCAAGTAGAAATACATCTTATTAAAGGAGACAGAAGCTTTTCTATCACCAATTTCCTAAGAAAGTGTTTGGAAAAAAAAACTCCAGGAAATTCCTAAAATGGTACAGTCAGAGTGATATAAAAAGTTGATAACATTCTTGACATTGTGTTTAAACCTGTAGGAAAACAAGCTTGGGATGTAATTTTTAGAGAACTATAGAACTCTCCTTCTGTTCTTGATAAACCCATCTATGAATCTTTTTTATATTAGTTTCGCTTCTCCTAATCATTTATTTACATGTCTTTGACCAAAAAGAAAAAATCTCATAATTTAATATATTCTGTTGTGTGGCCACATCTTATGCCAGAGGGTTAAAACCTGGAGAAGGAAAAGTTGCTTTCACAGGGCTGGGCTCCAGTGAGGATTTTTCTTTCTTTCTGTGGCCATGTGTGCTTTGTCCATCTACAGGATTTTAGACCCAAGTAAGTAAACATGGTTTGGAATAATTTACGTGGAGCATGTTTAGTAAATGACTAAAATTTACTCCAGATTGGAGAGATTTCGAAGGAAGACAACAACCATTCTCTGTCTGGAGTTTCCCTAGTGAGCAGTAGGTAGGAGGAAAACCCTCCAGGCATCCTGCCACTAATCTGGGGTCAACTGTGCCGGTGTGCTAGGATCTGGTAAGCAGGATTTCTGAATGCTGCCTAGGATGTTTAACCTCAAAGACACAGTGTGATCCTCCTTTTCATTAAAATCCTAATGCTTCCACCCCTTGGGTCTCTGTAAGTTCTTGACTAGGCAGGAATGACTGGTCTATGTTTGACACTTGTCACATGAAGTGGGGGATTTGAAAATGTAATCAAATACTCTCAATACACCTTTGGAATAACTGTCATTATGCAGCCCTGAATACTAGTTCCCAAGAGTCACTTTCTTTCTTGGAAAAAAAGTGATACTTTTTCTATGTCTGTCTCTGTCTCATTTCTCTGTTCCTAAACACACACACACACACACCAACACACACACACATACACACAGACACACATTCTTATTTAGACCCTGATCTTGAGACACTGCATGTAAGACCCCATCTAAATGAATCTCTGCTTGTATTTGAGGATGGAAGCCAAGCAAACCTGCATTAGAAGTGCAACTGGCCAATGGGTTGTCCTTGGCTGCTGCCTAGACAGAGCTGATTTATCAAGACAGGGGACTTACAATAGAGAAAGAGTTTAATTCATGCAGAGCCAGCTGTAAGGGAGACTGGGGTTTTATTATTATTGAAACCTGGATTTTTATTATGAGTCAAATCAGTCTTCCTGAAAACTCAGGGATTGTGGGTATTTAAGGATAATTCAATGGGTAGCAGGTAGGAAAGTGAGGAATGTTGATTGGTCAGGTCTGAGATGAAATCACAAGGAGGCAAAGCTCTCTGCTTGAACTGAATCAGTTCCTGGGTGGGGACCACAAGACCAGATGAGTCAGTTTATCAATCTGGCTGGTGCCAGCTGATCCATTGAGTGCCGGGTCTGCAAAATATCTCAAGCACTGATCTTAGGTTTTACAATAGTGACATGTTATCCGTAAGAGCAATTTGGGGAGGTTCAGAAACTTGCAGCCTCCAGCTGCATGACTCCTAAACCATAATTTCGAATCTTGTGGCTAATTTGTTAGTCCTGCAAAGGCAGTCTAGTCCTCAGGCAGGAAGGGGGTTCGTTTTGGGAAAGAGCTGTTATCATCTTTGTTTCAAAGTTAAACTATAAATTAAGTTCCTCCTAAAGTTAGTTCGGCCTTCACCGAGGAATGAACAAGGACAGCATAGAGGTTAGAAGCAAGATGGAGTCAGTTAGGTCAGATCTCTTTCACTGTTGTTATAATTTTCTCAGTGACAATTTTTGCAAAGGCGGTTTCGGAAGTCAGCCTCTGGTGTTAGTTACCTTGTTCCAACGTGAGCGATTCTCTTTGTTGTTTTGTTTTGGGGGTACATGTGCTGGTTTGCTACATGGGTAAATTCCACATTGCTGAGGTTTGGTGTATAAATGATCACAGTCACCCAGGTAGTGAGCATAGTACCCAACTGGTAGTTTTCCAATGCTTTAATAGGCTCCAGCTTTAAGTCTCTCTGCTTCTGGATCTCAAACCCTACTTTAGTTGGGATCCCAAGGAAATCAGACAGAAGACCTTAAAATAGCCTAAATGACTCACAGAAAATCCTCAAGTCTTGATTCAAGTACATTCTGCGAAGACTTTTATGACCCAAATTTTATCATTAGAGGTTGAATAGCTCATATCTGAAATGCTTTGGGACCAAAAGTGTTTTGGATTTGAATTGCTTTTGAATATTGGAATATTTACATATACACAATAAGATATCTTGTGAATGGGACCCAAATCTAAACATGAAATTCATTTATGTTTTATATATACTTTATACACATAGCCTGAATATAATTTCATACAATATTTTAAATAACTTTGGGCATGAAAGAAAATTTGTGTTAGATAATTATGTATGGATTTTTTTCACTTGAGGCATGTTGGAACTCAAAAGTTCTGGATTTTGGAGGATTTCAGATTTTGGATTTTTAGATTACGGCTACTCGTAACTACCACTTAAAAGTCTTCAGTTAAAAGTCTGCAGTTAAAACCCTTGAAAGCTATCTTGTACACAGATAGGTAAACTAAAGAATAGTTTAAATAATAATAAATTATATAGATAGTTTAAATTTTTCTACCAGTAATTAAATATTTTAACTCTAGACTTGAGACATTAAAGAGTTAAATATATGATCACACTATAAATATTTGAATTCAACTCACTGATGTGTGGGGAAAAGGTATTTATATTAAGAATAATTTCTGTAAAGTTTTTAGTACCTCTGGGTAGCATGCTAGAGTTTATCCCCCAGAACCTTACTATAGCTATTTTAAACCTACTACTTTGGCAATTATTTTAAGAGAATATAAGGAGTAAAACTCACAAAGATAGTTGTCTGTGTTAAATTCATTTGCATTTCATTTATGTTCTATTTTGTTTGTTTTTTCTTTTGAACTATTTTCAAACTGATGTGTACAATTAACTCCATTGTCCAGATTCCTTTGAATAAGACCAGCCAATTTGCATTATTATGCTATGCAAAAGTGTTTGTCACTGGCATGGAGTACCTTGTTCTACTCTGAGACAACATAGCAAACATGTCTTTCTCTCAGTCAGTGGTAGTGCTTTAAAACACCCAAGCTGAGGCTGCCCATGGGTCTGACACACTTTTGAAAGAGCAGAAGCCAGCTCTGCTAAAATTGGTAAAACAAAAAATGTCGCCAAAGACCCAATCAGCTCAGTTCTTCTCTTCAGCTCCAAAGAGTGAAACGGAACACACTCTGAAACCAGGGAGGCGAGAAGGCACTTCTTTCGTGGCTCTCCCAGTGGGGAACCCTTGCGTTCTGCCATCAAAACCCACAAAGGGAAGGCACAGGCTGGAGAGTAGGCTACATTTTTACTCTCATTAGACTTCTGCTTAGAAAATAAAGGGCTCCAGACCTTAGCACAAGAAGAAAAACTGCACAGTCAAGAGTACAGACTTGAAAAGCAGAATCATTGGGTTCAAATTGTAGTTCTGGTATCATGAATGAGTTCCTCAATCTCTCTGTCTCTCAGCTTCCCATCTGTAAAATGAGGATAATTATAGGATCTATTCTCCAGGGTTGCTATGAGGATCAAATGTGTTAAGGTGGATAAAGCACACAGACTAGGGTCAGGCATGGAGAAAACACTGCTCAAATTTTTGTAAAAAATGTAAAGTGACATAAATATTGAATACTCACTAACATCTTTCCAGATAGTTTGAAATTTTGCCCAATGTTTGATGTTGGTAAAAATTCAGATTGTATAATAATGAATGGGTGTGTTCAATCTCTATCTCAGTTTTGTCACTCTATAATATATTTTAGTAACATCCTTTATCTAACTTCTAATTCAGCTAAAATTGAACAGAAACACACTAACAGAATATTCTCACAGGGTATTATAGAATACTAGAATATTTTTGGCTTACTCTCTCATTGAAGTTTGTTAAAAGATTTCTTGGTAGTCACCAACTAGAAATAGACCATGTTCTACGTTATGCGGAGTTAATGCAAGGCATTAAAAAGAAACGCGTATACCAACAATAACTGAGAATGTTCCCATTTCCTTTTATATTAAAAAAACTTTCCCAGTACCCTTTCCAAGTTACCTTGACAACTGCTACGTATTATTATTTAGAATGCCTGGTTCTGAATCTCTCAATTATGCAATTCACCATGTAACTTCAAACACATGCTGGCACAAATAAAAGGAAACTCAGGTTCACCTTATATCATCTGAATACAAGATAGTTTCTGATTGCTTCACTTTTGCAGTTAGATTTTATTGTGGCTACCAACTGGAAATATCCCATGCTTTGCTTTAATCTATAGGGTCAACATAAGCATAAAGGATACCAGAAATGTTTCCTCAAAGCTATATATCCTAGCAACCAAGTCTGAATTTTACCATAGCATCTTCAGTAATTAGAAGTCAAGGGAGTGACAGTCACTTAACTTCTGAATCTGAAATTGGCCACAGTTGAGAAGGCGGTAATAATCATGGTCACTGGGTACTGAGAAAAGTTATAACCAGTATTCACAATAAAAAATGTTCCTGGAGGAAAGAAAGAAACTGTATTGGAATATAAATATAACATAACTTTTGTTCTAGAAATGTCATTTGTTACATTATCAGTTATGACAAAACAAAACATACAAAAAATTTCCCCTATGGTCAGCAGTGTGTGAAGCCTTAACATACCTTTTTTAAATTGAGAGATCATAGACAACCTCCTCCCCCAACCACTGCTTAAAGTATCCAAATATGCTTATGGTTTATTGATTCTATTTTAAATGAGTTTGATGAATAATAATTTTGAAATCTGTGTATTAAAATGCTTACTACATTTTACAGTTTAAAAGCCCACTCCTTTTTGCAGGATTCTATGTTATCAAGTTTAAAATTATTTCTTTTTTTACTATCTATAGAAATAAGAATGATTGATTCATTAAATCATCATGGTAATAATGATCTAATAATAACAGCACTGGCTGTTACCGAGTTCTCATTGTATATTAAGTATAGTAGTAAGTTGTTTACTCATTAACAAATTTGATTCCCAGATCAATCCTATAAGGAGGTACCACTATTACAGTTTTATAGATGTAAAACTGAGACTTACAGAAGTCAGATGACTTAAAGATGACATATCTGATAATGCTAGAACCAGAATTTTACTGGCTCCAAAGACTCTTTATATATATATATATATATATATATATATATATATATGCATGCTTAGGAGGTATTAAATTCATACCCCCTTTCTTTCTTTAATAAAAATTGAATTGTACTCAGACTACATTTTAGCTATATTGGTACTTTGTAAGGTAAACCTGAGAAACAGCAAGAAAATTGATTCTGGATAGAAAAAGTTTATTCATCTCTTATGGTTCATTCTCCAAGTGCAGTTTAAAATGCCTGCATAACTAGCTAAATTCAACAAGCCTTGGAACTTGAAATCAATTGCTAATCATACCTTATCTCTTCCAAATTTTGAATCAATTGATAAATACGCATGGAATTTGATAGGGATCAATAGACTAGACGTACTTCAGAACTTACTTGGAACCAAGACCAGATACTAGTTTTGTGCTCTTTCTCCTTGAGTTGAACTTACTCACTTGGTCACAGACCCGCAGGGCAGGACAAGCCTCTTAGGCAGAGAACACACTGACTAGGCGACGGCTTGCCGAGTCAAGGCTTTATTACCAACGAGCCTGGCCTGCACCACAATTCTTCATTCCCACCAACCAGATGAATCTTTCTTCCCTCCTCGTGGAGGAGGGAGTGACAGAGGAAAAGACAAGAGCTGAAGTTACTTCAAAAAATCCCAGCCAGGTGTGGAGGCTCATGCCTGTAGTCCCAGCACTTTGTGAGGCTGAGGCAGGCAGATCACCTGAGGTCAGAAATTCGAGACTGGCCTGGCCAACAAGGTGACACCCCATCTCTACTAAAAATACAAAAATTATCTGGGCGTGGTGGCAGGTCCCTGTAATCTCAGCTGCTCAGGAGGCTGAGGCATGAGAATTGCTTGAACCCAGGAGGTGGAGGTTGCAATGACCTGAGATCGCACCACTGCACTCCAGCCCTGGTGACAGAGCAGACTCCCAAAGTTCCTCTTTAGAGAAAAGCAGTATCCTTGGGAAAGGGAAAGACATCTTCCCCAACAGAAAACACATTTAAAAGTTTTATTCTTACTAAATTCAGAAGTTTGCAATTGTTTATTTCAGTGTGAAACAGTTTGTATAATGATTAATTGTAAAAATTCTGAAATCAGAGAATAAGGGCTTAAATGCTGTCAATCTACTTCCTAGCTTAAGTCAGCGATTATCTTGCAGTCTCCATCTCTTCATCTCTACTTCTCAGAGTTGCTGTTGGTCTGATGACTGATCATACCTTGAATATGTATTTATGCACAATCAACATTCAATACACAATGCCCTTATTAATAATAAATAAAAGATTATCTTGGAAGCACAAGAGTCTTGCTGAATCAACTTCAACTAACATATTTTGATTCCTACTCTGCAAAAAACTTAATATTATATTAATTGATTTTCCTTAAATCCCATGTGCTAGGTTTTGATATCTCTAATCTCAGTAGATGAACTGGAAGCTCAGAGAGAATAAATACCTTATTTAGTCCACTCGGCTAACAAGCAAAGCTGGGATTCAAACTCACGTGCCCTAAATCAGTCTAGTTGGCACTACCTGATCCCATTCAACTTATTGTTTCAACTTCTCAGTTCCTGAATCGGCCTTGTAAAAGAAAGATGAAATTATAAATAAACATTTATAAAAATCTTCATGATTTAGGAGCATATTTCCCTAATAAGAAGCACAGTCTCAAAATATTTTTTGCAGCCACATACATCTATGATCCTGTCCCAGTGATTTTATTGTTCCCAGAGATACGAAGATAGCTAAGTTAAGTTTTTATCCTTGAGGACCTTTCAATTTAGTAGGTTAAGTGCACAATAATAAACATTCTAACCTTGCCACGAGATCCATAATAAATGCCACTTTTCTCGCCAATATTTTCCTAATTCTGCAAAATGAATATATTCAAGAAAAATCTTTAAATTTTTTTTCCAAATTTTAATTATATACAAGTATATGAGTAATCTTTCTTCATATATTTTAAATTTTAGGGTCAAGAAACTGGTGTCATGGGGATGGTTAATGGGGTACAAAAATATAGTTAGATTCAGTGAATAAAATCTAGTCTTTGATAGCACAATAAAGAGACTACAGTCAGCAATCATTTATTGTACATTTTAGAATAAATAACGGAGTATAATTGAAATGTTCATAACACACAAAAAAAGATGAATGCTTGAGGTGATGGATACCGCATTTACCGTGATGTAATTGCTACACATGCATGCCTGTATCAAAATATCTCATGTACCCCATAAATGCATAAGCCTACTATGTACCCATAAAAATTAAAAAGAAAAAAAAGAAATTCGTGTCATCTCTAGCTTTGCTGAAGAACCACCTCGTGTAATTCTTTCCCATAATATGATTCCAAAATACTTGTTGAATTGAATTCACTATAAAAGACTTCATAAGATAATTTTAGAAACAAGAAAACAACTACAGAAAAATAAAACAGTAAATCTGCTAAAATCTGGGCTAATATACTTTAAATTAACTTATCAAACTAGGAAGGAAGTGACTACAACAAATAAAATGATTCATCTAAGATAAAATATTCAACGAATAAAAATTATTGCAGTTTAGGGAATTAACTATGACTTTCTTTTCTTCTAAGGTCTTAGTCTGAAGCCATCTCAATTTTGTATTTGGTGCAGGAAATGCATTTATCATGGAACTGTTGATAGGTTTAACTTTGGGGAATGGTATGGTGATCTCAGTCATTCCCATTGGGAATGAGATTGCTTCATGAAAGCTAAAGTGAAAATGGGATGATGCTGGACTGTGGAGGAGAGAAGCCAATACAGAAAGTCCCGAGCATCATCCCCCAGGTTCTATGAGGCACAGCTGCTTTGATAAGGCCAGGGGGAAGCTCCTAGACTTGATGGGGAATTCAGGTGGAAGCAGCAACTCTTGGGATCATGGATGAGTTTTGAAATGGGAAATTTTATTTATGTTCTAATGATTCATGCTTCATGAGTGGTGATAATATATACATTGCAGCACTCATTCTCATCATAGCTATCAGTGGGATGCTCACATATGGGGTACTTTTGTAATAGATCATTATGTATACCTCTTTACTACAGAAGAATCATGAGACATCTCAAAAACTCATTTGAAGGTGATATATGGGAGTTTTCTTAAATTGGGTGAGTAATTATCTTCCAAGTATAATATCTTTGTTGCCATAGTTACTAGGTCGCTGTACGTAAGCACTACATAAATGTTTTTTTCAGGATATACTATCTATTAATTGATTTATTCATTTGTGGTAATTCACACAGTTACCAATAACACCAGCCTAAATTTAATGATTACTTTTTAAACAAAGTTGCATCACAATTGGTTTAAAGAATACATGTACAATAACAACATAAAATCTGACTTAAAATATCTTTTGTGGGAAAACAAATATAACATAAAATTTGCCATTTTGACTATTTTTAAAGATAACATTCAATGACATTAATTGCATTCATGGTACTGTGCAGCCATCACCTCTATCAGTCAAACTTTTCCATCACTCCAGAGATTCTGTAATGATTAAGACATAACTCCCTATTCCCCCCTCCCTCCAGGTTCTGGTTACCTCTAATCTGCTTCCTGTCCCTATGAATTTACCTATTCTATATATTTCATGTACGTGGAATCATATTACATTTGTGGTTTTGTGTGTAGCTTATTTCACTTACCATGTTTCCAGGGTTCTTCCACCTTGTAGCATATGTCAGTACTTCATTCTGACATTATTTGTATAATATTGTCAATTACAAGTACTTCATGGTATAATTTCATTTGTCTGTGAAAACAACGATAGGGATGAATATTACAATAAGCCTATTTTGAGGATTGAGAAAGTGAGGGTCAGACAAAGTAAATGGTCAGAGGGGTTAAGTTATTCATTATGAGGCATGGGTGCGTGAGCTCAGATCTTCAGACTCCAAATCCAGTGTCCTTTCCACTCTGCCATTGTCATTCTCTTCTTTCTTCTTAGATACTCTGTACACTTATTTCCTTTTTGTCACTTATTTTCTTTTTGTACACTTACACCATGTATATGTGTTTCCTCCTATGTTTTTAGTCTACTGTTCTAATTCATTACTGCCAAGTGACTGGTGGTTATAATCCCAACATGCCACCCATTTTTAAAAGAGAAATGGTTAGCTAAGAAAGAGACTGGTACGGCCAGGCACGGTGGCTCACGCCTGTGATGCCAGCACTTTGAGAGACTGAGGCAGGCAGATCATGAGGTCAGGAGATCGAGACCACCCTGGCCAATATGGTGAAACCCTGTCTCTACTAAAAATACAAAAATTAGCTAGGCAAGGTGGTGTATGCCTGTAATCCCAGCTACTTGGGAGGCTGAGGCAGGAGTATCTCTTGAACCAGGGAGTTGGAGGTTGCAGTGAGCTGAGATTGCACCACAGCACTCTAGCCTGGTGACAGAGCAAGACTCCATTGCAAAAAAAAAAAAAAAAAAAAAAAAAAAAAGAAATAGCCTGCTATATGTTTTGCTCAGTTATCTTTAGAAAATGTGATACACATTGCCTGTACAAACACTTTGAGGTAAACAGTCATCTCAACTGGTACCAGAATATAATTTTTAAAACATATTTTTAAAGGACATGATGAACAATTTAACACATGCTGTATGATTCTATAGAATGCTATAAAGCCCCACAGCTGTATGGTAGAATACACTTTAAGTAAAGTGTGATATTAAACTTGCAGGAGGAAAAATGCAAAAGGTGTATTAATATTATTATGTCATAATATATAGGAAAATGAATGCAATATGCACAGATGCATAGAATGGGTCATTTGCTTTGACGTTCTTAGTGAAGAGTAATTCTAGTTGTTTTTGGAAATCTTATATTTCTGACTTAAAAATGATATTTAGCTAGCACCCTATTGAAATATTTCCAAATTTTCCAATAACGTAATTGTTATGATTCAGAAAAGTGCCAAATGTAACAAAAGTAAAACAAATATAAAACTAAGACTCGCAGCAAATCTATTGTTTAGATTTCCTGGAGGAATTATCGTGAATTATATGGTCAATGGGATGGATTTGAAAATGTAATTGATGAACTCATTTGAACTAGGCTCAGTGAAAAATAGAGAATTATGTTGCATCCTATCTAATTGCCCCCACCTGTCTGGCTTATTTCACTTACATAGTGCTTTCCAAACTAACACCTCCCTTTCTACTTTTGACTGAGGGTTTCAACTCCTTAAAAACAACTAGGCATAAACTGTGGATGTCTGTCTGTTGTGTGGTGCTGTTGTGAGGTGGATAGGTGAAAAGGAAAAGTCAGGAGAAAGGAATGGGAGCACTAATCTGTGATTCCAGTTTTTATAAACTTCACTTGTCCAGAGAGTTAAAGAAGGAGTGGAGGCTCTAAACTTCTCTACATAAAGCCTGCTAAGCATCAACAATTGGACATATTAACCTCTTAACAGGATTTAAGAAGGCATGATCTCCTGATGAAAAACACACAGAAATCAACAAAGGAAAAACATGAAAATGAGGAGATTACAAGCCAAGAAGGAAAGAGATATAGTAAGATAGTGAAGTTTTGCAAGACTTTATAATGTGGTAATACTATTCACCTCTTAATTGGTGCAGTAAAGAGCATAATTGACAATGGAGAAAATGAATCAATGATGCAGGGAAGAGGTGAGAATTTCTCCCAAAGTGCAGAGGAGAGACTAAAGTGGTGAGAATAGTGAGTGAGAACAGGACCAATATGGCAAGCAAATATGGAGATTGAGATTCAACTTAAAGATTAAGTATCCCTGAGGAAGAAAGTTGAACAATCAGAATAGAAACACAAAGAAAAGTCATGACTGAATAAAACTTCCAGGAACTGGAATAATTCTTAATCACAGAGTGACAAATCTTACTTTATTTGGGGTGAAATCAAAGTAAACAAACTGATATGGGAGTACTGAGAAGGGAAGAGCATCCCCTTTAAATGATATGGAAGTGGGTAAGGAAGTGCTGGGTAAGGGGGGGGCATAGTTCCTGGCTAGAGCTCCAACCCGCGGACCTAGGACAGGCACTCCTGCATTCCCGCCCAAATGTTGCATTTCCCAAGACCACCCTGGCCAGCCATGCCCCCGTCCTATGCCTATAAAAACTCGAGACCCTAGCAAGGCAGACTCAAAGGCAGCCAGATGTCAGAGAAGCACATCAGCAGAAGAAAACATAAGTGGCCGGCAGAAGAACACGCCGACAGACGAACACACTGACAGACACTGGCACACTGGCAGGCCATTGACCAGCGGGATGAGGCGCAGTTTGGCTGGGGCAGTCAGAGGAGAGCTGGGGCTGTCGAGTGGCCCAACTCCAGGGGAAAACCATCTCCCTTTTGGGTCCCCCATCTGGGGAGAGCTACTTCCACTCAATAAAACTTTGCACTCATTCTCCAAGCCACATGTGATCTGATTCTTCTGGTACACCAAGACAAGAAACCCCGGGTCACAGAAAGTGACAAGGTCGAAGGTCTAATTGAGCTGGTTAACACAAGCCGCCTATAGACGGTTACTAAAAGAGTACCCTGTAACACGCAACCACTGGGGCTTCAGCTGTAAACATTCACCCCTAGACACTGCCATGGGGTCAAAGCCCCACAGCCTGCCCGTCTGTATGCTCCCCTAGAGGTTTGAGCGTGGGGCACTGAAGCAGTGAGCCACACCCCCATCGCACGCCCTGCAAGGGGGACAAGGGAACCTTTCTCGTTTCAATAGCCCATCAAAATAAAATTAGATGAAATCTTTAAAAAAAAATCTTTATCAAGGAAGATTTCTATAATACCATAAGTAGAATAATGTATATAAATGGAAAAATTTCAGGCTGATTTCAGACATTTCTTCCGTTACCACAACAGCTATGAAAACACAAAGACATGACTATTTAAACTTAAAGGAAAATAATTAAAACAGGATGTTTTCAGCTATATAAGGTAGAGGTACTCTAAAATGTCATTTTGATATTGTAGTTCAGATGACTGAGAAAAAAATCTAAAATTAAGAAATAAAGAGGAAATCAAAATATAATGGAACAAGTGGGCATACAATTAGTTAAAATATGGATATCTGAACAATTTTTGTACACTTAACTCCATAAGGAAATAAAATAATTATTATTGAAAAAAAAGCTTGGTAATATAAATATTAATGTAAAGAAAACTGGGATCCAAAATTCTAAGTTATGTAATGTAGTCAAGAGACAGGATGGGAGATTTGATGGGCAGTAGGAGAAATGTGTGGAGGAGATATTCAGATGTACTGTTTATGTCTGATTTTGCTCATTTAGGAAATACATGTTAAAAAATGTTTCCAAAAATTTCAAAAGCAATTATGAGTAGGATTAAAAAAGAAACCTGTATCTTCCACTCACTAGAAAATATTTGAGCAAACACAAGATAATCACGATTTGTATTAAGAAGTAGATTCCCAGGGAGAAAGAAGCACATCAAATATTAATAGTTGACTCTGGATTGTGAGCTTATAGTCTTCACTTTTTTTTCCTCTCAACTTCTCAGTATTTTCTAAATTTTACTTAAGAGCATTCATTACACGTATAATCAGTCAAGTCAATACATATTACTTAAAATATTTTTAAAGGGGAACTTCAGAGAGAAAGAGAGAGCATCCTAGGCATAGGGCCTGAGTTAAGAAGAGCGTGGCCTGCTCGAGGGCCTGCATGAGGCTGCTAAGTCTGAAGTGAATAAAGCTGGGAGAGGCTGGCTCCAGAAGAGGCCACGGGGCAGCAGCTACGTCACATTAGACCTGGCAGGCCACATTGAAGATTTGGGTTTTGACATTAAAAAGAAAAGGGCCATTGAAAACGCATGATGAGATTTGTGTTTTAAAAGATCATTTTATCAGTGTTCGCCCTTTGTTAGAAACACCAAGAATTCTGGGAATCCCTCCCTCAACCTTGTAGACGTGATATGTCTTTAAAAAGCAGCTAGCAGGGCATTATAAAGATGGAGACTGTGACCCTCAGAAAACAAATGGGTCTGTGTGAATGTGTGTGTGTGTGTGTGTGTGTGTGTGTGTGTGTGTGTGCTTCACCACGTGGTGAGCATGAAGGAGGGTAGGTGGTATCAAACCTGTGAAAGATGAGACTTTAAACATATTTGTAAAATATTAGGTAGCAAAATTTTCTCTTTTTCTGTAGAATTCTTACTCTCCCTAACCACAAATTCCTATGTCATTATTTCCTATCCCTACTTGTATCATTTAACAAAAGTGACTATTTGCATTAGAGTTATATTTATATGACTGAATCCCTTGGACTAGTTTCTTTATTTCATTAGTGACAAAATTTTGAGGCATTTTGCATTTTCACAGCCACAAATAGTGGAGTGACTTAGATAAGCAAACTAAAATGAAACAGAAAAGCACAGCTTTTCTCTCTTCTAGGTATCTTGTTTTTGCTCTGGCATGTTTGGGGTCCTGGAGTATTACACTCAGAGGTGAAGAATTTACAAGATCAAAGCGGATTATTTTCCATGTCTTATGCTCTTGCATTTCTTTTGCTCTTCTTCTATTACAAAGAATGGTTTGTAGGTAAATATCATCTCTGTGGCTAAATAATAGCAAATTGCCATCACAGCCCATTGCTAACACTGCCAACATAGCCCCAGGGTTTCAAGACAAAATCAGTTATCTCTAAATCAACAAAACTTAGCTCCAGAGGAGGGTGATCTGGGAAGCTTTTCTTTTCAGTTCTCTCATATGTTTTGTTTTAGTTTAATGTGTTTGTCTGGATAGTTAGACACCATGGTGATAGGCAGTCCTAGGAATAAATAGAAATAGACGTTGAAAATAACTAAAAAATACAATTAAAATATGGGAAGACTATGAATGACACTAGTATTGGAGAACTCTCTTTTTTTTCCCCCAGGATTCAGTGAGGGAGAAATTAAAAAGGGACTCTGTGGCCGAGGTGGGAGGATCACAAGGTCAGGAGATCGAGGCCATCCTGGCCAACATGGTGAAACCTTGTCTCTACTAAAAATACAAAAATTAGCTGGGCGTGGTAGTGTGTGCCTGTAATCCCAGCTACTCGGGAGGCTGAGGCAGGAGAATTGCTTGAACCAGGGAGGTGGGGGTTGCAGTGAACCGAGAGTGCACCACAGCACTCCAGCCTGGCAACAGAGCAAGACTCTGTCTCAAAAAAAGAAAAAAAAAAAAGAAAGAAAAAAAGAAAAGGAACTTTGTGTCGGATAGACGAGTTGGTGAATAATTTTTCTAACAGTGTTATTTTGCTGACACTAGACTAAGAGAGCTCATTAGCATGCTGAGACTATTTAATGCTAAAAAAAAAATAGTGCTTTTAGCTTTTGCTTTGCTGGAAATTCCTTACATGGCAGCTTAGCCCAGCATTAAAATAGTGGGAAGCCAGTTAAAATTGGGTAGCGTAATATGGTGGAAAGAGAAGAATCTTTGAAGACTAGAGTTTGAATTTCATCATCATCTTTTGTTGCTTCTGTTGTTAATCATCTGTGAGGCTTAATTTCCCCATTTCTAACGTGTTCCTAGTAATGCCTGCCTCAAACATTTGTGGCGGATCAAAACACCAAACTTAAAGCTTCTACCATGGTACTGGACACAAAGAAGCTGCTTAATAAATGTTCACTCCATTTCCCACTTCTTCATCCTTATGAATCATTTGGGTTTTGTAAATTTATCTGTTTACTTTCATTTAATGTTTTCTGTAAATATAATTATAGATACACATTGAGGTGAAAAAATACAAAAGAAAAGGTCCAGTGTACACTTCACCCAATTTCCATTTGGTTTTATTTAGTAAAATGAGTGCCCAAGAAGAAGAAATGACAGTCAACCTACTTTGTTTTGGCTGCATGATGGTTGTCCTACAAATGTCAGAATTACTGTTGGCTGTCTTTCTGTCTCCTGCCTCTCCAAGGCCAGTCTCCATGCTAGAAAGTCCAGGGCATAAATATTCCCATCTCTCACAAATGCAGTCCGGCTGTGTCCATGTGAAAACACATGATTAAAACTGATAAAATTCAGATCATTTAGCTTTAGGAAGGGAAGCATGCAAGAGCTCAGAAATAAAAGAACCACATGATGCTGTCCAGTAAAACAAAAACAAATAGAAATGCAGAGAGACGATCCAGCCAAAGGTTTCAACCTTTGAGGAGGGGTTGGACATGTGTTTCACCTTCCTGTTAAATATGAGTCCTGAAGTGGAACGCATTACCTGTTTTTGTGGTTGTAGAAAAAAATCAATAAAATTTTTCTCATTATTCTAGCTCTGAGTTGCATTGAATCCTGATGGAGTGGTGAGAAGTAAACTTACTTTTTCCTTGTTATTAGCCTACTGATGCTCTCGCTGGCCATCATGAGGGAAGGGGGCTGGGAGGAGTTTATAATGAAGGCTTAGAAAGCCACGGCATACAATGCTGTCTCTCTCCCTGGCTGGTGTAACAGACAGAAGTCTTTCATTTTATGTGAGTCGCTTCTGACTAATGTGATTTATCCAACAACATGAAGAGTATTTCTTTCTGACATGATCATAAATAATTTAAATTAATAACACTGTACAGATCTTGGGAAAATATGGCAAGCAGAAATTAGGAGTAGCCATTTTCTGAACTCTCCTGTAAATGCCAAGCTATTCTCAAGATGCTAAAACCAATTCAGAATCCAGTGCTGCATACAAGTAGTTTTCATTGTTCTATCCTTCATACTTCTTGCATTTTTTGAGCATTGTATATCGCTGCATTTTCTAATATTTTTGCTGAGAAAGAAAACAAATTTAGATGTTCTGTTTTAACTTTGCACATAAACCCAAATCCTCAAATACCATGTCGTCTTATTCTTAATCAAAATAAAGCTCTAGGAGTAATTGGTGGGAGCAACATGCAAGCTAATGGAATGTTAGAAAAGTTTGTTCTGTAAGCTTGGGCTGATGCCGTTAGCCTCAGGGTAGAAGGAGTCTATTCTGGAATAAAAAGGCATGCAGCCATACAGATTCCTGGTACTGATGTCCAAAACCAAACTGAATGCATAATGACAACAGTTTGCTTCTTTGGATGAGCTAAAGTGGCTTTCTAAATATTGGGCAAGTTTCCTTGGTTGAGTAGGAAGAATTCAACTTGGGAGAACTCCACCAATCAATTGGTCAACCTGTATGTGTTGAGAGCCTACAATGCATTTTTTATGCTGTTCTCAGGGGTGTTGGAGGTTCTTGAAGGAGAATATCATGATGCTACTCAAAATAATTTACAAACTATTTAGGAAAGCTGAGCAAACATCCATGAAAAGTTAGAGAATAATGAAATGCTGATGTATGCTACTGACTTAAAGTGTAATAGGAATTCTTAGAAGGGTAGGGTCAATGTATGTAGAAAGAGCTGGGAAAGGTTTCTTAGAAGAGATTTGAGCTGAGGTTTTAATAATGAGGTATGAAGGAGGAAACAAATCACAGGCCAAGTAAACAGTATGCATTGACATTGGAACACAATGCATATGGCAGAAAGAGACAAATGAAGTGCATGGCAGGAAGGAGTCAAAATAAGGATGGAAATGTAGGGTGGAATCAGACTATTTGGATTAAACGTAGCAAGAGGGAGAAAGCTGTTGAAAAATTTTGATCTGAGGAGCGGCCCGACAGAAACTGCAGTTTACTATATATATACTAGCAATTGTGCTTAGATGCATCCCATGATGAAGTTAACTTGAGGTTGGCCTTTTAAAAACTTCTTCTTTTTTTTTTTTTTTTTTGAGATGGAGTCTCCCTCTGTCACCCAGGCTAGAGAGCAGTGGCCCAATCTCGGCTTACTGCAACCTCTACCTCCCGGGTTCAAGTGATTCTCCTGTCTTAGCCTCCTGAGTCGCTGGGACTACAGGCACCTGCCACCACGCCCTGGTAAGTTTTGTATTTTTAATAGAGATGGGTTTTCACTATTTTGGCCAGGCTGGTCTCGAACTGACCTCAGGTGATCTGCCCACCTCGGCCTCTCAAAGTACTGGGATTACAGGCATAAGCCACAGCACCCAGCCTAAAAACTTCTTTAAAAAAGTAAGGAAACTACCCTTTCTCTAAAAGTAAGTGAACTAGTATGAAGGGGTTAAGATTTATATATTTCGACTTGATCATCAAAGCCCTAGTTACTCAAGCGTCGGAAAAACATCACAGGCATTAATGTCAAAAGCTTTGCATAGTATGGGTTTAGTTTTGATCCCTGGATCTGCACTTCATATATGTTTGGCTTTGGCCGAGTAACATAACTTGTGTAAGCTGCAGGTTCCTCACTAGTTGTGGTAGGTAGAATTTTAAGATGACCCTCAATGATTCTCATCCTCATATAATTCCTTCCCATTGAGTATAAGCAGAACCTATGAATAGGAGGAGGTTTCACTCTCATGATTATGTTACATTATCTGGCAAAGGGGATTTTGCAGATGTAATAATTAAGGTTACCAGTCAGTGACCTCGAGTTAATCAAAAGAAAATTATGTAGATGGGCCTAACCTAATCACATAAACTTTAAAAATGTGGAGCTACAGGTCAGAGACAGAGAAATCAAGAAGATTTAAAGTGTGAGAGAAATTCTTCTGTTGGGCTTCAACAGTTTGGCTTCTGGGTTCTACAGCTTCAAAAACCAGCATAGAAGAGGACCCTGAGCCTCTGATGAGACCACAGCTCAGGTTGACACCTTGATTACAGCCCCATGAGACACTTAGGAGAGAACTCAGTTTATACTCTGCCCAGCATTCTAACCTACAGAATAGATGCTGTTTTAAGCTATTGAGTTTGTTGCAATTTGTTCCACATCAATGGTACACCAATGCACTGTCAAACACAGATGATGAAAATACTTCAGTCATCTTGAGAAAATTAAATGAAATAATGTAAATACTGAAGGCAAAATGCTTAACACTGTGACTGGTAGTAAATGTACAATAAATATTAGCTATTGTAATACTTCTTTTTATTATGTATTTAGGAATAGCAATAGGATTAGTAGAAATATATTCTAAAATTAGTTCTCTTAAAAGAATGAGTCCTGGTCAATATGTAGACAGTGATAACAGTGTTTCTGGACTCCCTGAGTACATCTGCTGGTCAGATCTATCAACCACTTTGCCTGTTCATGTTAGGAAACTGTTACATTACTCCAGTTGGCAATCTGTAGCTGATTGTTGCGGTTGGAGCAATAGAGCACAATCCTGAATGCATTAAAATCACACATCCATAGCCCTAATGCATTTGGCATCATCAAGAATCAATCTCTAGAAGCAGGCATTAATACAAGTTGTTAACACACAGCATTAGCAGTCCTACAAGTCAAATGACATTTACAGGAATAATATTCATGAACTAAGGAGTGAAATTTAAAATATTTAGCAATTGCTATAATACAGGCACTGCAGACAGCCAGTATGGCTATCCTGCAAAACTGAATCTTAACTCTGCATTCATTGCAGAATCTTAATATGTTCATTCAGCATTCAATGATAATGAGTCTCCATTTTGGGTCAGCTATATGATGGATAACGGGTGCTCAAGATTGACTTCTGCCACCAAGGACCTCACAGTCCATTAGAAGAGAGAGAAAGAAAAGGAAGTCACTGATGACAATGCAGTGATGGAAGTACTTCAAAAGAAGCACATGCTTGAAGCTTTGGGTTCTGACAGCAAAGATACAGAAAAGGGGCCCCTTAGCTGTCTCAGCTAAAATCAGAAAATAAAGTGCTGCTTGGAGCTTGAATTCACTCTGGAGACCAGCTAAGTGGGAATTACTCAGACTTTGTTGGAGGGGCAGGTATTTCAGGCAGAGGAGACAGCCTGAGTCAAGTTGGCATGAATGAGAAGGGTATATTTGCAAAACTTTGTATAGAATGGTTGGAGTGGAAAGGATGTTGAGGCTAGATTATGAAGGGACACATTAAGAAGTTTGTCTTTATCTGATGGCATGAGACCATTTTAAATATGGTTCAGACCAATTAAAGTTTCTATTTTCCAAAACAAATCTAACGGTATTGTGGATAGTGCATGACAGTTTAGTGGCAGGCAAACTTGAAAGCAGGAATGCCAGTTAAAATAGCATTGTGGTAATACAGGAAGAGCAGTGATGGCTTGAATCAAGGAAATTCTGGTAGGAATGTAAAAAAGAGGATAATTTAAAGAATTACTTAGAAGCAAATGGAGTTAGTAATTGATTAGATGTAGGGATAGGAGGCACGCAGAAAATTAGGATGACTTTCATATTTTGGGGTTGGTTGACGTGTAGATGATTGTGCTATTTACTGAGGTAGATAATTCAGAAAAAGAAAGATAATGAGGATAGGCATGCCACGTTTTAGGTGCCGATGAGAAAGCCAGATGGAGGAGTTCATGAAACAATTTTAAAAATTGGTTTGGAATACAAATGGAGTCAAGGGTATACATTCAGGAGTGCAACAGACATTTGGCAATGGCCTACCCAGCATCAATTCCCTCTTCTTTCTTAATAACAACACTCAGATTTTATTTCAGGTGGGCATCCTTTCCCCATCCAGTCCATGTCTTTGGAAGAAATTGACAGTACTCCAAGGTCTAGGACTGTGACCTGATTAGCCCAAACCAATCTGGCACATTCCTCAGAGGTGGCTCTTCCTACTACATCCCTCTTTCCTTCCTTCCTTCCTTCCTTCCTTCCTTCCTCTCTCTCTCAGATATCTATATCTATAGATAAATAGATGATATATATAAGAATAGATGTATATATACATACATATACATGTATATGCTTTTGTGTGTGTATGTATATGTGTGTGTATACATATATATATGTATATATTCTTTTGTTCTGTCATTCCTCTTTCTTTCCATTCTTCTATTTACAATCTGTGGTGTCCTAACTAGTATAGGGTATTGTTAAATACTGTGAAGGGCCTGATATTTTATCTTACTTTAAAATTAATAAGTTAGTTTGTCACAATTTCAAGGGTCATGGATGCTGATAGAAGACATGAAACTCCTGAGTCCAGATGAAGGGTAGTTTATTACTCACAGCAATAGCAGTAGCCAGAGTACCATCATGGGGTAACTTAAAGCATACCAGATGGCAGCTATACAGTCAGTGGGTTGCATCTCAGGAGTAGAAACCCAAGCTTAGGGAGCTTAAATCTTTTACAATGGACAATAAACATGGCTGCCTTTGTTCAGGCAGGGGACATTATATCTTCCAAGCCTACAGAGAAATGTGCTCTTTTATGTAGAAGGAGACACTATATCTATGTTCCAAGGCTGGTCACTATTAAATGGATGGTTTTATACAAAGGGAAGTGAGTACCTCTCTTTATAAAACATGAAAGAATATGAGAGGCTTACGGAGAATGTCCTCCCAACAAGAACCCTCAGTGTTTAGATGATATCACTCAGGTTGAGTACATAGAGTATATACAAAGTCTCGGAATGAAAACTCCAGAGCCAGTAGCATTTTAAAGGTAGAAGAAGAGAAGCCTATTGGAAATGGTGAGAGGTGGCAGCCAGAGAAGAAGGAGGAAAATCAGAAACCAGAGGAACGTTTTGTGAAGAGCTAATGACCATCAGTGTTAAACACTCCAGAGAGGACATATGAGGCATGTCAGTGGCTTTGGCAATTAGAGAATGAGCTCAGCAAGTAAGGATGGAGTCCAGATTGCCATGAGAAGAGATGCTTCTTCCAAGCAGGTTGGCCCAGAGAGTGGGAGACACTATAACAGGCACATTAGAGGAAAGATGATGAAGTAGAGGCGAGTTTCTTTTTCAGGGGTTTCCTTTCTCTTTGTGAAAGAAAACACATCATGGCACTATGTAGACAGGTTGAAAAGTGCCATCTATGTGGATGCATACACAACACTCAGTCAAGGTAAACGTATGATTCATACTCCTCAGCATTCAGGTACAGGAGGACATTGTGAGGCAGAATGCCCAAACCGTTCTTTAGCATTTGGATATAGTGCAGGTTGTGGAAAACACATGGTCTGTGGAGTTAAGCTGACTTGTATTCAGACACAGACTCTCTAATTTACTTGCTCTGGGATCCTTAGCCTGAACCTAGATTTCTTCGTCTTTAAAATAGAGCTAATACGAAACGAATTTGGGGGTTGTTAAAATCGCATAAAGCACCTAGCAGAGGGCCTGCCACATTAGCGGTAATTATTTTTAAAAAGTGGAACCTTTTAAACCACTTTGAGGGCAAGAACTAAGACCTCAATAGAATTATTACATTAGCCGCTGCAGAGGCAGTAGTGACAGTTTCCCCCAGGCAGTATATAAGGGAAGGAAAAAATATCCTCAACACTGGTCTCATATACATCATTGCCACTCCCAGGCATACTAATCAGTTATTTTAGCTTTGGTTTTTACACTAAAACTATTATTTCATATTTTAAATTCATTAGCCAAACTGTGTATTCTTTATTCACCTTAGATAAATCATCCTTTGCTCAGAGAAGACATTTGCGGCTATAGTACCGGAAGTATAAGAGTAATGTGTGGCATGCTAGTTTTACATATTCCCCAAATGCGTTATTTTTTTTTTTTTTAATTTTAGAGAGACTGGTGGGAGGATTAGGAGGCAAACTGAGAGTTTAGAGGCCTATGTAGGCACTGAATTCATTTTTTGCTGTTTAACATATAAAAGTGATTATATTAAATTGAAACTAAATGCATTGTTATGGGACATTTATGACATCTCATTTAAAGAATTGCGGCGAATCCTTCAGAGAACACTGATTTGCAACCACCAGCTTTTGTCATGAATGCAACCTTCAGCATGGTACTTGCTTAGCAACTAATTAAGGCAAAAAGATAAATAGGAGGCTTTTACATTTTTAATTTAAAAGCTTCCAAATATAATTGTTGTTATTGCACTACCAAAGTATGGTGCAGCAGTCTGCATTTGAAACCTCTTAATCTCATTGTCATAATTAATTTTGTAAATAAAAAGGCCTATGCTGGGAGTAGGAGATACATTATTTGTTGTTTTTTCTTAACATAAGTATGGTGCTGGTTGTCTTTGCAATTAAATCATATTTTGGTGTGATTTTTCTCTAAAATGAATGATTAGTTATGTCAATAATTTTGTCCAAATATGATTTAGACTTTTAAAAGTTCAATTTTTAACAATTTTGCCAGCTATAATTTAAAATCTCTTTGTATTTCTGCCTTATAATTTTTAAGGAAGATAGAATCAGAATTTGGGTAGTCTTGAATTGTACTGAGTTAATTGTGGGTGTTCTTTTACTCATCAATGTGGATGCAGCACTTTCCTTCCCTCTACTATTTTTAAGAGAGGAAGCATGATTTGGTTATTAATAGTCATAATATCTTCAAAGCCTGGCTGCTTCCTCAGAATATATGTGACCGTGAGTCTGTCCCTGAGACTCTGAGTTATGAGAGGTAGACATGGTTCTACATCTACCTAAAAGAAATGCTATGAGTAATACGCAGAGAGAAGAAGCAGGATGAACACCCAACTCAACACTTTTCATCTTACAGTAGAGCAAACTGGCATCCAGAGGTTGAATCATCTGTGCCCATACTTAGGGCAGAAACGAGATTTACTGATGTTTTTGTGTTCCAAGTCCAGTGCAAATGGCACTATATAAAATATATGTATGGAATGTCTAAGGTTATTCTGAAACTATGAATATAATTTCATATTCATAATTTTCAAAATGAAGCATCTGTTTGAAAAAAATGGGAGAGTAAATCACATAGAATTTTTGTCATCTTCTTTGCTCCAACATTGAGTGCTTAGAAATCCTGAGTTTTCAATTTGTTCTTCATTTTGGACATTTGTTGTCAATTAGAATTCATCTATGGTGTATAAAGGGACAAATAATGAAGTGTTTAATAAACCAATAGCCAGTGCAATTAAATCAGAATGACATCTTTACTGAGTTCTTAAAAATCCCATTAACATGATTGAAGTTTTAAATGATCTTCTTAAAACTTAGTTCATTTCCTAATTACTATGGCTGTTTTTGACGAAGATGAAATGTCCTCACGTCTCCCCAGAACAAATACTGCAAAAATCTTTTAAGGTTGATCAAGAGTTGATGAGGTAGCATGCCCCAGATTCCAGGACAACTCTTTCCCGATGACTGAGGTTGATATAATCTTCCTGAGAAAACCAAAACCTCAACATGACTGCATTTATAGTACCCATGTTGTCTGTACTATTTTGGAATAACTCATTATAATACAGTGAATGGGCAATAGAAAGTTAAATATTAAGCAATATTTAAATGAGAACATAAATATAGCTATGCATTATTCAGCACCAAGATAAGCTGATATTCAGATCAGCCAGAAGGTCACTGCCCCTTGGTGACAGTCCTCTCAAACTCAGGCAGTATCAATTCTTTATAATGAAGTCAGCTCTTTGCAGAAGCAATTTGCATCCTGGATAGGGAAAAGGAACACATCATCTGTTTTCAGCATAAGCACATTGTGCTGGTTTGATCTCTTCCAATGTGCAATGTGATGATTAAACATGCTGCCTCCAGACATGCATATTCAGAGTTGGCTTTTTCTGGGAATTCCCTTCACCAAGGAGACCACAAAGGTATCTCCTAATAGACTCCAAAATCACAACCCCTCCACTGTGCTAGTGGAAATAGATTAGAGGGTTGGTTCCTCTTATCTGACCTCTCACATCCTTCTGTGCCCTCGCTTGACTGGGAGTACGAGCCCTAATCAAAATTAACAGCCCGTCTTGAAGTTGGGCATGTTAACACTATTAAGCAGAGGTGGGAACCCAGGAGGTAAAATCTTCATGGCTCGATGCTCACACAGTTTTCAACCAGTTTCTGAACATAACCCAGTTGTGTAATAGTCCCTCCCAGCTCGGATTGAGTGCCACGCATTTGTTTGCAGCTCTCTGTGCCCTACTTTATAACAATGCTAGCTGAAATGATTGAGGTGGTTATTGCCAAAGTCTTTGTGACTTTTGTAGTTAGATTATCTTTAAGACATGGAATTATTCTTTCTGTAGAGAGCTTAGATGGATGGGTTTAAAAAAATAAATTATAGGTTACAAAACGTTCGCACTATAGTATAATATCCTCAGTGAATTTGAATATTATAGCACATTAACTAGCACCCCTGAAAATCTGAATACTTCCAGAAATCTCCAAAAGATATTGGTATTGTATGACCAGTCTCATGTTTTTGAAATTGCTTTTTCTCTCTCTCTTCCCTCCTACTAGAGCAATTATGTGAGTTGCTTGTCCCCCAGAGGTAATATGAGAGGTAAATCACTTCTTTTTCTTTTTCTCTCCCACAGAGGTGATGAAGCTTTTGCCAATTGCCAATGCTGTAAAGTCCAAAACTTTGGGGAACTTTCCAGTCTGACAGTTACATGTAGTATCACTTTCCTTTAATTTGAATATTGATTGAAAAAATAAGAACAGTAGATCAATAAAAGCTTACATTTATAAAGCATTTTTTCCAGTTGAAAAAAATTAGCATCTTTTAAAAAATCTCACAATAAATAATCTTGAGGAGTAGGTTTATTCATTTATTTATCAATGAATATTTACTTATTGAACCACTGAGCAAGAAGGCGCTGGGGTACAAACAGTCAATATTCTTATGCACTTATGGTCTAGTAGGGGAGAATGACACTAATCAAATAATTACACAAAAAATAACATTACAAACTGTGACTGGAAATGTGAAAGAAAATTGCACATCATATAGTAAGGAGAATCACATACAAGCTGGGGAAAAGATATCAAGGAAGAAAGAGAATTAAAGATTCAAATAGATTAAATATTGGGTACAACATCATCATGGACTCCTCTCATTGATTCAAACCAGACTTTCCAAATATGAAGAGGGTACTGGTCCATTTTTGCATTGCTGTAAAGAAATACTCAAGGCTGGGTAATTTATAAAGAAAAGAAGTTTAATTGGCTCACAGTTCTGCAGACTATACAAGTATGGCACCAGCATCTGCTTGGCTTCTGGTGAGGGCCTCAGGAGCTTACAATCATGGTGGAAGGCAAAGTGGGAGCAGGCACATCACGTGGTGCGAGCAGGAGCAAGAGAGAGGGCGGGCAGGTGCTACTCTCTTTTAAACAACCAGATCTCATGTGAACTCAGAGCAAGAATTCACTCATCACCAAGCGGATGCTAAGCTGTTCATGAGGGTGCTAAGCTGTTCATGAGGATCCATCCCCATGATCCAGACACCTCCTGCCAGGCCCCATCTCCAACAATGGGGGTTATATTTTAACATGAGATTTGAAGGGGACAAATATTCAAACCATATCAAAGAGCAAACAGAGAATATGACATTATGATGGAGTTTCTTTCTTTTATGGTGGCACAGTTATGTGTTGCTGAACAATGGAGATATACTCTGAGGAATGCATTTTTAGGTGATTTTGTCATTGTGTGACCAACATACAGTGTACTTACACAAACCTAGATGGTGTAGACTACTATACAACTAGGGTATATGCTATAGCCTATTGCTGTTAAGCTACAAACTGTACAGCATGTTACTATACTGAACACTGTAGGCAAATGTAACATAATGGTATTTGTGTGTCTAAATATATCTAAACATAGAAAAGGTACCATAAAAATATGGCATAAAATGGTCCACTCATATAGGGTACTTACCATGAATGGAGTTTGCAGGACTGAAAGTTGCTCTGGGTGAGTCAGTGGGTGGTGAGTGTATGTGAAGGCCTATGACTTACTGTACGCCGTTGTGGACTTTATAAACACTATACACTTAGACTACACTAAATTTATTAAAATTTTTTTTTCTTTCATAATAAATTAGCCTTAGCGACTACAACTTTCAAATGTTTAAAACCTTTTTGACTTTTTTGTAATAACAGCTTAAAACACAAACACATTGTAAAACTGTACAAAATATTTTCTTTCTTTATATTCTTATCCTGTCATCATTTGTCTATTAAATTTTTAAACACTTTTTTTGTTAAAAATGAAGACACAAACACATGCATTAGTCTAGGAATACACAGGTCAGAGCCATTACTGTGACTGTCTTCTACCTCCACCCTTGTCCCACTGAGAGGTCTTCAAAAATAATAGCATGTGTGGAATGGTCATCTTCCAGAATAACAATGCCTTTTTCTGGAATAACTCATGAAGGACCTGTCTGAGGCTGTTTTACAGTTAACTTTTTAAATATAAATTGAGGCCGGGCTCAGTGGCTTACACCTGTAATCCTAGCACTTTGGGAGGCCCAGGCGGGTGGACCACCTGAGGTTGGGAGTTCGAGACCAGCTTGGCCAACATGGTGAAACCCCGTCTCTACTAAAAAATAC